>NC_087200.1:130655920-130663420 GCF_015104395.2 Macrobrachium nipponense
GGAAATACAGGGATTCATCTCATCTACCCAATGCATATATTAACGTTCAAAATTTCACAGTTAAAAAGAAGATACAGGATTCATTCTTTTGCAATAGCTGACACACACACACAAACTTATAAAACTAAGGACGCTTCACAATTAGCAACTGGGGGGGGGGGGGGGGGGGGGGGGGGGGGGTGGGGGGGGGGGGGGGGGCTGCCACAGGGGAGTAACATCAAAATGTTTCCGTGGAGGAAATGGATATAGATATGCAATCACGTTACTGGTGGAGGTTACCTTCATTAGGAATAACTTTTTCGTGCCGCAAATCAACGATGACTCAGTGGTTGAGAAAAAAAAAAAGGAAAAAAGGTTAGTTAGTTCATTCGAAATGGAAGTGATGTAATCTTCCGCGAGGCGGACATTAAAGCCAAAACGCCAAGGGCATCATCGATAAGTACTCAGCAGGAGAGAGGAAGTACGAACAAAGAACTAAGACTAACCTGATCCCCAGCAAAAAAAAAAAAAAAAAAAAAAAAAAAAAAAAAAAAAAAAAAAAAAAAAAAAAACAAAAAAAAAAAAAAAAAAGCAAAAAAAAAAAAAAAAAAAAAAAAAAAAAAAAAAAAAAAAAAAAAAAGCAGCTGCAGCTAGTCACCTACTAATTTCATCACTGACTTGTCACAATAACAGGCGAGCACTTTATAATTTCTCACAATAACTTACCTCGCCAATTAATCTTAAAATACAGACGCGAGAGAGGCCGAAATAATATGGCGTACGAGACGCCAGCGGAATAGAAAAAAAAAAAATGCCAGAATGAAACGACGAAATCGGCGTCATTACTTCCCGGCAGGTGTGACGTTTTAATTGGTCAGTACTGAATTGTGTATGATTCATAATCTTAATTCTGTTGGGATGGGCAATGTGGAGAAAAGACTGAAGAATAATACTTTCTGTGATTGAATGCACAATAAAAATGAAGGGCTGCTGACAAAACTCACCCTAAGAAAAATTATTACAGCACGTATGTACATATGGACTGACACCCAACGTCAATCAACAATAAAGATAAAGCAATTCTAGGCTGCAAGGTTGAGTGTAATCATGCACTATCTAGATGTAACTAGTGAATTCCTGTAGAGAGAGAGAGAGAGAGAGAGAGAGAGAGAGAAAACTTTCCACTCCCCATGAGCACAACGGCCACATGCAGATGACAATAACAATGTCAGTGTTATAGATTTTGTGCTGCATTGGAGCATGTCCCCCACTTTACAGTCACAGATAAAGAAGCCATACTGTACAGAACTAATGGGAAAACTAATATGCATAGTATAAAACAATGCATAATTATAATTAAAATAAATAAAAGTGGTATTTTGTGTATCTACTTAAAAATACAGAAATCTACTTAAATCTACAGAAATCTACGCTGGAAAGCAAGCACGAAAAATATGTGAGTAACAGTAGTTTATGCACAGCAGAGTCTTGGTTATAAAAATCGAAAAGGGAACTATTCACTTCATCCTCAATGATCAATATATCCTTTTCCTAGACATAATGGCAATGACAACAATATAAGCTGCGACTATTCTGTTTTTAAAACAAAAGCCTAAAAACAAATATTTAAAAATCTCATTATTTTATCTACTCAAAAATATTTTACGATAACGAGTAACGCATATGTCCTCTATCACTTTGTTCGTACAAATAAGTATATTAGCAGAAAGAAATTTAATTTTTGTCTCAAGTCACTGCGCCTACATATAGCACCACAAATTCTTTGAGGAAACATCAAGCCGTGAACATCACTGTTATGCAACAAAGAACTTCACTGTTATGCAACAAAGAACTTCACTGTTATGCAACAAAGAAGTACTGCCATGCAGTTCATGCGCTCATCTATTGTCACAACTGTTTAAACTATTTTTTTTCCCTTTTTATATTACCTTAAATCACACTTTCAGTCATTACCAGGGAAGAAAAATAATTGAAAAACGAAACTAAATTTTAAATGCCCTGTTCTGTTACCGTCCACCACCAGTCTGGCCCAGTTGGTGTATGTGTTTTCTATAATGAATGTATGAATGTGTTAATTGTGTGTGTGTGTGTGTGTGAGAGAGAGAGAGAGAGAGAGAGAGAGAGAGAGAGAGAGAGAGAGAGAGAGAGAGAGAGTCCATTACAGGATTGTGTACATAACATGAAAGACGCACCATAGATTATATCTTCTGAAATTGTCCTTTCTCGGTCAAGGCGGTGACATGACTCTGATCACGTCATGCACGAATTCCGGTCGAATAAAAGACAAACGTCACATATAAGAAGAGAGGGGATAAAAACACAAAAGACTTCGTTATAATCTGATATTGTGAAACATCTGCACTGCAATTTAGGATTTTAAAAGCATATAACAATATGAGCAAAATGATTCATAAGGGCGAAGCCCACTCACAGTGTTTATGTGGTATAATTGTGTGTGCATATATATATAGAATAGTTTTTTCTTGTCTCGTGTACTTTCCCTCACTCTGTATATACATAAATTCACATTTGCCGTACTATTTCAAAAGCTGACGTTATCCCCATTGATCCAACCATGACAATCGCCCCCCACCCCATCCTCCACCCATCAAGCATACAAAATCAAGTGCAATTAATACGACAACCCTAAGCATGCGTGAGACCATTGCTCATTTTTATCAGTTACCGAAAATGTACACACTCAAATTAAAAGTGCATGTCACGCTTTAACAAACAAACGTACAGCTAACGAACTCGATCATTTTGCATCGATTGAACGCTGACACTGAACTACTCTTCCCACGCTTCGTTCACCTGTCAACGATTGATCTCTAGAGAGAGAGAGAGAGAGGGGAGGGGGAGGGGGAGGGGGAGGGGGTAGGGGGAGGGGGAGGGGGAGGGGGAGGGGGAGGAGGGGGAGGAGGGGGAGGGGGAGGAGGGGGAGGAGGGGGAGGGGAGGGGGAGGAGGGGGAGGGGGAGGGGGAGGGGAGGGAGAAGACAGAAAACGTTAGGGGTTGGAATATAATTTTCGGGGGTTAAGGGGGGGGGGGGGAGGGGGGGAGGGGAAGAGATGAAGAGCCCCGTTCGTCAACAAATAATCGATCTTACGAGTTCAAACTTGAAGTTATGGCTTCCGTTAGTCGATTGGAGTAGTACGTGGCGTGCGTGCATCTCTTCAAAAACTGGATGCAGAGACAATGTAAGACAACTTCCAGAAAAAGAGAAAAAACGAAGGTCTCCATTCCGCCTCTGGCAAAACCCAGAAATAAATTACACATCCATTACGAAGCCTAAAGAGCAGACCAAATATGGTGATTACCTTCAGTAAATGACCGACGGCAGCAACAATGCAGCTACGTGAAATTAAATACGGACAGCTGCCTAATGGACCGAAGGAAAACAATTCAATTAAGCAAAGTCATTGACAACTAGAGGACACTGAATGATAAATGGCAGCCTTGAATGGGAAGGTTTAGTTTTTTTCTTTTTAAGTCATCACTGTAGTCTGTTTAGATGTTTGAAAACAATTTCCCAAACATAAAAAATGAAAACCAAATAATGCATACAACTGCATGACCAAGAACGACCATCGAAGTCTTTCACAAGAATAAACTAGCGAACATTAATGCATATACCAAAAAGCAAATATTTCTCTGACTCTTTATACAGACAAAACTATAAGGGTTCACGTTTAAAAAAAAAAATATGAACAGAATTTTCTCTAAATCCTTTCCTACGTTTAATTAAAACAAATTCTTGAACGAAGTTTAAAAATTTCCAATTACTTGCACGAAAACTTCAAGCTTTAAAGTTATACCAACCAAGTTTGATCACAGACGTCTTTTTTTCTTTCACTCATGTTCGTTTCTCACTTTCATATGGCAAACGCTGCATTATAGAATTTCCTATCACTTCTTACGAATTTGTTTTGTTTCCTTCAACTATCTCTTCTCCTTCGTTTTCATTAGAAATGTGGAAACCTATATTATAGCAGATGATAAAAAAAGGCAACCAACTCTAAATCCTTAAATACAGATGAAATTCATAGCATTATGAATGATAAATTTCCGTGTTTTCATTCTAAATTAAAATACTGAGGTGGATATGCGATGGAGTACAGGAAATTATATGATAGCGCCCGTTACAATTTCATCTCGCCAGGTGCCAAAAAAAAAAATCAAAAGAAAAAATAATAAATAAAGTAAATAAATAAGTAAAAAATAAAAAAATTAAGTACAACTGTTAATCTGTTTTTACTAAATACAAAATTAATAAACCAAAATAAATCTTGACAAACTCTACAAACTAACAAATCCAGTCATCCCCAAAAGGTTAAATAAAAGCAGTAATTCCACTTGTCCTCAGGTCTTCAACTCCTAAATCTTCTTCCACTGACGTAACTCGAAGCAATTCAGAACAAAAACTTATAATCATTCTATGTAGTGTAACGACTAAGAGCCCAAAATAGCCATGTGGAAAAGTACACTAAGGTTATTCCTAAAGGCACAAAACTGGATCTAATTACACATCTGAGGCATGTGCTTACTGGGGGCATGATGGCATTATCCACAAGGGCTGCCTTAAGCAATCTCTTATAACCAGTTGAGTGAGCAATGATGGTCGCTGTTTCTTAAGAGTAGCAGTGATCAATTACTCCGTGAGAGAAAGGAGGACAAGCTATTTTTTGAAATCGACAGTGACAATCTACCTCTTGAGAGAAATGACAGGAGGCTATTTCTTGTTTGTTTGTTTGTATGGTGTTTTTACGTTGCATGGAACCAGCGGTTATTCAGCAACGGGACCAACGGCTTTACGTGACTTCCGAACCACGTCGAGAGTGAACTTCTATCACCAGAAATACACATCTCTCACTCCTCAATGGAATGGAATTGTAAACAAGTGACAGTATGTGTCGAAAATGAAATGACAACGAAGTACTTCCCACTAATTACACACTAAAACTTGAGAAAAACAAGGACAAACTATTTCTTACGAGCACCGTAGATAAAAACAACATACTGCTTGAGAGTCGAGAACGATTTATTTCTTAACAGGAACAGTGACAAAGCTATTCCCGAGATAAATGAGAACGAGCTATATCTCGAATGAAATAGACTTGGTATTATCCCGGTGAGAAGAGAAGTGAAGTAATATTAGGGCAAAATAACTGGTTTCAAGATGTAGTACACATCAATTACAGGAACCTTCACATACCATATGGTTACCAACAGCCGGAGATGAAAACCAGGAACCAGAGGGTTTCACGACAACTACTAAATAATTTAGGCTGAAATGGAAAAATTCCATAAAAGGTACTGCGCACGGTAACAGATTTTATCCTACCAAAATAAAATAGTACAACTATTTGAGTTTTGTTTATGGTTAAAAACATTGAGTCACGAGAGAGATCCATCTCATTATACAGAATTGCCAAGACAAGGAAGTAAACTTGAGAGTGAGACTGAATCATGACAAATCATGGAAAGAAATACACTTAAGAGAGAGACTGTGAATCACGAAAAAATCTTTCTCTAGAAGCCTACAAGGCCGGTGGCGGAGGTCATTTTCTTAAACCACTTCCGTTGATAATCCAGCAGCAAACATTGTAAGTTTTCCAGACCTCGACCCTTGGAAATAATGTAATTGCATTAACGGCACAGTAGATTTACTCTGCAAAAGGTAAATTTAAAAAAATACGCTGTGCATTGAATATTATGCTTCGTTTACTGTGAAGTTGAACATGCGCTTCAAGAGACATGGTCACAACATGGATTTTCTCCACATTCCAAAGCATGTTTATCTTTAGAGGAAGCGTACTTTCATTAGCATAAACTCCAAATTACCACAAACATGATCAACGAATTATTAACAGTAAATTTTCTTTACAACAGCCAATTTTCAAGGCCTGAAGAACATGAAATTCGCGTCTAATTTTGTATATTATTATTTTTCACATTACACAAAATAGAGCCTATTTCTTTTAGAACATAAAATATACTTTAGACCTCTTACCATTTCCTATGGGATGTATCCTTTTTCAATCGCCAATATCTTAATCAGAAATTAAACCTGGGGCTTTTGCTCACTGAATCGAAACTAATAATAAATTTTAATATCACACTGAATCAAACTAGGCAAATGGACATAATGAAGCCTCATGTACAAATACACAAACTTCATCATGAAGGTTTAAATGTATTTACGTTCGATGTACATTTACGAGTGGCTTATGATGAGAGCACACAAAAAAAATCCACACACTTAAATTTTCCTAAATGACGTCTTGTAACAGCAAAGACAACAAGTTGCTTGAGGTCGAAAACATGCGAAAGGGTCACCAGTGAAACAACGACTAAAACTCCCAGACGGATCATCAGCAGATGAAGGCTTCTTCTCTCCACGAGCAAGTCTGGTTGGGCTGCGTTTACCTTCTTGCTTTGTTTTCTTTCTTTTTTTGCTTTCCCACTTTTATGATTTTGTCTCCAGGTTTTACCCGGACTGATTCTTTTTCCTGATGAAGGGAAGAAGAAATAAAAGAAAACAGAACCATACAACAACATATGACAACTGTCCTTTTTGCGAGGTTTACAACGACAAAAACTCTGGAATAATATCCTTATCTTTCCATTCACTACAAAATGAGTTACGCTTATCCCCGTTAATGAACAGTCTCCCCCGTACTGTCTCCTCCATACTTATCTTCATAGACGAAATCCAACACCTCTGTTTGTTTAATTAGCATTTTTTGGTCGACCTAAACCAAGGCGTTGTCCTTTACACCGAAAAATAAACAAACGTCACTGGAGATTTTCTAGTGATCAGGTTTACGTTTATTTTCTTTTCTTTGTAAGGTCTCTGCTTATTTTCTCTTGGAGATTAGGACAGCCAAGTGAAGTTACGGGATGTCAACAATTTCAAAATGATTGAAACATAAGAAATCGATAAGTTTAAAACGGAAACGAAATATACAACTTTCAAAAAAATTTAAGACTCCATATAATCTCACAAAAATAAAAAACAACATGAGAGAGAGAGAGAGAGAGAGAGAGAGAGAGAGAGAGAGAGAGAGAGAGAGAGAGAGAGAGAGAGAGAGAGAGAGAGAGAGAGAGAGACGCGCTTTATAGAGAGAGTTACATTTCTTTCACTTCCTGGTGACGCTATGTTAATCCTCGGGTGAGCGGAGTTCTTGGGAGGTTAAGAAGGCGTTAAAGCATATTACCCTAAGTAAAACGCTTATCCTCCTCATTCGTACTGTCCTGTTTCCACAGCCCACGGAGACAAGGATAGCAGTATCTTTTCCGCTATTTCTGGGCAGTGTTTCTATGCAATGAGAATGGAGGGAAATGCATTCGTTTCAGGCAGATACAATTTATGAGGATCTACTACTACATTTCAAAGAAACAATTTAATACATTATTTATCAATCCAGTACCGGAAAAAAAAAAAGTGGGGGGGGGAGGGTCTGGTGAAAAGGAAAAGTCTGTTTTTTTTTTTTTTTTT
>NC_087200.1:130668420-130688420 GCF_015104395.2 Macrobrachium nipponense
GAAGCTAAAATTTACTTCATAATTACGATTACAAACTGAAAATTAGATTACAATGTATATTATAAACCAAAACCCCTCAAGAAATGACTAAAATCAATTCCTGAAGCAACACCCAGGCAGTCGATCCACCCACTCCATCCATCCAACACCAACCTGGTTTAACGCAGCAAAAGAAGCGACCCAATACACCGCAAAATTAGTCTTTGTCGAAAAAATGACACAGCAATTTCTCCCCCTCTTCTATCCAAAACCTTTCTGCAACTCACTTTTACGTCGATATTGGAGATTAAAAAGAAAAAAAAAAACTTACATTTCGTACAGAGTGACACCTGGACCCCAATGAAACCCCTTATTGCTTTATACTGTTTTTCCACTTCCTGCCAATATACCGTATTATTTCCAGTCCTGAATGTACTGAGCACATTTCACTTCCTGGACATATGTGTTTTCCAATTCCCGCTCCCCCATTGTGAATTCGAATTATACAGGTTGATATATATGTTATATTTTACGTTAATGCTAATAAATAATTACATTATTTACTGCATTAAGCCTTCTAGAAAATATTTCTTGAAATGATCCAAAGCCATATTTATCTAATAATTATTACCTATTTATTTATGTCTTTCCTGTGCCTAATAATATCAATTCTATGTTAAAAATATTACTTACAAAATTTTCTTTAACACATTGCAAGATTCTTTCACATGAGTATAAATGTATCATTGAACTTCGTTGTCGCTTTAGTTACTGATCAGGTCTCATCTAAATAATCTACGTCATTCCTGAGAGAGAGAGAGAGAGAGAGAGAGAGAGAGAGAGAGAGAGAGAGAGAGAGATTCAGTTTCAGATTGACAACAATAACCAAAAGGCATATTAACAATCTGAATACATAATGTTGGTGGAAAAGAACCAGCACAGGACGAAGGGTGGAAGGTGGCCTTCTTGCATTCGTATCGCGCTAGAGGCTAGACTGTTAGTAGACCACTCTATCATTTTTTTTATTATAATTATTATTTTCTTAAGTGCTTCGTTAAAGGTAGTTTATGCACAGTAGTATAAGTAACGTATTCTGAATATTTAACATTCACAAACTATTTACATAGTGACAGGGAGAACTGAAAAGTTGTTCAAAGAAAGTAATCTTGAAGGATATTTAATATTTTGCATATTCTCCAACCAATAAAAGAAATTTCACTATTAAAAATAAACGATAATCTTCGCCTAAATAGAAAATATAATAATAATAATAATAATAATAATAATAATAATAATAATAATAATAATAATAATAATAATAATAATAATAATAATAATAATAATAATAATAATAACCATCATCATCATCATCATCTTACCTTCACAACAAAAGATATTACTGCAAGTATCCAATCGTAACTGAACTCTACCAAACATGGGAGCTACGCTATCCACAGTATAAAATGGCGAACTAAAGCAAAGCACTGACCCACAGCGCAAATGACACTGAGGAATATAGTAGATTTCATTGTCATGGGCACCCATTCCTTTTCCTCCCCCACTCCTCCCACCCCCCACCAACCATTGCCCACGCCATCCTCCCTACAGTTTTATACTCTATCGAACATTGCACTTTCAACAAAGAGCAACGTACTCTAATTTACAACCTATAATACATAAATAACAATCTCACGCCCACACACACACACACACACACATGTAAGCTGGCACACAGATACACAAACGCTGTTCAAGGACTAGAGGGACATATTTGCCTTCTACTGCTGTAGCTATTGACAACCTTTTCGGGACCGCATTTAGAAAACAGTTCGTGTGATTCTGCTGCCCTTAACGACAATCGATTCCATATTTGTGGGAAATATTTGTTTTGATACAGTCCCACGGCTATTCACGAGAGACTCATACTGTCAATATATCCGACCTTATCTTGTCCTTTCCCTTGTTTATGTTCATAAGTCGTATATGAAGCCAAACATCTTGATTAACCCTGCATCAGAAAAAAAGCAATATCCTGGCACTCGCGCTGTCTTTGCGCACGTCAAATGATAGCCTGGGGTAAAAGACGACACAAACCCAAGAGAAAGATGGACACAGCAAGATCCCATCTTTCAGCCGCAACAGCTTATTAACTAAACGACCAGGCTTATTAAGCCGAGCTTGTCAGTGATTGGGCACGGTGTCACTGAGATATGAGACCATTACAGCAACCGGATCTCTGTGGCGGTCAGTCAGTCCATTCCATTTACGCTATTCACAATAATCAATAACGAAGGAGATTCAGGCGAGGTCATATTCTCCACTCCCACAACGGCTTTTCATTTATTCAGCTGGAGTCCTCGCCAAGTCAAATTTTGAAGTCTTGATGCAAGCTTGAGTGTTTCCTTGTCCCGGATAAAAATATAAAGTTACTGAAAGAGCAAATGAATCAGAGGAAAAGAATTTTCCTCTATTTTATTAAGGTGCTTATGGACATGCCCTCCCAGCTTACATAAATAAAAATAAATATATATACATATCGCACGAGAAGAAAAAAGTTTTCATAATACTACAACAATTGAGACGAAACGTCACATTGAAAAGAAATACCCTTAGGAGCATTTATACACAAAACGTATAAATAGTTGCACCAGATAAACGAACATTAGAACAACAAAAGCTGACAAAGCAATAAAAAAAAAAAAATAAAAAAGGCCCTTAAAGATACCCATAACCACTTGAATCTTAACACCGTCACTGGATTCCACAAACCAATAAGCAACGCAAGTGTAAGATTCTGTAAAAGAAGTACGTCAAAGTTTGATAGGAAATAAAAACAAGACCTCCAAACTGCTTGGTGATCCGAATACCTTCCCTTAGTCATTATAAAGACTAATAGTTTCTTATTGTAAACATCTAGTTACAGAATTCATTAGGAATTCCAGATCAAAATAGGAAAAAAGACTGTTGCGCACATTTCTGTCCCCAGAGTTTACATGCCTAGAAGTGCTTTGCCAGCGAATGATTCTCACAGGATTTCGAACTCACGGACTGCCTTTCAAATATTTACTTCACGAACGCCATAATAACTTCAAGGCCAAACGTGTCAGCTTTTTTTTTTTTTTTTTTTTTTTTTTTTTTTTTTTTTTTTTTTTTTTTTTTTTTTTGAGAAACCCCAAACTAAAATCTCTTCTCGGGATTATGACCACAAAAATGCTTGCAGTTACAGGACAGTTTCCGTCAACCACAGTTTTTGTTCAGTAATTCATCATATTTAATTTTTTCTAGATAAAAACGTATTCCTTTCTAATTAGAAGAAATGTGAACAATGGAGAATTGAAGAGAGACAAAAAATACTTTCTCTTTCAATCTTTCTACGGTTAATAATACGTTATTACCCAGCCCCGGGCAACCTCAATGAGCCTCCCTCCGTAATGTCCAAAACAAAATTAACTTTGAAATAGACAACACTTAATGGCTAATAATTACTATGTAGCCCACTTGATGGGACCAACGAAAGACAAATTGAAATGAAATTTCACTTGGGAGCACATTAAAAAGAGTTATTTCTATAAGCTACCAACGTGACCCAACACATAATTAAATCACTTTCGAACAGGTTGCTCAACGATGACGAAGTTATTACAGTTAATGAATAGAATATACTACGACAACGACAATTCCCTCCCGCACCCCTCCCCCGCCCAACAATTTAAAGAAAGTAAATCAGGGGAAAAAACCATCGCAACATTTTCAGCAACCAAAAATACATCTCTTCAGTCTTTCAAAACGATATCAAATTAAAATTACACTTTGACTGAGATACAATTTTACATTTCAAACCCAAAAGCGAGATACTGTGCTTGAAACAAATGTCGGAGTTCCTGTAAATAAATAACAAATGTATTCAAGACGACAACGCTTATACACAATCAGTTATAGGAACTCCGTCTTCAGTAACAGATTCTTCGAAAACTGATCTTGGTTTTATTATTTACCATTAAGCGATGTAAATGGAGTTCTAAATTTAGCACAGATGATGCGCCCAAGGGAAAATCAATTTAGAAGAGATTCTTACGTACATGTCGGCTGCCCTTAGGGTAACCATTCTACAAAGGCACCGAAATGACTGTAATAGTAAGTCTCTCACAGTCATAAACACAAGAGTGGGAACAGCGACGTAAGTACCATACAATACTTACCAAGTTAAGAAAAAAAAGCAAGAGAACGGTTAACACCCTTCAAGTGAAGAATGAACTACTTCATAACGATGTCGAGCGATCAAAGGAATGGAGAGAGAGAGAGAGAGAGAGAGAGAGAGAGAGAGAGAGAGAGAGAGAGAGAGAGACCCAAGCATTAATGGTGAGTAGAAGTGAAACTTACAGGAACTCGCACGATGCGGCAGCGACAGTCAACTTTGAAACATTACTAGGCCAGCTGAAGCAATTAAGAAAAATGAAAGCACATATGTTGATTACTCTTTAACGGTCTTTGGTTCCAACTCATGGAAATTTCACTGTACCTTAAAAAAATAAAATAAAATAAAATAAAATAAAACATCACCAGGGTTTCAAACTCGATCATTCCACTAAAACTGACACAGCATAATAAAAAGTTTGCATTTCATCATTTTAGGAGGAACTACATCTAGTATTCTTCTTCGTTGGGAGCTGAAAGAGGGAAAAAGAAGTCATTTACGAAGAGCACTCTTCCTCCTAAAGAACTAAATAATAAAATTGGCTGTTTCTACGGCATTCACTTTCTCAATTCTTCATAATATCTTATTTTCATGAGCGTGCGGTTGGTGGACGTGAGAAGTTTTCTTGTTGATTCAGTTTTATACCACCAACCAAAATTTAGCTTAATATCCGACTTGTCAACTCTACACTCACCCCACTTGCTATATATACACCCATGCATCTTTTGTGTGTGTGTGTGTGTGTGTGTGTGTTTGTGTGTGTGTATGTGTGTTTGTTTGTTTGAACTATCAAAATAGGTAGTTCTATCCATTCAGTCTTTTGAAAATAATCGCCAGAGCGCGTTTGAAACGTCAGAGGTAATAAAACTGAAATAACAAGAAAACTTTTCATGTCTTTTGGAACTCTGTTACACCAGCTACACGCTCATGAAAAGATGATGTTAAGAAGAACAGAGAAGACTATATAAATTGAATGCAGTAGAACCAGCCATTATTTCTAATAATAACAATATGATGATGATGATGATGATGAAAGTAACGCCTCTTCAATTTGCATCACTTCAATAAGTTAAAGAAAAAACGAATGTTTTCTCTATTGCTCATTTTTAAGTATTGAGAAAAAATAAATCACAGCTAACAGAACACAAAACTAAAAAATAAATTGAAAAAATCTAAGCATTTTCTATCGGCAGTAAAAAAATTAACTACTGACCCCAATAACATGATGTTTACCAACCACATTTCCAACTACAGCAACGCATTTATCTTCGTGGTCTAATTTAATCTGAAGCGTGTGTCATTTCTTGCAAAGCAATCGTGTTTCCCTTCTTACCTGCCACACCAAATTCATGGAAAAAACTCTCTCACTATCTCAATCGTGTGATTTACTGACAACACTTGATTTATTTGTATATTATTTTCATCCCACCACGTTCCACATTGTTCTGAACTACAATATAAATACCAATGACTAAGAACCTCTTCGATCAATTTCACATCACAAGAAAGAATTCAAGGAAACTATTTTCAACACATGAAGGTCTCGGTGCACATGATGCAAGGCAGTACCTACCGTTACACGAAATTTATTTTTCAGTGAACATATCTTATGTTTTCCTTGAAGAGTTTCTCTCTCTCTCTCTCTCGACACGCGCGCACACACAAATGTGTGTTTGAGTAGACACACAAATAGACAGATAGGTAATTGATTGATAGTTAAACAGACAGTTTGTGGGTAGTTAGACTGTTGCAATAGGACAGAGGTGGAGCTGCCCTACCACATAAGCTAAACGGTCCCCTGAACTCAGAGAATTCTCAAATCCGAAGATCCTCTCTTCAAGAAAATCAATCCCACTTAACCAAACTGATCCTTTGGGTAAACAACGCTTTTTTTTTTTTTTTTTTTTTTTTTTTTGAAGAATTCAATCGATAACCAAGGTCGACTCCCTTCTTCAGAGGGAATACTAACATCGCTAAAAATACGTAGCCACATAAACAAAAATAGTGTCTCAATAACTAAATTTAGAAAATATAATTTGGTAGGAAACCCTCACAGCGACGGCACGAAAATATAACTATGGTGACGTTTCAAATTATAAATTTACGTACAATCTCCTTGCATAGAACTTAAAATGCAAAGTCCAGTTACTAAGAAAATAACATAGCATAGTGTTTTTATTAGTGGCATACCAGTAAGACCTGTGAAACCCAAGGCGTAAGCCAAATAGCAATACGTCTTAGTGCAGAAAGAAATCTGGTGGATAAGAAACAAAAATTCTTACTTTGATAACCGTCCAATAAACGGACTTTCAGGCAGTAGAAGTTCCGGGGAAGATTGGCAGAGGATGACTGACTGATTTAATTTGTTAGCTGGCGTCATAACAAAAACACTCGTGGATGTGTGTGAGGGAGAACACCAGTCAAGGACTGTATTTCATCAGAAAAGAGAAAGCCATGAAATTGTAATTCCTAACATGTCATCTGAAAAATAAAACACTAAATGTATAAACCTTCAACCCTATTAGAATCTACTCGTCATGAATAACTCCACAGACGAAGACCTCACTAGAATTTAGGCAGAAAATGCACAAAACAGACGAAACTGGAGAACTTACTTTATATAACCACATTAAAGAAGAAACTTTAAGGTAAAATGTCGATGAAGGCGTTGAAAATAATTATATTCACGTTCATATTACTTAAATTTTCGTATTTATACACTCTTGATAATCGATTTCACATACTTATCTTACTTTACTCGGAAAAAAAGTAATGATGCTTGTCATCCGAGCCAAAGCCTTCCTACTTCCCCGACAATTTTGGAAGGGAAATGTTTTTTGGGGCTTCGCCTTACTACTAATACTTGTTTGAGCCCAGGTTAAGTCAATCTCCAAATTCTAAAGTCAACTATCCGAAAAGTGGCTCCCTAAAAATGACTATGTACATTCATGAAGTTAGTTCTTTTTCCATCGATAGTTAAATCCTTGAATTCATTAGATTCCTTTCAGGTAACATTTTACAGCTATTACGTCATGCCTTATCGAATAGTTTCATAAGAGGTGCGTCATGCGTTTATCGACCTCCAATGTTAACAACCTTCCCCTGCTTAAACAAATAGCAGAAATAGATGTGCCTCATATTAATATTAATATTAACAGCTATCGTGATGGTAACTGTACAGAAGCGTATAAAAAAAACGGTGATCCCTGGGGCTCGTAAGTTTAAAATTTGTATATTTTGGAATTCGTAAATTCGTTTCTTAGTGATGGAAAAACGTCTCTGAACAAGCTGAAACGTCATAACGTGAAAAGTTGGTTATGTCAGATAAAAGAAGGAAAACATTCACTTGAAACCACGAAAACCAAGACATGCAAATTAAGAAGCTGCCAAGCCCTTTTGAATTCCGGTTGAACCTTGCATACTTATCGGCCGTAAAAAAAAATGACGTCATGTATATTTTCGATGACCCGTCACTTCCTGCTCATTATAACTTACACACCAACTAGAGAACCCTCGTACTGTGTACGAGAATTTCATTACCATAAAATTTTGATGAGGATTCTAATGATTCATCGGTACAATTTACTAGCATTGCATATTTGTTAACAATAACCACTACGGCTCTCATAAACAGAGGTCAAAATGATCATAAAAAAACCCCACCGAAAATAGATATAAATCTAATTTCTCTTTTTTTAACTTACACACCGTTATAATAAGACTAACGTGAGCCTTTAGACGTGCTCCGTTATTCACTATAAACCTTATGCCAATCTCACCTTTAATTTCCTCGTAATTAAGCAACATTTAAAAACAAAATAAAAAATAAAAAGACTCCCTAAAGCGATGTGGAACTTCAATAAAGATAACGAATCACCGAGCAGTCGCAGCCCATCTCATTACCGAGACATTAAATACACCCCATCAATTAGTCATATAAGAGCTTATTAATAATCCAGTCATGTTGAAAAGACAAAGTCACTCGTGATAAATGGGCGTGATCCAAGGATGATGACAAAGGGATATAGGCAGCTCTGACCTCCGCCCTCTCGTGCCCATCTTACCTTTATGGGCACACCCCCTGCTCATTCCATTGTACAAATTCTTTTCAATGTAATCCGGGAAGACATGATTTCAGCAAGTTCATCAAATCAAAGAATACATCACTCGCATTTTACGACGCTTAAAATCCGGGTACATGTAAGATTAAGCTTACAGTTTAATACAAAACAAACAAAAAACTAATAGAATCACACTTTAAACTCAATACATAAATGAAAGACATCTGACAATATCTACGAATCATGAGCATTACATAGCAGCACATCTTTCAATATCCTCCCGATGTCTCTCATCCAAAGGGCATCAGGATGTTCGCTGCCCCTAAGAGGGCATCAGCGTGACTCCTATTCATTCCAGACACAGTAAGAACAACCAATATGTTCCCGTCGTGAGACAGAGGAGGCAGCTGAGTTGTGCGTCACAGCTAATCCTCTGTCGTGTACAAAACCCGGCAATAATATACTTAATTGTGAAAAGGAACGTGGAAGACTTTTTAAAAAGGTGGATAAAGGCTAAAAAGGCGGCGAAGCGTAAGTTGGTGGGTGGGCAGGAGAGCGGTGATGGGCGGGATGGGGGTCTAAGATGGAGGGAAGGGAATAAAAGTGACGCAGGTGTGGGAAAGGGTACATGAAAGCCTCATTTGTTCGGTAATTCTACGCTTTCTTAAGAGTCTGTCACACGCGCTCAAAAGCTACATAACAAGATTACAGATTTAGTAGTACAAACTAAAGCTTAAGAACCCCTAACATTAAGTAATTACAAATAATTATTCTCAAAAACCAAAAATAAACATGAACAAAATATAGCAAAATTGTCCGCGCAAAAGTTATCACTCGCTCAGATATGGGCATTTCATGCAACCTTATTTCTATAAAACATTCAATAACTAATGGAGGTGAATAAATAAAACCGAGAAATAAAATGCCATACAATAGTGAGAGAAAACCCTAAAGGGCGAGCGAAACCATCGGAAAATCGGGAATGGCATATTGGCCGTAACCTCCCTTAGTTTCACTGCTTTCTCCTTGACGCTCTAGGTCACCACCGGGACTTCAAAATTGCTGGATTTGTAACACTTATACAGTTCTAGAGGCGATGATGATGATGATAATTATGATGGTAACCTCAAACATATGTATTTCATGTCCAATTTGAATTCAACGTTGGATTTCCATATTATATGAAACAAAAAATGAACACAACAGGTCCATCCCTGTAATGGCCCCTCATGAAAAGTAGTTTGTAAAGTCAATTATAAATAATATTCATCACAAAGCTTAAAACAGACCTTGAATGATTATCACAAACTAATACTGAGTAAATAACTGAAAACAAACTAAAGAAATGATTGTTATATATTATACAGCATGCATCAATTCAAAACACGTATACTTAAGAGGCCAAATAAAAAACTGAAGACTTTATGCAGAATAAGTTATAAGAGGTTATCGCATGTACGCAATATGCAATACCACGAAGACAGAAAACTTAATACAAATCCTAACACATGAAAATAACAGCAAAAAAATTTGAAAAACAATTTTCGTGATGTAATAATGTATATTGCGAAACCACTGGGGAGAAAAAAGTCAATCTCTTGATGCTAATAGAAGTCTCTGGCACGAACTGTCATGTACACGGAGGAGAGAACACGTGGTTTTTTTTTCCGAGTAAACACAAAGGTATTTGCATTTTCATTGACTTGCTCTCAGCAAATACTTGAAAGAATATTTGCATGGGTACCTTAGTACTTTTACTTTCATTCTAGCCAAGCATAGAAATATTCAAATAGATTTAGCGTCTGTATTTGCATGCCCCCTACCCCCGCCCTCTCTCTCTCTCTCTCTCTCGTCTCTCTCTCTCTCTCTCTCTCTCTCTCTCAATCCAGCCATAGAACCTGCAGGTCTACTTTCAATGTCGCGCATCGCTGCACACTTCATTTTCCAAGACCGGACAAAAACTAGAATACATACAATAAAGAAGGTACGTGCATGTCGGTCGTTCTTACGCTCCTACGTACCTACCCTTCCACGATTTCAGTTCTCTGGAAGCATTTCAGCCCTCAAAATTCGATTAACTTTTTTAAAAGAGAAAGTGATAACTGTATGTAGGACTTTGTTCCGAATATGGAAATATAAATATCCCAATTGCCCATTTGGCAGGACATTAGCACAAAATTTATTTTAAATGAGGTGAAACACCAAACTTAACGATGCGTCAGTTAATAATGAATAATAATTAATACAAATATCTTTTGTTACCAGGCACCAACGGGAAGGTTTTGAACGGAGATCATTCCAAATATAAATCTAGTCACGGCCACCACAGACTGCAAAACCAAGCCAATACATTTTTTCTTAAAAATGCTACGAGACAACAGTCAATGATATCGAAACTCGCTTTGCCAGTTATGTTTTACTTTACAGGCAGCAGGAAGATGATGTTCTCTTTATATGAAAATTACATAAAAAACAAAAACAGATAAAAAAAAAAACTAATGCCACATCTAAAATCGGATCCACACCAAAACTTGATAGCTCCTTCAGACTTTGTAAATCCTTGAGAACTATTCCTAAACAAGCGATAACTGTCTTTCACGCAATCCTGTAAAGTGTAAATAGACCGTCAAACTTGACCACAAAACAAAGCCTCCTTGGATGAGGTTAAAAAATGAACTATTATTAATAGTGTTTATTCGTACACGTGCCAGGTCATGGTTTACTGAAGGAAAAACTTCCATAACTTTGGGGAAATACTTCTTTTGACTTCATAATCTATTTCACCGCAAAGCGCACTTCACAAGAAAGTCAGTGGACTGTGCATGCCGGAGGAATAGATTGCGAAGTCGAAAGAAGTTTTTCCTAATATTATTTAAAGATTTTCTTAATGCTATTATTTAAAAGTCCTTCCTTAGAACAATCTATGACTACTTTACTTCATAATTCAGGATACTTAACTTTGATGACGATTCTCACTTACTGATGAAGTGTGTGAGAGAGAGAGAGAGAGAGAGAGTCATTTGCATTTTGCTAAACTAATGACCGATTTAAACGGGATTTCATACAACAATGAAACGAGAAACAGTCTGGCTGGATAAGGGTCCAATGAAAGGAATATAAAGGGGCCCCATGACACCTATGATGGATCGTGTGAGAGATGAAACCGAGATTCTTAGAATTCTACCTTTTAATTCCAACGATCAATAAAGAGCAGAATGGCGCGGAGACGGCTGCAATAGACGGATGAGGTGAAGGGGCAGGAAAAGCAAAGAGCTTTTGAGGCGGAAAGGGAAGGAAGAGTGAGATGTACTATAGTCGATTCAAATCAACCGTGCATCTGATGTCTAGGCCAGTTCCTTACGACGCTCCTGATTGGCTGTTGAATAGACAATCACAAGACTCGAAACTCTCAGTCTCTCTCAAGAATTCACATAGGCAGGATGTATGTTCCACCTCTCCTGGGGAGAAGTTCTTTCAAAATAAAATTCCCAGTCAGGAGAGGTGGAACAAAATAACATCCTGCCTATGTGAACTCTCGAGAGAGACAGGGAGTTTCCAGTCCTGTGATTGGCTTATCAACAGCCCAATCAGGAGCGACGTAAAAGACGGGACTTGACATCAGATGTATGGTCGACATGAATCTACTATAGCAACACCGTGAGAAAACCCTAAACGTCAATACTATAGATATATATATATAGATATTATTATATATATATATATATATATATATCTATATACACACACACATACGTCTATAATATATATATATATATATATATATATATATATATATATATATATATATATATATGTACACATATATCTCTGTAGTTATTATATAAAGATAGAATCATGCAAGCATTAGCTTACCTGCCGATCATCACAGATTTACTCGTGCAAGGATGCTTAACACATACCTGTAAATAGAATAAGCATATCTTAAAAAAGATGTTTTACTTGACCTGTGTATAATTAAAATTGCAATAACCTTGCATTGTATATATAAATATATATATATATATATATATATATATATATATATATATATACGATATATATATATATATATAATATATATATATATATATATATATAATTTGCCGTACAACTTTAATGTAAAGAATTTACGTAATATATACCTGGAAACGGGAAATGGATGCATTCTATCATATGAAAATCATAATGCCAAAATATGAATGGAAAATTTATTATAAATTTTTCGAGCTCTATATTAATTTATTAAATAATATATAAACAGATAATTCACCATTTTTACTTTCTTCTCTTGTTTCTCAGGCAGAAACAGGCATTTCAATCCATTCCTTTTAGCAAATATTCCCAACTGTAGGTTAACGTGTTTTGTACAGAGAGGAAAAATACAAGACAGCAGCAGCTATAAAATGTCGTATAGCTACACTGTATATCGCACACCTTTTCACTGACAGCGGTCCTTTGACTACATACAGCTCACTTATGATTCTAGGTGTCGGTAAATTCACCTTTGAGAAACATATCCGTTCAACCTCTCCTTCTATTGTTTGTTTGTATGGTGTTTTTACGTTGCATGGAACCAGTGGTTATTCAGCAACGGGACCAACGGCTTTACGTGACTTCTGAACCACGTCGAGAATGAACTTCTATCACCAGAAATACACATCTCTCACTCCTCAATGGAATGGCCGAGAATCGAACCCGCGACCACCGAGGTTAGAGGCAAACACCAAACCAACCACGCCTCTGAGGCACTTCTCCTTCTATTGCACTTAAAATCTGTATGCCGAGACAGTCTCAAGACTTTTGGAGGCCTGGCTATATTAAGGAAATATATATATATATATTTTTTTACTTGTTTACTGTTTTAAATACTGCTCCCTAATTCGCTAAGCAACATTTTAATTTTTTAGAAAAAAAGGGCTATATTTCTTTCCATAAACTTAGGATTAATGAAGCTCACTGTCCAACCCTTAAAAAATTTTCCATAATTCTGATCACCTGATGCATTTATATATCATCCCAAACTATGCAATCAGCCATGTAGCTGTATATTTACAGTTAATCCCAACTATTTTCTGTGAAGTACAAGGCTACATAATTTCTATAAGTTGCTTTTTCCTTTTCCTACACGTAACAAATATGTGGTATGCTCTTCCTAGTTAGAATAGATGGAACTTAAAAAAAATATCAAACTAGGGGTGAATGCATTTCTGTTGAGCAGACTCGTCCGAGTTCCATTTGCTAGTGTACTGGTTTTATCTCGTTTGTGTTTCTCTGATATTTCTCTATTACAGCTCTTAAAACTAGGCTATTTTCCTTTTTGGGATCTGTTTGAGATCCGGTTGAAACTATAATAATAATAATAATAATAATAATAATAATAATAATAATAATAATCTCTTACTGGAGTTCAACCAGACTATCACAACAACTATTTACCAAGCAGGATATGAGACCTATAACCCAAAATCACAGACACAATAAAAAGAGTTGGGAAGGATTGTCTCGCCTATGATCAAACCCGTTCAGCTGAGAGAGAGAGAGAGAGAGAGAGAGAGAGAGAGAGAGAGAGAGAGAGAGAGAAGAGATAGAGAGAGAGAGGAGAGAGAGTAGAGAGAGAGAGAGAGAGAGGGGGGGCAGGATTTAAATAAGACTTTTACTCTCTCTAGTTCCCTTTGTATTACTCAGGTACAAGCAGACTTTAAAACACATTTTATAGCTAAAAGTGATCCGTCCTAATTACATGCGTCCACCCTAAAAGCTTTATGATATACCGGCTGTGACAGTGATAAGGAGTGTGAAGCAGCATATTTTACAGTTAATGCGACTCATGACATTGCCAAGTGGAAAATTCTTGAAGAATCGCGTCCCTTTCTCGAAACTTACGAGGACAAGACATATAAGGACTCAGCCACCTTTGGGTTATTCAACCTAAACATATGCCATGATGTTTGTATTCTTACCGAACACAAAAACACATAAGCCAAGCTCGTCTCGCAGGGCAAACATCGACTATGTTTGCACTTTCCTCATAGAATAACATTGCACAGAGCAATCACCTTCGCGAGCACCGTACAATCATGAACCCTGCAACGCCTGACCAACGGCACAAGTGTTGTGCTATAACAAATATTTCATAGGTGTTGCGTGTCACCGACTACTTGCAACTCACCAATATGACAAAGACACCATCCCCTCAACCGGCCCCTCCCCTCCCCAAAGTCAACTGCTCACGTAGGAACTATACATCTGGCATCACGATACGAAATCTCTCCTGTCAATGTCCGCAATACTCAGTATTATCCCTTAGTCGTCGTCGTGTTAAATATTAATCGTAACGAGGCAAAACAACATGTTTGAAGGCCATTACGGAAACATAACGCTCCCGCTACTTTCCGGGTCCCATATTATGAAATTAAGACGTTAATTACGGTTGCAGTACATGTTATCAATAACGCACCTAGAATTCCACGCCGAAGTACTGGCGCCAGGGATGTTTCCCGAGGTCAGTCAAGGAATAAAATATTGCCTATGAATATGAACTTCCGTCTCACAATAATTGGTCACTGTTCAACAAGTCCCAAAACTTTCGACACTCCCTCGGTGACGTAATTACTGTTTTGGTTATGCTGCAAACAATGACACCAACTCTGGAGAAAAATTAGTTTTGTGTCTTATACCTAATTTACATTAAAGTTAAAATGAATACGAAGCCACCAAGGTAACAAACCTCGAACAAATACCCAAAACCCAGTCAAGTTACAAACATGCTCATCGTTCGGTGACCCCTCATCAATGATGCCATACCTCCACGAAAAAATACCAGCTCCATATCCCCTGCTGCTTAAGCCACCTGGAAATCATCATCCCGTGAGAAAACAGCAGCCCAGTAAAGGGGAGAAAACACAATCTAAATGCCCAGTAAAGGAAACTGAATGCCAATACGTAAAAATACATATATATGCAGATATACATATTATATTAAGAGAAACATACGCATGGTGAATAGAAAATATATAGCACGAATATTAATGACGAATGTTTTTTCTAACTGATAAACGCCAATAACCTCGGGGGCTTTTAATAAAATAAAAAAACCTACATGGTTATTCATTAATTAATATCCTGCCTACTTCAAAAGCATATCAGGATAAGAATACATCTAACGGCGACTTTGTCTGTTTTCCAGACGAGTACCTGTATCGCCTAAGAGAAAAATAATGAATCACTGGAATTTTCACGAAGTGAGGATCACAATCATAAGTTGAACAATCAGGTCTCGACTCACCGCACTGACAGGGAGCCGAAAATGCCGAATAACAATGACATCAAGGTTTTCGCTATGTGAAAGAGTAATACAATTTTGGTGTATTTTCTTTAGGAATATTTAAAATTTATTTCAATAAACATATTGTATTTGAAATCTATGGAATGTATGATTTTGATGCTTACTTCATAATAGCCACGAATGGAATTATGCTTTTCAAAATAACTGAAACCTGCTCTAAAAAAAATTAAAACTGAAAGGCGCAATCACATATTAGGAATTCCTACCGACACGATTAAAAACACTACTCAAATACTCATTATCATTCACGTTCTCTTTCACTTACAGCTGGAAGCTGCCATTTTATTTGCATACACATCAGTGACAATGACAGTAAACAGGGCAGCGAAAAGTCCTGCTCACAGATCCCGACTCTGATTCATACCAAAATCTAATCAATTGTTTTCAGAAACAGAGTGAGTGTAGATAAAATTCCACACATACATTTAAGCAGTTCTGCAGGACAGACACACCGACAAAGTGAAAGTACCGAAAACGCAAGCCATTATGGCAGAAGTAAAAATCCATGAATAGTCTCTAGTGGTATTGATCTTCCGTGCCATCCGCAAGCGAGAGCAGCGATATGCCGAGAGAGATAATGACACAATAAGTCATCTGGGACTCGGGTATCATTATCAGTAGGACGTATGTTGAACTAGGGGACGGGAGGGAGTAGGCTACGTATACATCAACAGGAAACAAAAAGGGGTCTTATGCATCTAAATGCTCATTGATTGACAGAGTAATAAAATATTATCTGGCTTCTATGACTTGTGGGGTCACTCAGCCGTGCAACAATTACAATAATTACTATGCCCCCCATCCCCCCACAACGCTTGTGCATGGATGGAAAATCTGATAATTACATATTTGTTGGTTAATGCATATTCATACTTCAGTTTATTAAAGTTGTTATTATCAGCTGTTAACGTAAAACACACACACACATACACAATGAACGCGCACGCACGCACGCAGATGTCTTGATCGTAGCCACTGTTCATTGTAGCCGAAAGCAAATTCCTAAATATCGAGTACAGATCCGTGCCCTTTGCCCTTTGCGGTAATTGCAAAGAGATAAACGCTACGCCTACGACTTTCACTCACGAATAGGGTAATTATTATTCCCATAAAGCCTACTGGCTTATTATTTCCCTGCCAGCTGCCGTTAGGGGGACCAGAACTTCAATAAAAGCACTAAATACCTTCGTGACTGGCTTCCCTGCGAAACGTCACACTCTGCCATGCTTCGCATACATCAATGCTGGGGCCTAATTGAGATAAGAACGCTACTTAATGTATCCGAGATATATAGTTCGTAAAATATTAATAAACCAACCCACAGTAATGGGCGAAGGCTTTTATTCCCGATATGGACGGGAAACAGGGGATTTAACCTCTTAATGGATGTCTTAGTGATAAATAGAGCAATGTTCGGCTGTTAATGAAGTGTAGTGATTTCAGGTGCCACGTAAATACTTTAGTGTACCGATTAAACCTGAGTCGACGAGGTTACGTCTTTTATAAGACACGTCAGTCCACCGCTAAAAACTGCGCTACATTTCCAAAAGTACAACTTAGATACGTTCCGGAGGAAAGAGCTCCAATACAAGAGTTCTGTCGAGCCAGTGCTTCAAGACAAAAGGGGGTAGACAATTCGCGAGTTCATGAAACAGTAACCCCCGTCATTAACCGTCCCCCCACCCCCCACAACCTCAACACCTGGGCGATGCTGTTCACTTCAATTACCATTGTTTGTAGCGACCGCCCACCGGCGCACAGCCGAATACGACGCCTTTGTCCCACCGAACACAGGCAACCTTCAGTCGTGCACCGCATAACAGAAGCGATGCTCAAGCCAATCCATTCCAATCTTTCTCCCCTCAGGCATCCTTTCACCCACAGGCCGCTTTTATCAAGGCGATTTCGAAAGACCAAATCATTATCAAACCCAGAAAAAATATAAAGAATATTAACTTCGTTCCAACTTCATATAAAAGAGGGGAAGAGTTGCAAAATATGTCCGTCAATCCGTGTGGTGACCACTAGTGTCAACAATTGTGGTTATCAATGGGTACGCACCATTTCATTGTGTCGAAAGAACCAAAAATGGTCAAGATAAAGATTTTCTTTGTTAAATGAGGAACATGATAAAACGAAAAACGAAAACCAAATTAATAATGGAATTATATTTATCTCAGTTTAAAGGCATGACAGAAAATTAACAAAATAAAATAAATAGTAATTTAATGACCACAGAAACGGATTTTTTTTCTTTGTTTCCACAAAATGTTATTGAGTTACGCTTGTAGAAACTGACACCTTGATATTTTTCATCAAGTTTTTACATTAAATAACAACTATAATCTCCGAGAGATAACTGGATGAAACTTTTACTTCAGCTAATGAAGTGGAAGCCAAGCTTTATATAAAATTCTCCCACCCTCTTCCTTCACCACCAAAATGACGACAGAAGTAGTCAACCATTTTCTTGCACGATAAACTTAATTATCAAGGATGCCAGCCAAGCAAGATCGGTTTCGTTGTAATTCTGTAAACACTTCAACATTGATAATATTCTCTTCATTTCAAACAAGGCAGCGTTTCTCTTCTACACGAATACCTTACACGATAAAACAGTTCTAGAGTAAACAAATAGGAAAAAGCTATATTCTAAACCACCACCTTTCAAACTTCCGTGGCTACTAACACAGAACCACATTGACATGCTTCCCTAGGTACTGTAAATCACGTGTGGTTTTTATTAGTATTAACCTATCCATGAATAAGCGAATCCAGTTGCTTAAAATAAAAACAGGCCAATAAGATAACGGAGCATTCCGCACGAAATGGACCTTAAAACTTGATATTTTTCCTTATCCAGAACATAAAACTCCCTAAATTCCTTCGATATGTAGTATCTTAACAACTTGAGCAAATCATTACACAAAATGATATCAGAGGTACCGAGAACATTTAATCTCTTAGTAACATTTTTACAGATAAGCCAAATATCCGCATACGTTCTAAATTCAGACATTAATAATACCAAGAAAACCTTGACCAAGAATAAACTGCCTGCTGCACTGGGGTATCAAAACCAAATAAATAACAAGTGTATACACATATATATATATATATATATATATATATATATATATATATATATTATATATATATATATATATGTGTGTGTGGTGTGTGTGTGTGTGTGTGTGTAAAATGTACATGGCTTTCAAATTATGGTAAGATATTACCATCTCAAACATGACTCATGACGACCAAATGTTGTGCCACAACCACATCTGCTCCTACAAACGGTAACTATTCAACCTTTCACTTTTGAATACCACTACATAAATAACCATGATAAGCATTAGCAAACACCTCTTATTACTGCGGTCAGATTTCAAATTTGTTATCGACTAATCTCATCATTTCCTCACTTATTTAAGAGGATAAGGCTTCATAAACATAATTAACAGGCAAAATAACAAAATAATCTAATGTAGTAAATCATACCCACATAATAAATACTACAACAATATTACATTTGCAGACCGAGTTAACACGTTCGAAAAATATTTCACGGATAATGTAAGGGTCAGCTAATCTGACTTTTGGGTTGAAGGATCTGTCTTCTTCATTTCCTAAATCTCTGTGGTTAAACCATTCGTGAAACGAGCTAGATAAACAAAGGAAGGTTATACCCCATGGAAATTACACACAATAACTTACATCCTATATAACTAAAATAAATAAAAATAAAGAAGAAACAAAGAGAGACAAGTGCATTCACTAACCAATTCGAGTACTGCTAAGTCTTTCTGAAAAATATATAAAACATGGAACTGGCTTTTAGAAAACAATCAGATATCTTAAAGTGGATCCTGAGGCCAATTTACCTAATGCTCTAGCAAGATTCTATTAAGATGGAGGGCAGGTGTCACTAAGCATTATACAGTATAAGAAAAACCAAAAATTCTTTATACTCTTCAGAACACAGTGAGTCATACTTCAGTAACAATTCCATTTACAGATACAACAACAAGTCCCTAGTAATCTCAGACCAACAAACTAAGGTTAAGTGGACAAAAAATCAAAGAACAATGATAATGTGAAAATGGCCGGCTGATCAAATCAATGCTAACGCACAAGAAGGAAAGAATAGAATACCTTTGTATTCTCTGTCTTCAAACAACAAAGCAAATGACAGACACAGGCAGATATGGCATGACATAATATTAAAACATCCTAAGAAAAAGTTTTTTTAAACACAAGATTGTGTGTGTGTGTGTGTGTGTGTGTGTGTGTGTGTGTGTGTGTGTGTGAGAGAGAGAGAGAGAGAGAGAGAGAGAGAGAGTTCTCACAAATCTTAAGCGGTAATTGCGAATTCCAGTTACCCGTCTGAACCTGCCCTTGAGAACATTCACTTTTAAAG
>NC_087200.1:130693420-130748420 GCF_015104395.2 Macrobrachium nipponense
TAAACGCCGACTAACTCTAAATGACCTCGTAACTGGCGCCCCAACAACGGCCATCACACGCGCTGGAGCAATAACCTCCGGCCACTTTGCCTCATTTCCAATTAATCGGGTCTTCTCGTTCAGGAAAGACCTCCAAATTAGGCCTATTTACGAGGGCGGTAATGTGGGGTTTCCTGTCTATAAATAAGAAGCGTGCAATCATATACAAAATACACGCAATCGTCTAGAATGGCAAACATAACGTCTGCGAGTTTCCAGCCCATTCAAAAGTAATAAACGTGGACTTAAAACTTGAATAAACATTTACCTACTTGGCCTCTTCCTTATTCACTCTATGACTTGTCAGCTTCAACAAAAGAATATACTTTCCACTTTCGTCCAAAGAGGAGAAAAAACCCAAGAGAATACAAGAAAGAACACGGGCGTGATAAATTGGTGGGCGTTGTAAGGTAGATGCGGTGCATCTATAGTGACATATTATTATGTGGGCGGATAGGCCTTTTGAAAGAGGTGATCTATGGCAAGGGCGTGGGGGAAAATCAACCAGCGGGAGAGGCTTACGAGCGAAGATTAACATGCAGCATCCGATCTAGTTAGTCAGAGAATAGTCTCTTTCTTTATTTGAAATATATAACAACATAAAAAAAAAAGTGACAAGTTTACGCTGACCAACCTATTCTTTTCTTTCACCGACAATAATATTCGATCATGAAAATCAATGCAAACCCAAGGGATATTTTCACTGCAATATATATCATATTATATAATATATAATATATATATATATGCTTAAAAAATCACAGTATATATGCACGTGACTTCATTGATTAAGCGAATACTACAGGAAAAATGATAGTCAGAAATCCAAGCGCTTTCGTCTTTATTTTACTTTCATTCGTTCCTTGACAATGTCTTAGTAAAGACGAAAGCTCTTGGATTTCTGACTATCATTTTCCTGTGGTATTCGCTTATTTATATATATATATATATATATATATATATATATATATATATATATATATATATATATATATATATATAATAATATATATATATAATATATATATATATATATATATATATATATATATATATATATATATATATATATATATATATATATATATATATATATTATATGAAGGCGCTGATCGTAATGTCTCGTCAGCTGTTGAATAAGTTTAATCATGTAGATATATGCATTATACACATACACGCCTATCGGATCACGTAGGTTTTTACTTGAAATAATTCCATTACAGAAAACCAAACATCCTTTGAACACTCAGGTATTTAATAATACCATCAGAGAACATAGGTTGAACGATCCATTTTCCAAGTAACATAAGACAAGAGACGCTATTCAAAGAACTCAGACTGGAGAAAAAAAAAACTGCGCAAGAGATTCTGATTCTTTCCCAAACACAAACTGATCGATGTGCCGGAAGGGTTATCATCAACCGCGACCACGCAAGATCATCAATATCGGTCACAGATTCAATAACAATGAGACTGTTTGGAATACTCCCCAATAAATATATCGGTCTATCTAGCACCAGTAAATATACCAATCTCTTTAACTACTCTCAAAGCGTGTGCATTCAGAGTATGCGGGCGATAATGCCTAAATAGGGTGTTGGAATCACGAACTAGAAAGTAGACACTTCTTTAAATATGGCTCCCACTGAAGAAGCCTTTCACCCGTATCCTACTACCCGGCATAAGACTGCACCCATAAAACAAACACTTTCAGTCCCGGCAACAAAGAAAGAAAGAAAGAAACAAAGAGAGAGAGAGAGAGAGAGAGAGAGAGAGAGAGAGAGAGAGAGAGCTTGTCCCTCTTGCAATGAATTCTAAACCACAAACAAAATTAACGTATCGACCTTTGCGAGGGAATAGAAAGAGAAAAGAGCATAAAACTGAAAGCCAAAACTGCTTTTGGGAGTACAACAGTCGAGAACGCAAATCAGCGCATTATCCAATAAATATATATATATATATATATATATATATATATATATATATATATATATATATATATATAGATTTATATAATTTTTGGCGTTATGCCAAGCACTGGGGCAACTAAGGCCATTCAGCGCTGAAACGAAAATTGGCAATAAAAGGTTTGAAAGGTGTTACAGGAGGAAAAACTGGCAGTTGCACTATGAAACAATTGTTAGGAGAGGGTAGCCAGTAAGATGGACAATAGAGAATATGAACGGAGGTACAGTAAAAGGAATGAAAGTGGTTGCAGCTAGGGGCCGAAGGCATGCTGCAAAGAACCTTAAGTAATGCCTATATTGCTTCGAATGAGGTGCACGGACGGCACTAACCCCCTACGGGACGCATTACCCAATAAGCCAAAGATACAAAGGCGACTGGCTAATTGTTTATCTTACGGTCTAGCGGGTGTAAACCGCCACGACAGATAAATGTAGCTAATAATAAGCCTAACGAACAACGGCAAAAGATGCCCCATACATCATCCAAATTCGAAACGGGACTGGGGATTAAGTTGGAATGGCACGACGCCAGTCCGAAATTGGACTGTAGAGAAAGCAAAAACTGAGGATTAAAAAAGGCTAACAAAAGGGCCACCCATTCACGCAGCTTCAAGCGAGACGCCTGATAAGATCATTATCAAAGCAGGAAATCAGGAGGTGGGAGTGAAGCTAACGGGCTGTGTGTGTGTGTGTGTGTGTGTGTGTGTGTGTGTCATGATACGGCGATTGGAAGAAAGATGGATAACCAAAAGGGTAAAATAAGAAAACACAGAAAGGTATGGATTACGCCAGTTAAGGACGATACGACGATGTGAACACGACCATTCCTGGAATTATGTCAAACTGATAATTGCATGAGGAAAGCTGGCAATATCTTCCAAACGAGAGAGAGAGAAGAGAGAGAGAGAGAGAGAGAGAGAGAGAGAGAGAGAGAGACTGGTCTTACTAAGATCCAAATCCCTCTACTCAGTGAGGGGCAACACAATCAAATTCCTTATTCTCAACATTTCCAGAAGTTGAAAATGAAAATATTTCCGTCAACAAGGCCGGTAAGCCTAACGCTGAGAGACGTGTTTATCCTCTCCACGTAGTTCTCTAAAAGGCCACTTATCCGTCGAGTATATCACGCGATTATCAACGCAGTCTCAAGAGGTGGCAGGGAAACCTCCGCCTTGTTACGTTCGAAGTAATGAGACTGTGTCCCTTTTTAGATCCCAAAATACGAGACTCGGAATTCTCCCTGGGTAGAAAGAGGTTAGAAGGTTAATTGTTAGTCTCAAGGGTTATCCTGTATAAATTGAAATTAGAAAGAAATAACTGAAAAAACACACACACAATATATAAATATATATATATATATATATATATATATATATATATATATATATATATATATATCATAATTATTTGAACTATTTCATTGATTTTAATGAAAATTTTCACTTTCTTTAAAAGTCCTATAAAGCTTGTGTTGAGCTCTGTTTGGCTTCCCATCTTGGGTGTTGTTATATTTAGTTTAATAATATGTCACTCGTTTGTTTTTCCTTTTATATTCAACGAGCGGAGTGTTTTTCTGCAGTCTTTTGCTGGTTTGCCAGTTCTAGCCTGTTCTAGTAAAAGGGACTGTTTTTCGGCTCCAACCAGAGTTGATCTCGCCATCCTGCTTTTTTCTAAACTCGTTGACCCTAGTGGAAATTTTGGTCAGTGGTCGGCTTTTCTTCGGGTCGTGGGCCGAGTACTTGAGTAGCACACGCCTTTGGACAGTATCCTGTGCTGCAGAGTTGTTGCTTGCCTTCCGGCCATGTGCCACAGACACTGCTGTGGGACATCCTTATTACCCACCCAAGTGTGCTTTGAGTGACCTCTCCAGGAGTCGTCAGGAGACCCCCTGAGCCCAAAGAAGGGTGATATATTCTTCTCCTATTATATTATTATATTACCATGACAATCCACCGAGTTGGATTATGCATCATCACCAGGACCACCGTCGTCTCATCTTCCCTTGGATGTTTTCCCTGAGACTAATGTGGCCCCCATCTCTTGGACAATTTTATTAAGCTTTAAAGGCTAATTCAAATATTCATATATTTCGACTCTTAGAACGGTGAAAGTGTCATGATTTCTTTTGATATATTGAATATTACGTTTAGGGATTTTTCCTCGCGTGTAACTTTTACTATCGCGTGGAAGTGGAAATTTCGTTTTAGTATATCTGTTGTATTCTACCTTCTAGTTCTTTCCCTTTTGCTCATGGTCTGCTAGTTAGCTAGGAGAATGAAGGTAGTGCATGACATTTCCTGTACAAGTGAGTTTTTATAGGTCATAGATTGGTGTTTAGGGATATTCTTTGTTATTTATATTCATTCAGTTGGAAATAAATGAGTTTTAAAGTTTTTGTTCTTATTTTTGTCTATACTCCTCTGAGTGTCTCCTTCTGTTTGAGATGTGTCTTTGTCCCAAATCTTTGTCCAGTTCGGCAACTGATTGCCGTAAAGAGTTCCTACAGAATACAAATTAGGATTTGCTGTCCAGTTTGGCAACTGATTTCCGTAGTGTTCCTATAGAATATAAATTAGGATTTGCTGTGTTTCCTGGCTGGGATAACAGGAATTTATATATATATATATATATATATATATATATATATATATATATATATATATATATATATACACACACAAATACGCAGGGTGTCCATAACGTCTCTTTACAATTGAAAAAATATATTACTAATGCCATTGATGAGATTTGTTCTATGTACTCAGCAGTTAATCACATCGCATGTGTGTGTTTCAGGAACCTTGTTGATGAAATAGGTACTGTTAAATGAACCCCTACAAATTGCTACTTCTCAAGAAAAGGAACAATGTGGGTCATGGTTTATTGAAACAAAATCAGCTACACAAACTCGCAAAACTACAGAACTAAGTATGGAAGAGATCCACCATCATGTCCGTCAATTTGTGCATGGCACAAGAAATTTATGAAAAATGGACAGTGCTGGATAACGGGAGGAGTGGACGACCAAGAACATCTGAGGTAAACATTGATCGTGTAAGACAATCCTTTGATCGTTCTCATACAGTCCATCCGTACTGCTGCCAGACACTTACAGCTACCAGGTTCAACGTTGAAGTGCACAAAGTACGACTCGTGCAGGCACTCGAGCCAAATGATAAGCCAAGAACAGATTTTGAGGCTAACATGCTGGAGTGAATTTCTGAGGATGAAATGTTCCTCAACCGAGTTTGTTTTAGCGATGAGGCAACTTTTCATATTTCAGGGAAACTGAACACACAATGTGAGAATCTGGAGATCAGAACATCTCCGTGTAATAGAGTCCAAAAGTGAATGTATGGTGTGAGATCACGTGCAATCAAATCACTAGTTCATTTTTCTTCAATGAGATATCAATTGCCGCAAATGTTTACCTTGGACCTTTTGACTGAATATGTGACACCACAACTAGATGACCTTCAACCAACCATCATTTTCCAGCAAACGGTGCACCACCACATTTGGGCTGCATTTTAGCGGGGTTCCTAAATCAAACATTTCCAGACCGGTGGACTGGAAGGGATGGCCCAATTTCCTGGCCACCTCGTTCACCAAATATCACTCGCCTAGACTTCTTTCTATGGGATCATATTAAAGATATCGTGTATTGAACAAAGATACGGGACATTACTGACCTCAAGCAAAAGATCACTGATGCCACTGCCACCACTGGTGAGGCTATGCTTTAGTGAATATGTCGAGTACCTTCGTGATGTGCTTCGCGCAAGTTAAGGTGCTCATATAGAGGTGTATTAAATAAGGCTAAAAAACTTCAATTTTATATATATATTTTATATATATATATCACTCAAAATCGCAAGTGAAAGATAACACAGTAGGTATAGGCCCTGACCGGTTTCGACTATTTCTTTGTCAATGGTTTAGAAATAAAATCGTCACCGTTCAGGACCTACACTCGGTACGTTATTTCTTCACCTGTGGTTTTGGGCGATATATAAATCACTTGTCAGTGTGACTATAATCTCACACACACACATACACAACGTTTTAGAAAACATAATGAAAACTGTAAAGCAGTCTACCTGTCAGCAAAAACATCTGACATTGCTCATTATTAGCTAGCAAACTTTTCTCATTATCATTCGAAACAGTGTAAAAAGAACCTCCGTAACCAACAACCTTTCCAACGAGTGCTATAATACCATTTATACATCTGGACATAAAATCTAACATCACAACAGCAAAAATAAGTATTATCCGATGAACCCTCTTGCTTCATATTTACGATGCGTATCTGTTTTATAATTTGAGTATCCATACTAGATCATTCTTAACCTTTACTGTGAGATCTCGGGAATCTTTTCAGAATCATCTTCTATAAATTCTAAAACACTTCTCCATGGCTACGAAAATGCTCACCAAATGCTGCGCACAAGAAGCACGTCTTGGCATAAATTTGATTGCGATGGGAATGCATATTCGAAATCGTGCCGTGGGATACTGTCGCATGGATTATTTCCCGATACCTATATTCACAAGGGCAGCCACAGTGCCCTTTACAGATACGACACCCTGACGTACTTTACGTTTTAAAAGGAAGTGATTCGGTGTACATCGAATACCTTGATGTCACAGCAACAATTCTGGGGCAGCAGACCTTTGAGTGAAAAACATGCTTATCAATAAACTAAAGGAGAGTGAAAAGAAAGTACTTACACGTAAGACGAATACTCCAACAGTGACATCTACGTGGGAACTAAAATCTAAGAGCGCGGTTTAAGTCACGCGCATAACCAAAATGCAAATTTGTTATGGTACAATAGTACAATGGCTTTTGATACCTTATCTTCAGATGCTCTATCCTGATTAACCGTTTTTGTTTTGAATATCGTCCTCGTGAGCAACCTTGAGATAAAATGTTCACATGATGGAAACTAGAAAATTACAACACAACTATCTGTTAATAATAAAACCTACTTTAATGGGAAAAAATATAAATACCGGATTCCAGATTTATTTTTTAATATCTGCTTCATCAATTTAAGAACTTTTATTACTGTTGGCGCGAAGTAAAAACTATACAATAGAGCCGAGGTTAATTAAAAAAAATACTCGCTATCATATTTATAACCTATTGCGCCGAAAATGGCATATTTTTATAGAGAGCATTAACTTGTAAAAACAGAGAAACGGAAAAGCCACAAGAGCCCCAGGGTGCGAGTTATTTGGCATCGGCACAGACACGGCCACCGAGGTCAACCTCGAGCGATGAACGATGAACACGGAATGTAATCGCAGCGACATCGGCTTCAATATATCAAACAGGATTAAAAGGCCGACCCCGACTTCGCATACATCTCCTAATGACGGATTTATGACCCGTCAAATTGAAGTCTCAAAGCGATTTCGACAGCTCTCCCGTAAACACACCACACAAAAGATGAGCAACCAATCAAGGCGACCAACGACCAAGCTTTAATTGTTTAGTCATAGCGTAACCACATACTGTACACCACACACACACACACGAGATACGGGCGCACAAACTCCCTTCATTGGATTTGGCCCACATGTTCCACACTCGGTAAACAAAGAAGGGGGCGGGGGGTGGGAAGGGGGAATATATTTATGGGTTGTATCATCATTTCGCCCTCCGGCCCTTTCGTCAATACCAGGCCTATGCGAAATATCAATCACTACTGGTACAGTATTATATTCAAAGAAAGGGGGTGAGGGGCAAGGGGTGCACAGTTCTATTTTTTGCCCCTTTCCCAGTTAATCTCATCAGCCGTTCTCAATCCGTGTCATAGTTTTTATGCCTCAACCGCGCGGTAAACAACATCTATGGCTACGCTATCTATGGCCAATTGTATTCTGCTCCATTGAGCTTATTGAAGTCGATGCACCGAGTGCCGTCCCACAGATGAGATCTCTTTCCTTCTCTCCTTGCACGTTCAGAAACGATCCGCCCCCAAGAGGTTTCGTAACGGGGAATGGCAGCCCCTTCATAAAGGCCACGCTGTATTCACAAGCTCACTTATCAAAGTAACGAAAAATAACATCTTTTCCAGTCTCTGTTCCGGCTTGTTAAGTGCCTACTAATCCCATGTGCAACATCTTCCCTTTTATCTTAAGGCTTGTATTCACCACAAGAGTTGAATGATGTCATCTTACATCTCGGGAATTCTTAGAAGCTGAGGAAAAGTTTCAACAGAGAATAAGGACATAAATCAGTATAATGAAAAACATGAAAACGTGCTTATAAATTATAACTCAGTAAAAGAAGTAAAATTACCAAATCCATTTGAAACATAAATTGCCAATATACAGACTACATTTCATGAGATCCTTCAGGCCATAAAAATATTAAGTATCAATCAACTATATTTTACACACTATTAACTAGATCGCACATGACAGAATACTATTTAAAGGCTTCTTTTTGCACAAAAACGTTCGATTTTATAGTCGAGCGAACACCAGCATTGACCTTGCCGCCGTCGTAGAACAAATATTTAAAATAGGCGACTATATCTAAAAACTCACTCTTTAATCACCACTTGATATTGTAATTTGATACCTACTTGCATTTATATAAAGGCAAAAGACACGAATTAAAGTGAAACAATGGAGTACCGATGAAAGGCCTTTCGACTCTTGTCCTTTACTAAGCTTAGTAAAGGGCGAAGTCTAAAGGCCTTTCATCGGTACTCCATTATTTCACTTTAATTATTGGCTTTTGCCTTTATTTATATATTCATCACGTTCCAAATTTTCGTGATTCAGTTGAACATATTTCTAAATATTCGCTCTTTAATCATCACTTGAAATTGTAATTTGATACCTGCTTGCACTGCTTCCACACACACACACACACATATATATTATATATATATATATATATAGTATATTAATTAAAATATATATTATATATATATATATATATAAAATATATATTATATATTAGTATATATATATATATATATTACTATAATATATAGATAATATATATATAATAGATATATATATAAATATATATATATTATATATATATATATCATATATATAAATATATATATTATGTTTTTTATAAATAAATATATATATATATTATTTAATAAAATTTATATATAATTATTATATATAGATAATTATATATATATATATATATATATATGTGTGTGTGTGTGTGTGTGTGTGTGTGTCTTATTGTATACACAAAAACAGGTTGTAACGAACAGTACATATTATAACACTAAAGGAATATATGATTCAATCGGTTTTTGCTTTCGTGTAAAGTTTATAAACGACCCCCATAGAGGAAACTTTAATATCGGAAGGAAAATCACTCCTTATTCCAATTTGCATAATGGCTTTCCGACGGAGTAGGCAAATGTATTATTAACTTCCGTCTCAGTAACCATTATTTTACAGCCTATCATGTCAACTTCATCAATAGTAAAAAAGGATGAATTTAAAAGACATAAAATCATACATATAGAATGTTGGCATGGTAGCTTTATCGTGTTATTTAAATGACAAAGGAACATACACATATTTCGCCGGATCCAGACAGAAGTAGGTCATCTATAAATATATGCAAAGTAATCTGTAATTTGTGCGCTAGCCGCTCACGGACGTCACAGAGAGAGAGAGAGAGAGAGAGAGAGAGAGAGAGAGAGAGAGAGAGAGAAATTCAATCTTATCCAATCCTAGGAAACAATGCCTGATTTATCCATAAACAGAACAGCGAAACAAATACCCTTCTAGCTTCCTCTCGTAAGAAACACAGGCGAAAAGAAGCGAGTTATATCCATATACTTTTTTTCAATCACAGAAAGTTTTCTGGGTCACCATAAGAAAACCCTTTACTAAAAGGGAGGCATCATCTTTAACTTCCTCCTGAAGTAGGTCAGAGCCGCCAACGAAGGCGCGTCGCTGAAGGTTAGCGAGATGGGAGGGAGTATATACAGGGTATGGGGGAAAGGGAAATTGGCAGGCTGCCAGAGCATCTGGATTTGAAAATCAGGCCAAAAGCCGAAGGGAGTCGGCCGGATGTTTGTACGTTAAATTGAAACGATTTAAGGCAAAACATAAGAGATTGTGATTCTTCTCATTAAATCTGGACAAATTCAGCTAATAGAATTAAAATTCTTGTTATTTAGTCTAGACAAATTCTAAACAGTCTTTTTATTTTCCTATATATGTAATGATATACTTGCATGCCGTAACTGTCTTTGCTTTTAGGTATATTACAAGATGAGTTTTTTAGAATTATACCATATAAAATTGTCCAAATAATAAGCGGTTTTCACAACTAAGTTTGAAACTTTATATTTCAACCCGAATATCAACAGTTGCCACGTGTTAAAAAACGTACTTGACTGACCTTTCGAGGTTCTAAGATTAACATTTATTCAGCATTTATGCAATGACTTTGGAACTTTCACGCCAAAGTCAATATTAACCCACACATTAAGACAGTAAGAGCAAATAACACGATGGTTACAAAATGGGAAAAAATGATCTAATCAAACAAACTGCTATAATAATATTACTGAGAAGCATATCAACGAGTTTTCTATCTTGCTATCTATTTCGACATACGTTCAAACACGTCAGTCTCAACATCAACTCCAGTTCATAAATATCTATTAGCCAAGAGACGGCACATTTTTGTCGGCCATCTTAAATTTACACATGTTATTTAGGTTCATGATTTTATTCTTCCAGTATTTAACTTAAGAAAAAGAAGACATTTTCATCTGTAGTCTTTTTGTTTATTCGTCGTTGAATATCATTTTTCCTTTAAATACGAGAAAATATATTTTGAATAGAAATATTCACATTCTGAATATACATATTTATTTTTAATGGAAATATTCATAATTTGAAAAAATCTATACTTTGAATCAAATTATTTATATTCTGAATAGAGTATCAACTTGGTCTGGAGCTTGAATGTGCGCGATGTGCGTGTAGAGAATTGTTTAAAGCCATTAAATATCAATCTACTGCTCAACATCCCTAGAAATTCATCACGTTTAGGTATCTTCAAACTTCAAATGTTCAACATTCAGTCTCAGAATTATTCCACTGGGTGCTATTAATGGTCAAGGAAACAGCGACTTGGGAGTAATGCAATGACCGTCCTTCATTTCCTTAATAAGTCTGATGACGATAACGAATTTCCAGACTAACTCGGGATACAAGGTCAATTCGATCAATAAATTATTAATTCCTTTCCATTAACAGGTGAATAGTAGTGGCAAGAATAGCAACAAACACACTTCAAATAGATGGAATATGAATGCGACAATTTCAGCACTATGAACGAATAACGGAGTTCATAACGGTGTCATAGAAGTACTGCTATACAGTACTTCTATAAAGCAAAAAGCCTACAGCAACCTTGGGAGTGAAATCAGCACGGAAAAATAACAATGCAATCAGATAAATTCTCAAGGTCGCACCATGACGTGATACTTTAAAGAAGGCTCCCTTTGCTGATGACGTAAGGAGAAAGAAATACTCGAACGAACCAAAGTACAACAGGTGAAATTCCTCCTTTAAGTCCGTTTAAATGTGATTCTAACACACAGTATTAGATTCCCGCGACCGACAGCGTTGACAGACCGATCCGGCAAAATTCTATCTAGGAATGAATTCCAGTTCGTGAAGATAGATATGAATTGCAACTACTGATGATTGAGTATGTAAATCTTAAGAGGTCTTTGATCCCGAATTTTTAAAATGAGAACCTCAAAAATTTACAAAAACTGAAAGGTAAATTAAAATAACGACGTACCAGCAACCACTAATTACAGTTTATTTTCCCTTATTTACTACGACCCCTACGAAACAATTTTCTGTGTATTTCCTATTTTTACGAATAATTGGATATTAGAAAACAACAAAATGCGATCAGCCCATACACTACTTCCCTTTCTTCAGTCGGGTTTACAATATATATATATATATATATATATATATATATATATATATATATATATATATATATATATATATAATTAAAGGAACGTCAACAAACAAATATCTAACAAGTATAGACACACAAAATTACACCAAGCACAGTATTCATAACGTTTAAATGAAAAATTATGAGAAGGCTCAAAAGGGGAAAATCGATAGACGCCCTCTCCATTTCTATATATAAACATAAATCCTTCGTACCCAAACTTAATTTGCAGCTAATGGTGATTTCCTCCTAATGGAACATATACTATCATCACAGCCTTCCACCCCGAGAGAGAGAGAGAGAGAGAGAGAGAGCTGAGAGAGTGAGACATGCGACTGAGATAGAGGAGAGAGAAGGAGAGAGAGAGAGAAACAAAAAATTTCACAAGTAGAATCATGAACGCCATAAGAATACATCTAAAAGTCAGTAATTATATTACATTTTGTTACAATCCAACGAAAGGTAATACATTAGTTATGCCCGACAACCTGATTAGAAAGACCCCACTTTTATAGAGGCACTCTTCTTCCCTGAATCAGAAGGCACATGTTCATGAATCAACCAAACCTTCCCGAAATTCTAGGACCCCATTGTCCAGAATCCCCAAGATAAAAAGGATAATATTCCATAAAACAGTCGTGACGGGGAGGCGGGACCAAAACATCGGAACCCCATGAATCTGGAAATCGGGGTTGACCCACAATGGCCCCCAGTGACAGACAGCCCATATGGCACTTTCATTGTCAAGTGTTGCATCGGTAAATCTAATTACGCCTCTTGACATACAACGGCACACTGCTCAGTTGGGGGCATTAGGGTGACAGTACAATGTCTGATCAAGAGGAGGAAAGGTACAATGTCTGATCGAGGGGAAGGAATAAAGGGCAAAAATGTGGAAAAATGGGCTAAGAAAAAGAAGGGAACAGAAGTGGAGAACTACAGGACATGTGAATATGTACAACGTTACACTATTCTCATGACAATCATCATTACACTCTCAATGTTAAAATAATTATGGTAAAATAGGATGCATTAAAAACAAAAAGTTTTGAATTAATATTAAAAAGTTAACAGCAATAAATCATACCAATAAATGATGTTATGAACATTAGAAAGACGATTGAACGCTTTAAATGAATGCTGCTACCTGTAATTCTATGAACAAGTAGCATAATTTATAAATACACACAATAAGCTTCCTGGCATAGTTTTAGAATACAGAATTTCAAACAATCTAACACGTGAGTATCAAAGCACACATACACACACACACACACACACCTGTGGGCCATTTTGAATCTGGTGTATCGATATGGTTATCTGAAACTGATCTCAGAGAATGATGAAAGGGAGGGGTTAACAGCACTTAGAAATTCAACCTTTAAAATCGCCCCCTCCCCACCAACCCTCCTTGGTCCCAAACCCGGAGCGCAAAAGGCCCTCTCAACCCAACACCCTCCGTCACACACAATAGGATCAACTCCAGACGTCGATCTAAATGGGACCAAAATGAAACGAGCGCTTGGCCCTTGTAATTATTACATTATGGCTCTCATCCATGAAATCGCTCTTACGACCCCCTCACGTCCATTGTTCCTATATAATATCATTAGTCGTGGAAAAAGCATTTGGCCGTTCGGATCGCATCAATACCCCAAGCCTCAGCATAGCGATAATTACATCCGATTACGAACGATGAAAGTTCCCCTGAGAGATAGAAGTAGAACACTTACTTATTGCAAAATGACGAGAACGTCAAGTGACGTCTGGTGACGACAACCGCGAGAGTTGCATAACACGAACTGCTGTAGCGATGTTTATCTCTAAAGCAATAAAATTCCATTAAATTATCTTTGTTCATAGACAAAAATTTACTGAAATGTTACATTTTTTCATAACGCATTTCTCTATTTCATTTCACTCTTATTAAAATGAACATCATGCTTAAATTTCGATCCAATGTATTGTATCTTATATTTAAAAGCCCATTTCTGCCGATTTCTTAAAAGTAACATTCTCCTTTATGCATTGAGAAGGTGAGAGGCATCAAAAAGAAAACAGACTCCAAAAGCTAGACAGGGGGAGAGGGAGGAGGAGAGAGGGGGAGGAGACAGAGAGAGAGAGAGAGAGAGAGAGAGAGAGAGAGAGAGAGAGAGAGAGAGAGAGAGGCAATATTAGAATAGAAGTTTATATAATCAAAATGAATAAAAAAGCGCAACAATGCACGAACACGAATACTTACCAAGAAAACGGCATTAAGCAACGTTTATAATTCACCCAATAAATGCTAAGGGGAAGCGCTGTCTTACTTCCTCTCAAATAACGGCATAATAACATCTTTCAAGTAGCAATTTATAAACAAGGCATCCAGGGGACGGGGCATTACTGCGACAGTAGTGGCCCAATTTCATAACGTATTTCACAGGCTCAGATCCGCTCCAGCCCAAACTACTCGACCACCTTTCTCATTATAGATACTGACCTACTCAGAAAAATGCTGAAGGAAAATAGGATGGAAAAAAGAAAGACATTTTTTTACGTTGCATGGAACCAGTAGTTATTCAGCAACGGGACCAACAGCTTTACGAGACTTCCTAACCACGTAGAGAGTGAACTGCTATCACCAGAAATGCACATCTCTAATTCATCATCAGTGGAATGCCCGAGAATCGAGGCATTCCACCGAGGTGGCAGGCCAAGACCATACCGATCATGCCACTAAGGCGCTTCCTAACAAGCAAGAGCAACGCCAAATTACCGAAATGATAAAAAAAGCAGTGGTGATATCATAAGATTAATATAATGTACAGTCTTAATCTTCACTAATTATGAATCCTCATGGCACTGCAAAGATTTGAGTACGGACGCGCAAACATACACTTTATATCTTCCATAAAACATACGTCACTTTTTACCAGATAAGTATGAAAATTTAATAACTACAATGACCTCTTAACCTCTCGCGATCTCTTCACACTTTTTTTTTTTTTTGGGGGGGGATGCGCTGGTCTCTTCTACAAAGCCTGAGATCCATTTGATGTCAGGCTTTACGGAGACAAGCGTATCCAAAGAAGTGTGAGCAATTCGATTAGTTGAGGGGGGACTGTGGTTATTACAATTTTATATCTTAATAGGTGAAACACTATTACAAAGTTTATGCAACAGGCTTTACTTAAATGCCATATAACCAACTGCTTTAAAAGTAATATTATAATCTCATAGGTCAGCTGTGTCCAATATAATCTGAATTGCAAACGCGTACTGAAAAGACCGCATAACGATAATTGTAAAATATACTTGAAAGTCATGCATAAAATCCGACATTCATTTAAAAATTGACTTCCTGTACATATTTTACATATTACCAATAAAAATATGCTTTCCGTGGGAAATTTTAATACAATAGTCATTGTAAGGTTTCCTCCTCACCGCACTTCCCCTATGCTCTCCCGCTTCAAATCTGATATTTCCTTTCAAAACATAAATTACAATTAACTTTACGTCCCACTTTGTGAAGAAGTACATTAATAAAAAATACGGTCATCTCAAATGGTGTTATAAAAAGACGAATGGGAAATTAATAAAATCACACTTCAAACAAATAAAAAATGAACTGAAATCCATTAGATATAATGCTGTTGATAGGTTGCCAGAGTATACTGCCACCACAAGAAGACCTCCAATCAAAATATCACCATTTCCTGATACGGCATTGAGACAAAAGAAATAAAATAAAAATAAAAATAAACTCTGACTTAAGGAAAACAAACACACGAAGAAACCAAACAATGGGGTGTTGCCACAAATCAGAGGAAGTAGAAGATACGATGTTTCTTTGTATACATGGGATGAATAAACCGGCTTCATTATGGCAACCAAACAGATACATAAACGGGATGATACATGCAATTTAGAAAAAAGAACTGCGTATCCACCATTTACTAATAATAGAAAGACTTCACCAACGCTTTTTAAAATATAACCTAGTTTAAAATATAACCTAGGAATCTTCAAGAACTTTCGTAATTCATGTCTTCTATTCGCACCGTTCAAAATATCCCTTTAAGACACTACATCTGAGAAATGATAAAAAGAGTTAAACTCTCAATTTTCGCAGTATAGAACATAATCATCTTCATTTTATGAAAAAATAAAAATAGTTAATTAACTAACTACTTCAATCTACATAGATATGAAAATGCGTGAAGCCTTCGAGCGTTGTTACGTACAAATCCCCATGACTAAGGCATAACAAAGTTGGAAGTACCAACAATCTATTTTAATCATTACAAAGATGTCACTAGCACTAAAAGATCTCTTTTATTATAGGTCATACTCTCTTCCATTTTCTTAACTCCCACACACACTAAAAAAACCGATATGTAGATTTCCCCTGGGTGATGTAAGATGGCTAAGGACACCAGCTGCCTTTGATTACGATTACCTGTACCGGAAGTGGTTCATTAAGTTTTCGAACCTCTCATTAAATCCGATTACAAGCCAATTAATTTACCATACCATTTTCAGCAGCTATTATAATAAGAAATCCCAGGAATCCTCTAATTATAATTGCCCGCTGCCGACACACCCTCTAAATATTATAATTAGAAAAGCCAATTGTTCCTGTTGACGCGCAACCAACCTTTATCATATCGGCGCCTTTACTACATTTTTGCGCTTTCATATTAATAGCTCCTGACAAAGTAATGTGATTTTAAATTTTTAAAACATGAAAAAGAATCTATTGTATGATGGTAAGCAAGCTATGAAAGCCCGACACCGTGATATTTATATTCATTGTGCACCTACTCCAAATTTTATTTCTCTGCTTCTCTCGAGTTTTGAAGTTGAAGAGTATCTGTCATTATCTTGAAGGCGACCCTACCCATGTCTTACACCTGTTTCCTCCTCTTTCTTGGTTCACAAACATGAAATTAAGTCATCGTCTCTCATTTTGGTTACCATTCACAAAAAAATAAAACATGCTACGATACACATACATACATACATATACATACACATACATACACACACACACACACACACACACACATATATATATATATATATATATATATATATATATATATATATATATATTATATATATATATATATAATCAAAACATTAATATCAGACGCGTAGAAAGTTATTACCGTCATCAGAGCATGACACGTTCACATATTCTCTACCGTAATGCTTAACGGTACATGTTTTCTATCAGTAACTCAAACCGTACAATGACCGAAAGAGCAAGTGGCAAATAAGACCTACAAAGGGGGAGATGCTCCCAGCACGCCATTGGTTCTCAGATTTTTAAGCCTAACAGCGAGCATCCAGCTGTGCATAAATATTTTCAAAATGAAAATGAATAGGAGGTTTATGGCGGGTAAGGTTCTCCTTATAACCAGTGGCATATATCCTTATAAAGGGATCGATGCTCTCTCTGCCAGGGTCGGGTTACACAGCTATAGGCTCTTTTATTATCATTTTCATTCGGTGATGCCATCTGGCGCTCAAGCAAACACCACAATACAATGGCTGACAACCGTCCCTTTCTCCAGTTTGGTTTAGTTATTTGTCTAATAGTTCACTAAGTGCACGCACCTGAGCCCCCCTCCCCCGGCACATATACGCTCCTCATCTCTCTCTCTCTCTCTCTCTCTCTCTCTCTCTCTCAGTGTCTTATTGGCGGGTTGATTGTTACGTAGCCGAAGACCTATGCTTTCATGGTATACAATCTGACAACACTAAACACTCACATCTGTTGTTGTTGAGAGAGAGAGAGAGAGAGAGAGAGAGAGAGAGAGAGAGAGAGAGAGAGAGAGATTCAAAGAAAACAAACAGCCTAGTGTTTATTTATAGTTAAAACTTTTCCAAATACACACGAGTACACAAAACACTGCAAAAACAACTATCAACTGTATGAAACGAATAAAGAATTGCCAGTTTTTTTCTAGTACTGTATAACTACTATAAAAAGCTTCCACTACTGTGGACGTTCGTAATCTTTAGGAATCCACCTTAAAAAGTTACAAGAGCTTGCTTCGTTGGAAAAATAAACCTTACTTCTTAAATAAAATATCAACAACCTTTAAGACGACACAGAGCAAAAGAACAATTAATGTCAGCAGTTGTCATTTCAGCTGATGAATACTACTGTGAAGAATTACGCAGACATTTCAAAATGCTTACGTCTAGCTTCTGAAAGATCCATCCGTCCTTAACAACACTTTCGTTCCCTACTCATAAAACCATAACAAACAGCAAAATCGGTAGAACGTAAAACAATATGAAGCAACAGTTAAAATGTAAGCCATTAGTAAGAAAATCTGTAAAAACTAGCGGCCCAAGACTTCAAATACCATACATAAAAAAAAAAAAAAAAAAAACATAGGAAGTAACGTTTACAACAAGGTAAAGAGTCTCCTCTTTTTACCTGGGTTTACAACCTAAGAGCCGAGAATTGGAACACGCTTAAAACCTGTCACTCCGTTGTAAACATACCCAGGGACTTTGACCTCACCCAACCGCTGCTACCACAGCCTCATCTTTTGTGATCATTACGGGGACGGGTGGGATCCTTTTGAACATCCATTTACTAAGCTTGGAAAGCCACATAGTCGAAGAATTGTAACAAATACTTATACCAATAAGGTTAAGAATTTTTTTTTTATATCCAGCGGCGAAAATCATGAGCAAAGAGTGTATCCATAAAATATGTATTCAACAAATATATATACTACTTTTTAGTTTCACCATGGTATCAACTACTGAAAATAAGACATACCAGTTGTATGAAAAATCCCATTATTTTCTAACCAAGGGTTACCATACACTATGAGAACAATAAACAAACTGAAAAAAAAACTTTATATACAAATTATTAATCTCAAAATGGGGGGAAAAAGGCCTTGATACCCTACTTGACTAAATTAGTGAGAGAGAGAGAGAGAGAGAGAGAGAGAGAGAGAGAGAGAGAGAGAGAGAGAGAGAGAGAGAGAGAGAGAACAGTTTAACGAGCATCTTATTACGGAAAAATTAAACAAGTTCTGTACAATTAAGCGGCAGAGAGAGATCCATCAAGGAGTGTATTTATCAAAATATTTATCAAGTTAATACCAGATTATTTTAGAGTGTAGTATTACATACTAAAATTGAAAACTGTATATTTTGTATAAAAAAAAAAAAAAAAAAAAAAAAAAAAAAAAAAAAAAAATGCCTTTTTCTCTTTTAATGTGAATAAGTAGGATAATTCATCACAAACAGAAGCTAACCAAACATTTCGTAAGAAGCGATAAGTGACAGAAAATATTATTACTAAAATAAAAACAATCATTACCTGTAGATGAGAAAGTTCGTGAGTTCAAGGAGCCAAAATACACAAGAGAAGAACAGATAAAGCTATGAAATACATAAAATCTCATATAAACATGATTACAAGAAGGCAAACTGCCCCCCTCTCTCTCTCTCTCTCTCTCTCTCTCTCTCTCTCTCTCTCTCTCTCTCTCTCTCTCTCTCTCTCTCTCTCACGTAAACACACACACATCTAATGTTATTGGTGGCTATGGCCGTACGAATACTTTAGCTGCCAGATGCTAGCCAGAATCAGGACGCCAGAATCTATCCCTTCTCCCTTTCCCCTTCATCCGAAACTGAGCACTAACCACTTTACGAGTCCTAATTAAAAAGCGTGAGCATCCTCCTATAAGCCCTTGTACTAAAAAGACCCCTCTTAACAGAGAACTTCCTTCCCATATGGTAGCAATAAGGTTTGGGTTCAATTTCTATTACCTTTGCTGGCCCACACTCATCTCTCAAATAAAATATGACGTTCATAGCAATCGATTCGCTATGGAAAGTACTTAGCATTGTAACATTCTTAAGTATTCATAAACTGAACAAGAGTAAAAATAAAATACAAATTTGGAAAACCTAACATTAAAAAAAAATAAGCTGTAAGAAAAATGTTCCTTTAGCAATCAAATGGTGTACCCAATTACAGATATGTTTACCAAGGCCTACAAGGTTACCTATTGTAACCTCTTCTATATTAATTACCATTTGAAAAGAATCTCATTATCTGACACACCTGGTGATTTCTAAGGGAAATTACGCTACCATAGCATGTACGAGTACTTACAATATTCAGCTGTAGGCAATAATCTGCCTGTACTAGGCAACATAAAAACAGCATATGTATCCTAGGGCCTTTCTTAAAAATAGCATAATATATCCTAGGCCCTTTATTAAATCTTAATTGCCTACATTCTAATAAGAGTACGTATGCTCAATAAGTTTAATTATATTTCAGAGTTGTATCATGCCTTCAAATATTTCAAATCCTGCCATTTTCTGAATATTCTTTACAGTTACGGCTGCAAGGTTTGTTAAGAGTCGTTTAGTAAGTATCGTTTCTTGATTTAAGGCTAACTAATTTGACATCAGATTTATACTCCATTTCAAATTTCTAACATTCCACAAGTTTTTAAGCATTTGGAAAAAGAGCATCAGCTAATGTCCCCGAGACTGCACAGACCTCAATGTGTTGTTCTAGGTATATTACAGTAAAATATTCACACACCCAGATTTAGGCACTTATCTAATGGAAGAGTGCAAGGAGAATCTTGTAACGTGAGAGGATTTGGTAAGCATATCTTTGTCTATTAAAATTATTCCTGAGCATAGATGTTATATACACATCTGAAAAGATACTTAAACAGAAAACAAATATGTTAGAATACTGTATATTTTATTAGGCAATTTGTCCTTCAGACACTCCTAAAAATTTACTAAATCTTCCACTGTCTGTTACATAAACTGCTATGAATTTCTCTAACCAAACACTATTAGCATTTCTGCCATTACTCTCGATATTTGGTAGTAAACATTAGATCAAATTAGACGTTTCCATGATTGATCAAAAACCAACGTGTGAAAGGAGAAATTATAGTATAGTATACAACAAAACCATTTCTAAAGACTATAAAAACTGAACCTGAAATAACAGACTAGTGAGATGGACCATTTGCTTGATAAAGCAAAGGAAATCCTTCCTACCTGCTTCAAATACAATTATTTCAGTCTTGTCTAATAATAAACACCTGGCAGATAGAAATGCAAACTAAAATTTCAATAATGACCACCAAAAATTTTTTTTTTTTTTTTTTTTTTTGCAAAATTTAGGTGAAGCAGCATTAAAACAAAAACATACATGCCAAATATTATTAATATCACCATCATTATTATTTAGCTTAATGAGACTACTACATCATACTTAGTTGAACGGGAACACTGCATCACACTGCTTGACTCACAGGGCTCACCCAAAAGTTTTCTTCAAAAATAAGACTTGAAAATTCAAAATACAGATGCTGAACAGCCTAGTGGAAAAAGACTGAAAGGAGTAGATGACAAACAACAGGCAGACTGTGGGAGCTGATGTTTGCTGATGATTTATTAATTATAGCAGACAAAGAAAAACTGCAAAAAAGGCTTTTAGCATGGAAAGGAGCCCTAGAAAGGAAAGGATTCAAGTGAACATTGGAAAGACAGAGCTAATGATTAGTAGTAGAGAAGAACATGAAGAAGTAAACAGTCAAGTGGAAGATGGTACAGCACTAAAGCAGAACAATGAGTTTAATTACTTGGAATCTATAATAACAGGAGGGAGGTACTGAGAAAGCAGTGAGACAGAGAGTGAAAGAAGCATGGCAAAAATGGAGAGAAGTAACTGGGGTTGTCTTAGACAAGATAATGCCATTAACGCTCAAAATGAAGATTTATAAGACAATTATCAGGCCTGTACTGTTATATGTGGCAGAAACTTGGGCACAGAGATTTGGATGGTGAGACGGATTGCTGGAATATCACTACTGGATAGGAAAAAAGTCAAGATATAAGAATGTGCGGTATATGTAATGTAAAGGAGAAGGCTAGAGAAACTAGTCTGAAACACTATGGCCAAGTAATAAGAAGAGAGGATGTGGAACCAATCAAGAGAGCTAAGAACATCCCAGTGATGGGGAGGAGGAGTGTAGGCTGTCAGCTGATCAGATGGATGGATGTGGTGAGGAGGGATATGGGTGAGGTGGGACATGGGGGAAGAAGATGCAAGGAATCGAAATAGATGGAAAAAGTTCATGTCCTCTCCACGATAATACAAAAACTTAAAATATCTTATTTCTAAAATCTATGAGAAACTCAAAAGGATGCATATTTGGCCCTATTCACATTAAAATTATAAGGAAACATTAGTGGTTTAGATATTCAAACATCAAAACCATGATCCCAAAAAATCACTCATATACATATACAGTTTCAGCATAACTATATACAACATGATGGTTACACCAATTTAGTAAATAGCTAAAATTTGTGTAAAATTGACTTACTACTATTTGTTTAGTACTGATATAATAATACCAAATTATAAGTGTGAAACCCTTTTATGAACAGTACTAGTACAAAATAAAAGGAGGCGACAAAATTCCTTTAAGTGATATGAACATTTCTGGTGATGCCAGACCAAAGACTCTGCTAAACAGAAATTACTTTGTATTGATATTTGTTTCTTATATATTCATACTGCAAATAGGTATAACGAAATAGGTATAATGAATTTTTCATTAGTTGTTCTAAACCTCTTAGTTATTCAGTCACAACATCTAGACATATAGGTATGCTGAATTTTTACTTGTAGTGCAAAACTTTAGAGAATTCTGGGATACAACTGTCTTGTTCCAAAATACCCACACTCAAAGACTTCACTAAGAATACAAAATGGACTTCACTAAGAATACAAAATGGAATGAATTAACATCCAAAAGTTACGCGTAGCCTTCGAGATGAGCATAAAAAAAATGGTCATACACAGTAATATGCATACATATTACTGAAAGAAGAGAAAATGGGGATAAAAATGTATAAAAACAAAAATTCTGGTAAGTATACATAAAATTCCCCTTCATGACAAAGTCAACTACAGCTGCCATTAAGTACTAAAATAATCTATGACTGGTATTACAGATTCATATCAAAGCACATGGAAACTTCAAGATCTTACAGCAGCTTAGCAAAACAAAAATTACAATCTCTAAATATCCTTTAAAATAAAACAAAGGGGTTAAACCTGGAGTAATACAATGTTAAAGGAGTTAGAAAACTATATCAGAGCTCAAAGGAAACACTGAGAAAATACAGGGTGCTTGAAGCTGGGAGCCCACCAGATTCTCCAATAAACCTTTAAAACACATACAGTGCAGTTCTCAAGGCACACAGTAAGCAGCATTTTCCCTTAAGAAATTTTCCTTTAAAAGTTTGCATACACATTGTTTTGATTGCTTTGCTTCTCTTTCTGTAATTATGTACCTGCTGCCTTGTTTAATAGCTTTACTAAAGGTATTATCACTATTTTTACTCTCTCCTTTCCCAAGGCTTAAGCTCATATGTACTCTGTTCTTATACCTTCTCATACAAGAAGAGGTAACAGCTTATTTAGGAAAAGGCAGTAAGGCCAAAAGGCAGGTGATAAGGACAAAGAAGGTAGTGGAAAAAGTGGAATCAATGTCTTAAGACACAGGAAGTAAGAAAGATTTTGTTGTATAAAATGAAGAGTACTATGTGGAAATACAGAAATGACAAAAGAAACACTACTTTTATCATAAAATGAGAAGCCAATTTTATAAAAAAAAAAAAAATTTGATGCAAAATAAGCCAAATGATTTACAGCCAACTATGAGGTTACACTCAATTTCCATTGACTCAAGGAAATACTTATGCACATCCATTTCAGGTAGACCATGCAATAAAAATTCTTCACTCTCACAATCATGGTCATACAGAAAAAGGGTAAAGTATATATAAGGAACTATTGTAGAATAGGACTGCTGGATCAAGGTATGAAAGTATAAGAGAAAGTATTGCAAGAAAAGTTAAGGAACATTACTACATAGCAATTATCAGTTTAGCTCTATGTCAAGAACATCAACCAAACAGGCAATCTTTTTAACTTGACCGCTACATGAGAAGCTGCATGTGCAAAGCAAAAGATTTCAGTGTTTCTAGATAGGATAGACTCCTCAACATGTGGTGTTATGATAACAGCAAAAGTTTTTTATAAAGTGGCAGGGATATTACAAAAAATAAAAAAATTGCAATTACTCAAAACCACTATATGTACATGGCCCAATGTTGATGATAAAATCAATTCAGATGTATTATATGTGTTTGAAGGAGCAAAATGTAAGAGAGAAGTTTTGGAAACCAAAGTAGGCAAAAACCGAACATGATGTGAACCAATGGGAAATGCAAGAGCTGAAAAGTCTCCTCTGAAAATTGGGTGTGCAAACACCACAGTAGAGGATACAATAAATGCTATTTGATTACACTAAAAGACCCTCATAGAGATAGCTGGAAGATTTGACTTTCAATGAGAACTGACAATGGAACATCCAAGCAGGAAACGACAAAAGGAACAGATGAAATGCAAAACTCAGAGAGCAATGCTATTGGGCCGAATGGTAACTGCAAAGAACCTTTAGTTAGGTCTACAGTGTGTTGTGTAAAGCATACTGTAAAGGTAGCCCCATTTCCCCAACAGGAATCAAATGGGAAGAGATCCAGGACACTGGATGAATGGTGAATAACAGAAAGCACCACAGCTAGAGGTGGAATATACCTTGAGATTATTATGTCTTCAATGTGATTCTACTGTATATTTATCAACAACTGCCTTCAATAGCAAATTTACTCCATTGTCTGGTTAGTAGTCTAAATTTGTTTCCTTGAATTTATATTGAAGATGGTAATATCAGTTATTCTGAAACTATAATCATAACATAACTCACTATTCAGAAACTGACTGTGACTACTTGAACTGCAGAATAGAGGTGTCAAGACCAATAACATAAAAATTAATTAGATAATACTTTAAATTCATGTAACACTTCATAACCTAGTACATACTTTATATATTACTAATATACTGTATTTTTATAGATACAGTATATATATTGCTATCATAAACTTGATTCATAATCGTTCAGAAAATGTCTTAACTTGAATCCTCAACTGAATGTATCAACACCACTATTAGTGCCTACTCCTATATGGTTACTAAGAAACTGCCAATTCTCATTGCAAAAGGAATATAATAATCTAATAATCTTCTGAAGTAGTTTTTATAATGTTTCACATTTATAAAGGAATTTACAAAATATACACTTTATTATAGTAAGCTGCTCTGCAACTGGCTAAATTTCAGTGTTCTCTACGCAAAGGTTCAAATTGGTAAAATCCCAAAACTTCTACTATATACAACACCTGAAATATAACTGACTCTTTTCCTGCCTTCCAAAGGGCACAACTTAATGTCTCATGATGCATAGGATCCATAAGGACATAAAAGCAACCATGTCTTGCCACAGTGACCTTGAAAATAACAGTGCATACTATATTGTTTGTATGGTGTTTTTAAGTTGCATGGAACCAGTGGTTATTCAGCAACGGGACCAACTGCTTTACGTGACTTCCGAACCACATCGAGAGTGAACTCCTATCACCAGAAATACACACCTCTCACACCTCGATGGAATGCCTGAGAATCGAACTCGCGGCCATTGCGGTGGTATGCCAACACCATACCTACCATGCCACTGAGGCACTTAGTACATTAGTGAAGTATGCTGCAATACAACAGAAGAAGAACAACAGAGGCAAATTCCAAGAACTCCAATCTAATTAGATTTCATAATATCTATCATTGTAAGCCTCATAATCTTGACAACAAAGTCCTCCAATTATCATCTGAAGCAATGCAAAGCTACACATACCTGATTATCTTTGTAGCGGTCTTGTAACGTCAGAATAGAGCACCCTCTCCTCAATCTGCATGTAATGGGTTGAATTTGTTCTTCCATATCACTAAGCCACCTCTTCAGAATGGCTTCTTCATGAGCCAAGTCTGCAATAGAAAAGGTTTATAATAATTAGTATGTATTACATTTTTTTAACGGACTATACACCAATTCCTTAGAGCAATAATGAGTCCTGAAAAATTACTTCAGTGACCACAAATATAAAGAACCTCCATAAATAGAACAGTAACTTCCTTTACGAAGTTCAAAATGTACATTATTTGACACTGCTAAAACTGAGCAACTCTGGTTACTTAACTAGTGAGCATCTACAAAATAAATAAAAAAAATAAAAATAGGTTCTCCTACTGAAAGGTACTTCATATACCAACAACATTAAATAATATAAATATATATTAAGTACTTAGCCTGCATGTTCATATCTCAGACACTATTCATCTCTAACTGAATTTGGAACGCTAATTTTGACTAAAGTTACACTTTTATGAAATACAGTAACTTCAGATAGAGTCACAGCCCTAAGTCTTGGTAGATAGAGCAAAGGCTTTCGATGTGTACACAAGGTCTGTACCATTCTATGCAGCTGAAAAATGGGTGCAGACAAGGAAAACAGAGGTCATTTTAAAGTTAAAATTCACGGTCTGATTATGATAGGCTTATCATATTACAAATGAGGAATTGTTGCAGACAGATCTGAAAAGAGATGAGAAGGGAGGAGGAACAGTTTGTCACAAAAGCAAACGATTGGGAGTCCGCAAAACAAAGAAAGGCTGGAAAGACTGGCAAATCATGGAAAAAGAGTATAGATAAAAGACCTAGACCTGATCAAGAGAAGAGTTCAGGCAAAAGAACAGTGGAGAGGACTCATTTCACATATAACCACGTGAAGGTAAAAACTGGCAAAAATGTTTGTGATAATAATGATAGGGTACAGCTTTCAGTTATGTAGTGTAGACAGTACAAAAAGTCCTTTACAGTACCCCTCCATCCCACAAACTGTGATACGTATATTTATCTACATATTCTAAGTAATCTGGACCCTTTACTTGCATCCCACTGTCTTTCAAAATTCAAAAATATTTTGCTATATTTGCATCTCTTAATTTTAGAATGCTCTGCAAAATAAGATTCCTGGTCCAAATCCTTAAGGTATTTCTCACTATGATATGTGTACCATTTACTTGGGATACACAGCAAAAATAATTCTAGAAGGATTAAGTCCAAGCAGCAATTAAGCAAATAAGCTATTATGAATTTTTATTTCACTGTCTCAACCTGCAGGTCATTAATCTTACTGGTAATTCACTTGCCAAAAAACAGCCAACAAAAGATTTTTACTCTTACTGGGAAAGCCCAAATGAATAGTATTTCTGACAGGTTCACTCTTCATAAATACAGTAAGCTTCAGGTTACTCTTTCTAATGTGGGATATGTAAAATGTAATAATATAGTAAAGTAAAAAAAGTTTTGATTCTTCTAAAGACACAAGTCACCAGGGTTGGATCTGCACTTCACCCATACTCCCAACTTGCCCATTGGTAGATCCCCAGGTGTTAAAGCAGTGTTATTTTACCACTGATGGCTGCTAATGATACAATATTGTATTTCAATATGAAGAATGAAAGAAGAATTAGAGCTTCCTCCTTTTCATTTTTCCATTGAACTAAATGACTGACATCATCCCATATCTCCATGATTTCAAAGCACTGTAAAAAATCAGTGATACCATAGGCAAAATTCACGTTAAGTCAATGTTACACCATCAGATCTCCAAAAGTGATACAGGATTACACAAAAATAAATATAACCATGGAAACAAACAATGTAGGAGGAAGATGGCAACAAACAAAAATCCTAGACAATGTGTTTTATATTACTATAAAAGTGCACAACCTAACTAGGTATGGAGAGCTAGACTACAAGGATCAAAATAGAAAAACCTACTATTTTCCCATTTTCATTCATGACTTTTAAAGAACAAATATGACTACACTTTCTTAAACAGTGGTTTCTCGCCTGACTATTACAATACTAATGAATGACTTGCTTTGCAGATACACTGTCATCAGATGACGCTGTAGTATGGGTTACAAATGTACTAGATCTGCTGTGCAGTCACTATTTTTTTTATAGCATATTAACCATCTTTTCTTTTTGTGGAACTACTGATGACCCTTATAAAGATAAAAAGATTTTATTTCTGGATATATGTATCTCAAATCCTATTCGACATGTCTCACTGATAATGAGAAAAAAAAAAATTGCCGTCTTTAACTTGCTCTCCTGCAATCTAGTGATGACAAAATAAACTCCTCGTGTATACTAATAATGTAATAATGGCTCACCAGGTCTTGTTATGTGGCTCGAATCTTAATTCAATAATGTTACCCTAACAAGATGCTTGCACATTTAACTACTGAATGTACTCAAAAGATTACATATCTTGTCCATATATCCAAAAATAATTTGCTTTTAAAACAAGCACAGACATGTCTTAAAATGAAGTACAGTACTAAAGTAATCAAGCAGTAACAACAATAAGAAATAATAAGGCTGGTTAAACAGTGGTCTGGGGTTAAGACAATTATAACAAGTTCTAATAAAAATTTAATCAAATGAAGTTCTGTAAATCGACTTAAGGTATAAGGAACATCCAACATTATTTTTTTCAATGAAAGCTTCCAAGGCTTTTCATTTATCACTTATGGGAATGAATCTTTATTCCTTTACTAATTGTATAATGTCATCATACCTTAAGAAGCTAGACACACTCCTTTAATTACTGCAATACATTAGTGGGGATAAATAACAACATAAAGACCTATCAAGTACAATGTTTAAATCTTTAACGCAGAATTACTTAATGCCTGCCAATTAGCTTTCAGATAATTTTGTACTTTCTAAAGAAACACTAGTACTAAACCGGCTACCAACTTAATGTTTTGAATAGAGTATCTGCATGTGAACTTTATTCTTTGTTGATAAGGAAATATCCTTGTATTACTCCCAACTGCCCAATATTCTGGAGGTGAAGGATTTTTTTTGGGTTGAACGATTATTCAATGGACTAATATCCAAGAAACCATAAACATTGGGTTTACTGTTCTTTACATGTGCGAGATCCTGACTTTTCCTAGAATACTGAGTCCTAACCTAAGCAGTCTTTACCTTCCTAACCTAATTTAGGGCGCTGTGCCCTAACCTTGATGGGAAGGGGGCCTCTCCTCCCCCCACACAATTAACACTGATATCCCTTTCTCCCTACTCTACATACTACCTGCAATTAATACTTAACTATAATCCTCAATATGTGGTATAGAGATGAGCACTGAACAAAATGTTCTGCTCTGGTTTTCTACAAGTAATATCTTGAAATCAGAGTTATTATTTTTGACATAAGAAAATGGAGAACCATGACTACAATGCAAATACAATTCACAGTAAACAGTTACAATTTTTCACCAGATGCACATTGTCAATCCTTATTAATTTTTATTTCCAAACAATAAAGCAATTTGATTCTAAACTGTATAAGGAGTATGACAAATTACCCTGCAAGTCAATGATATTAATGCAGTTTTACACTGAACCCAGAGGCTTAGATGAACCACTTCAAGGTGACAACATACTAAACACCCAAAACATACCTAGCTCCACTTCAACTTCTTGGTTTCGTCCTTTAGCAGGTGTAAATGAACTCTGTAACTGATCCCACTTGTTGTTGAGGTAATTAACCCTCCAACTGATTTCTTCAGCAGATGTTGGATATCTCTGAGCTACGCGTTCACCTTGCTCTACGAATAACTTCCGTCGATAGGTGCGACGGCGTAGCTCTTCCTGCTGGACCTGAAATAAGGTAGACAGAGGTAAGATATGACAACAAGAAACTTTATTCGTGAACACCAAAACCTTTTTCATCCTGCACTGCAAAATTCAATTTGAAAACTTTTACAGGTGCTAAAATACGTTTCATGTACAGTAAAATAAAATACGGTAAATAAAGATAACCTACATAAAACAGAAAAATTAGCTGAAAATAATATTACAGCTACATTGCACCTGACTGAATAACGAACAGCGAAAAAATCGACATTTCAAACAAAAAATAACAGTATTGGATAGTATCAGTCAAATTTAATGGTCCTTCAATAAATATCAATTTTGATATGGGACAGAATTTTTATTTCAGAGCTTTAACATTCCTTCAGATATATGTTAAAATAACACGACCCGATAACAGATAATACACATATTGCAATGAACACTATTAGCAAGGGTAAAACACATCTGCTCCTTGGGCTTAATAATTGGGGTTTTGTTACTTCATACTGCTTTCAACATTCTCTCTCTCTCTCTCCATACTTTATCCTATTTCTCTTTTATTAATAGAGGACTCTATACACAACAGGGTAAAAATCAATAATGTTGTACGTACAAAACTGCATTGTGTTTATAACACTGGCTATAAATTAACAACGCTCAATAAATGAAGTTGAGCATTTAGCACCACAGTGTGGCCACATCCAGAAATTATGAAAGAACTATTGCTAAAAAATAAGGTTCTCAAACAAATGAACCCTTAAACTCATGCAAATCTTCAAGAATAAATTTTAAAAATAAATCTCAAAAATAATAAATAAAAGAGACTTTCAGAGATTTAGCTCACCATTCTGGCCGCCTTGTCGGGTGGATTTGAGTGGGAGTAGAGTTTGAGCTGCACCTGAATGAGCCATTCGTAGAGCTCATTGTACTGATCTAAAAACTCAGAGAAGCTCCAGATATAGGGTGGAGACACATCCCCGCTGTCCCAGCTCAGCTCGAACTCTCCTGAAGAAGGAGCTTCGTTGGATTCGCCAACCTGGAAAATTTAATTAGTTTTATAATTGACCCATACTTTAAGATTCTTAGTTGATATCATAAAGGAAAACTGGGTAACCAGTAATAACATACGAACGTAATAAGGATCATATGTGAATGTTCTCTAAAATTTAATGTAGCTTAAAAACTGGTAGCAAATTGTGTAAAATTACAATTTATATTAAAACAATGTACATCACTCCTTGATGGCATCATTTTAAGTCAGCAATCTATTTGTTTCCAGCATTTAGAAGATGACATTTTCTCCTCTCCATAACCTTGTGCAAAAACAAAAATACAATATCTAACAAAGTAAAAATTAATAAAAAAGAAAAACAACAATGAAAAACTGATGTGCGTCACAATGAACAAGCAAATTATGAGAAGACCTTACAGTACAATGACATGCTTCCCATGGTTCTCAGCGTACCATCCTGATTGATATTAAACAAGTTAAAACTGCTGAAAAAATCCCTGATAGTTAAAACTGCTGAAAGAACCCCTGATAGGTCATTTCTTTAAAAGAGGTGACACATGTTCCAGCAGAATTAACTTTCACCCTTTTGCAACCCCCTCCCCCACAAAAAAATTAAATAATCATTAAACTTCCAGGGATAAAAATCTGAAGACATAGGTATAAAAATAACAATATGTACTATTAAAGAGAATGGCAGAATAAAGCGAGTTGATTTTATATATTGTTTTTTCTATTTTTCTTGTAATCTGCTTCTCTGGCTCATATTGGGAATTTCTAAAATTTATAAAAATGCTGATGGTGTTCTTTATTTTAACAAAACAGGATTCTGGTATTACTGGTATTAACAGCATAGGATCTCAGGTTCAGGTCAAGCAGAGATTGTAATAATTACCAATATTAGTCCGTGGGTGGTTAAATTCCAGGCCTACAGAATAATACTGGCACTGATTATGACCCCTGCTTGACCTGGATCTGAGATCCTATGCTGTTAATACTAGTATACCAGAATCCTGTTTTAATAAAAGATCACCGTCAGCATTTTTTTTATTTTTTAGTAATTCCCAATATGAATATTGGCTAGTTACTCAGAAATATCACTGAGCCAGAGAAGCAGGTTATAAGAAAAATAGAAAAAGACTACATAAAATCAACTAACTTAATTCTGCCATTCTCTTGAACAGAATTTGCCTAAAAGAGGGTCTTTTACCAGAATAATAATAATAATAATAATAATAATAATAATAATAATAATAATAATAATAATAATAATAATAATAATAATAATAATAAATGTTCTTCACAACTAATATTAGTAGTATATAAAAATTGTACCACACTATCAGCAACATCAAATATTTTCGAAAGACTTCCTCTTCTTATTTCCCTTACCTGGCATGAGTCTGGGATGAGGTTGCTGCCCATGATGTAGTCGTAGGGCTCCTGGATAGAGGCCCAGAAATCTTTGTTGCCCTCTTCCTTGTCTGCCGGACCCCATGATCTGCGAGCTGCATCTCGCTCACTACTCCGTCTGAAAAGAGAATAAGGCTCCTTAGCGTCAAGCTAATAATGACACAGATATGTAAAGGTTAAGTGCATCAAGTACGGGGTAGTATGCTAGAACATGATATTATGCAAGGAAAAGCGATGCATTTAGTAGAAAGTTTACATACGCGCAATCATTAAAATAAAATATCTCATACAAAACTCGACTCGCACATCTAGGCTACATAATGAGCATCTTAAATTCAGAAACCAAGCTGTTTATTACCAACAACCACCGACTAAATGCTAATTACATGGAACATGAATGTTATTGGATTATATTTATCACATAGTTCTGGCACATCTTAAAAACTACCTAAATACTTTAAAAGAGGTATATTTTCAAGAGAAAACCAAATTACTTGGATGTCAAAACTTCAATTTTCGGGAGGGAATTTAAAAAAATTTCCAAATCTCTCCAAACGACTGACTCTCGTCGAACGACCAACTTCCATAATAGGAAAAGAACTGGAACATCTGCTCCGTGAGTAAGCTAAAACTCCCGTGACAAAATTACACGCAACCAACCACCCCAGCACTGTAACATGACATCCTTACTCCCCTCTCCCAAACCCCGTCTCCCACATCCCATCCAGCAAGTTACCTCTTGGAAATCACACAAGTTCCAGTGATTATTTAACTCGCTTATTAGGAAATGCCCATGATTCACCAAAGAATACACTGAGATTTATACACTTGTAATTTAAAGTAAAAAATATTCTCCTGATTGACCACAACGCCAAGGGATTGCTATACACTATACATATAACTTGTTCTGCTGGAAATACGATTCCACGAAGACAAGAATTTGCCAAATTATGATTTTATCATCAAAAGTCCTGCTTCTAGGGAAAAAAACAAAAACAAACAAAACGGGTACCAGTAACTTATTAGATCAATACACTTTGTTATAATACTTTAGCAAACTCCATCTATGTTTTAAGGATCGAAATAAAAATGTAATCAAATTCATAATCAGATATTTCAGTCTACCAAAGCATTAATGTAATGGTCATAATATTGAAAAAGCTTAAACATTTATAAATCAGGACAAAAACTGGAGAACGAACTTGTATCCTTATAAAATCAGACACTTTGTCACACCACATTCGAACAAACAATTTATAAAATAGCCGCACACACATGAAGTGTAATTTTATACTGTGTTTATGTAGCTATAAAAGGTAAGAGATGCAGAGAAATAACCAAAGTTAGAAAGTATATGCCACACAATGAAAACACATTAAAGGTAATGTTTAAAGCCTAAAAATAATTCAGATGGTTATACAACGCGATTATTACTGAAATCGCCCTCTTGGTCGCAGGTAATGCCAGGTATTGCCTAGAGGCTCGGTTCTTTCTGCTAACCACAACGACAGAAATTTCAAACATATTACAAAAGTAATGAACAATTTACCTATACTTCTTATCTGACGCTCAGTCCGCTCGGTCAAAGACGCCCTGCAGTGATGCACCTCAAAAGTAATTCGTGTTATGTTATTCTGTAATTAGCACTCATAATGGCTTTCGCTCGAATACTAGTCACTCATCAGGAAAGTTTTATCTCTTTTTGAAAACGAAGTCATGTCCACTGGTTCATTTGATTTTCTGAAAAGCAGATTACTGTCCAGTATCAGTCCCGAATCTTCCACGGAGTTTGGCAATTTTAGCACCTCTGACAGCTTTGGCTCAAAGCCAGACAAGTTTTTGTTTTTGTTTTACAATCAACATCCAACCTCATCTTCCATTGAATTGCACTTGTTTCATTTGCACGTAACACTTAACGTTACCCAAGATCTCTACCAAACCAAATCTCGGCAAACGCTACATCATCAAGCTCTTTTTCAGTAATATTATTAAGTTCTCGGATTTCTTGCAACCACACAGATTCAATCTCCATAGCCAGTTCTGTTATTATTCTTCTTAAACTCCTCTGCTTTACACCATCTCTCATTCACCGCATGATTCACATCAGACTTTGAAAATCTGTATTTTTTTTTTATTCTTTATTCTACATCGTAGTCACAAGTCCTAATTTTATGATATGCGTAGTATTGTGTACTCGTAGTATTGTGTACTATCACTTTTCTCTTTACTCGAGCATTTCCGTTCTATTTACCCATACATTTGACAACAGACATAAACAGTAACATATGTCTCTGTCACTGGACTTCGCCCACTCATTATTATATGTTATCATGATTCTCATGAATTAAGCCTCTACGAACTGAACCCATTTAAATTTGTAATACCGGGCACTCCCAGCGGCTGGCTCAACAAAACAAAATCTCGCTCTCAATATTTTCAACCCACCAAAAATTAAGAAGTAACTAAACACTACAAATTACCTGTAGAATTTAATACTGGAATCAATGCTGAATATAGACTTTTTCAACATTTTATTTCTGTCAAAGACGTTCATCTGTGACCAAAATATCCAAATGAGTAAAACTTAATATATGTAAGTTCGCATTAAATACTGCAGTTTGGAAAAACTACTTTTGTTTTCAGATTGCAAAACCATCAGTTGCCTACTATATCTTTACTCTTTCTGTGACCGAGTACCCAACTCCACACATCGATACAGCAATATGTGACGTCATACATTCATGTAAAGCATCGTGTAACAATTATCTCTATACGTCACATCAGAAGTTCAAGGCATATCGACTCAAGCTGCCACTCACTCCTTCACACAAGCTGTCACTCCACACTTGACTGATGGCAAATGACTTCCACAAATAACAAGCCAACTCAAGAGGAGAACGTTCATGGAGGGAGATTGCGGAGCCTTAAAATTTCAGCAAACGACAGACTTACGGTCTCCTTAACTGACTTCTTTAACGTACAGTATGTCACCAGGAAGACGGGAAGCCGCGTTTGCAACGTCGTATGCCTGATATGTTATCGGAATCTGAATAGATTGATAAAAACAATTAAATGACCGCAATTAATTGAGGACGGAGAAATGCGTCTAAAAATAGAACTTACGACAATGAATTGAATGATTTAATATTAATAAAAAAAAACACTGCCAAAGAATGTAATATGTTCAGACTTAGTGAGAATGGCTCACAGCAGAGTGCAGCGAACCTTGCGTGGATTTATTGGTAAATAAATAACTGAAGGTTACTGGATTACGTCATTTGCGATGGATGGACATTTACAACGATGATATTGAGCTTCGTTGGGTCACCTCTGCAACTGTATCGTGAAAATCACACGTTATAATACTAAAATGAAAGCCCCTGCTGGCATAAGGTCAACCTAATCTTAAGTAACAACATAATACTTAAAAGTATGCTAAAAAAAAATTTTAGTTTAAATTCAAATATAACAGCAATCATCTAATTGAAAAAGATGAAATTAAAGAATTTAAAAATAACGTAAAATCCTAAATGACGTGTTATACGTAATCCTACCTGTAATTACAAAAAAACGAGTGAAATTTCATCTTCAAAGACAGCAATTTCTAACGACACATTTATTTGCAAGCGGGTGACAGGTGGCTTGAAGAGACAATTTCCTACTAGAGGCGCCGATTTCTTTCAAAAGGAAATACTAACGTAAGCGGTTTTAGGTTTCTAATCCACCTCTCATATGGCAAACTAAGATTGGCAAACAACCCAAACTTGAATCAAGAAACTTCTATTGGGGATGAGCAACGCAGCCGGAAGACCTCGATTCTAATGCTCCAGTGGCGCTGAGAGAGAGAGAGAGAGAGAGAGAGAGAGAGAGAGAGAGAGAGAGAGAGAGAGAGAGGAAATAATGTGACACGAGCGAAACTGGCAATACATAATTTTCTCGAGCGTACATGCAGCAGTGCATAAATAAATGTGTCAAATGCGAATCGCGCACTTCCTTGAAGAAATGCATGGTTCACTTGCGGCGAAAAAACAATAAAATAAAAAAAATAAATAAGTAAATAAACACATACTTCTTGACTTAGCTCTGGCAATTATTAAGTACAATGGCTAAAAAGTAACAGATAAATATGGAAACAAGGCAATTCGTTTGTCAAGGAACACAACGCTGCTTTGACTTACAGCAAATCGGTAACCGATATCGTGAAATTGGTTATTTTGCCTATCATTAAATTTTCAACTTATTTCCGGTGAAAAAAGGTCATGGACTAGCCGACAGTAAAAAGGAAAAAAAAGTCAAATATGAATAAAGTTGGGAAAATGTAAACAATTGAAAAAGGACAAGGTTTAGATGAAAAACCAGCTGAAAAAAGGAACAGGAAGCGCCAGAAGAAAAGACAGCGCTGATGCTAAGAAAATCCTTACTGGCAATAACGCCTGGCATGTCCAGAAAAGACTGGGATTCTTGCATTAGGAAACTCTGTCTTCACAGGCGGAAACGCACGCATTCTCCGCAAGCACTGTGGAAATTGATGGTGTATGCAAACATCTCTCCAAGAAATTTCCTGTACTGTATTGCTTGTTTGAATTAATGAACAGATCCGGGAAGGGAAAAAGGCTGTATAAATGGGGAAAGGTCATAAACTATTACTAGTTATTCGATATCTTACAGAATTAAAATTTCTAACAACATTAAGTGACAATATAATAAAGACGTGTGTGTGCGTGCTCGAGCACGTACAGGTCTGGATGTTATATAACCACAAATCCATAATGTTCAAAGGCTACCACAGTCGATTTATATAAAGTATAAGAAAATCCAACAACAGAAAGAATTTCATTCAAAAAAGGAGAGACATTGCCTCCAAGCCACAAATGTTTCCGCTGTACGTATTACGTCAAACACCAAGGATACACCAGGACCGAGCGAGTTACTGCCACTCATCACTCTAACCACTGCTTCTAGAAACGTCTGGATGGCTATAGGAGTCAAGGTATGAAATGGCCAAGTAAGAATAAAAGGAAACCTAATGAAGGTAAACGATGACGAGATTATTTGCTAACTGATTACAACACTGTTTGTCTTATAATCGATTTATACAAAATTTGCCATCATCCTATACACATGTGAAAACGGGAATTACCTTTCATTCCAACATTAGCTGGTGCTGCTTATAATCGTTTGAATACGAATAAATATAGAAAATATTGAATAAAACGGGGTTTATTCACATCCGCTAGGTAAAATTTATTACCCGACAGGGTAAATTCATTAAGAATAATTATCAAGGCTACAAATCATTGCATACTGTTTGGACTTCTGAAATGTATCAATTATAGACAGGAAAGTCAACATCTGAAAATATATAAAAATCTAAGGTTTGACTTTTCTTTGTTATTCTTGTTTACGGTGGTTCGCAATAAGTGTATATATAAAATATAAAATACTGAGAGAGAGAGAGAGAGAGAGGGAGAGAGAGAGCCATGTACAATCTGAACAAATCCTAACGAACAACCAAATTAGCATTACGTCATTGTCCTTGGCTAAAAATGATGACTAAGCATGATAGAAATTTTGTCACTTCAGAGGGAAGGGGCGACCCAAGGTTAGCAAATTAAAAGGGGAAAAATCTTATCTCAATTGGCAGACTGATAATCACTTTCAGAAGCAATTATCAATTACAGATTTACTGCAGAACGAATACGAAACCCGCCCCCAAAAAAAAAGACAAATCAACAATGTAAAATTCTATATGGACATCCTAGTTTAGTCTTTACTCTCCCACCACAAGTTCCATATTTTTCCATACAAACTTAAACGGTTGTACATACATTTCTTACCCAAAACATTCCCTACTATGACAGATATTTATAAAGAATAATGCAGGAAAATAATGTCATGCACTACTTTACGGAAAAAAAAAATCAAAGCTAGACTGCAGCATCGACGTGTTAAGAGAATACGCGAGGCCACCACATTAAATTTACTTATTCCTCAGTCATCATCGTTTCTATGAACTAATTACAAAATATCTCTCTCTCAGAACAATTTAAGTTCCCTTTGTTGCTCATTTCATCACGATTCCTCCCTCCTCCAACAAACTCCCCCCCCCCCCCCCCCCCACAACACCCTCTGCTGTTCACTCACCACTGCAACCAACAACGCTCCCCCGACACCGGACAAGGCCAACGCAATCCCCCAACCAAAGAGTAAGGGAAAATCCAACTATGAACACAGAAATCACGATGAACGCGACTGCATAACAGGTATCTGTTTATCTCGACGTCGATTGTAGCATTAAAAATAGGAAACATTGAAAAGTTTTCTCAAAGAATTCACTCAAATCTACAACTTATATTTCTTTACAAAATAAAAATAAAAATGAATAATTCAAGAGTTACGAGAGATAATGACACATAATAGCAATAATGAGTGAACCGACTCGTCTTACTCAATTGTTCTCATTTACCTCTATCAGGTAAATGATAGGCGCGTTAGCCTAGTCGCATATCATAATGTTTACGTATACATACACATGAGAGAGAGAGAGAGAGAGAGAGAGAGAGAGAGAGAGAGAGAGAGAGAGAGAGAGAGAGAGAGAGAGAGAGAGAGAGAATGTTTGCTCAACATGGCGCTAAGAAAGATAAATGCAACTTAATTCATCACAAAATGACACGAATCTACACAATGACCAAGAAGCCATTGGCATGAATAAAAATGTATAATAAATAACAGTTCAGGAAGTATATCAGGATAAAGTGAGCAAAATCATAACACAAGAGAGTGGGCACCGTCACAAACAAAATCACTAATGAATAACTGCCCACGCTTGGCCCTGTTATACAACATGATATACATAAATGACGTGATAGAATGGTAGCAAAAATAACAATAGGATTGAGAACAAAAGGAAAGAGACTAAGGTTTTTGTCATCTGTCTGGATGAACGGAAAGGGATAAAAGTAAGGTCATTTAGCTTTTGTTAGGTTTGTGTGTTTGTGTGTGTGTGTGTGTGGTGTGTGTGTGTGAGAGAGAGAGAGAGAGAGAGAGAGAGAGAGAGAGAGAGAGAGAGAGAGAGAGACTGTTACAATTATTTAAAAGCTTTAACCGTAGCATAAGGAAATTATAAACCTGCAGAGGGACAGCACTGCAGTAGTAACCCTACTGCAAAGCTACTTAAGTTCTTATGCACACGAAAAGATTATCCTTTAAGAATAAATGACCAAGCTTTAAAGGAACCGGAAGCAATTGAGTACTAGAACCCAGGAGGTTACCTCGAAGGTCCCATACTGTCAGCATGTAAATAAATAATAATTAATAATAATTAATAATAATAATAATAATAATATAATAATAATAATAATAATAATAATAATAATAATAATAAAAGAAAAGAGGCAACAGAATCAACCATCTGTTGTTCATGGACGACATCAAGCTGTATGGTAAGAGCATCAAGGAAATAGATACCCTAATCCAGACTGTAAGGATTGTATCTGGGGACATCAGGATGGAGTTTGGAATAGAAAAATGGGCTTTAGTCAACATACAAAAAGGCAAAGTAACGAGAACTGAAGGGATAAAGCTACCAGATGGGAGCAACATCAAACACATAGATGAGACAGGATACAAATAACTGGGAATAATGGAAGGAGGGGATATAAAACACCAAGAGATGAAGGACACGATCAGGAAAGAATATATGCAGAGACTCAAGGCGATACTCAAGTCAAAACTCAACGCCGGAATTATGATAAAAGCCATAAACACATGGGCAGTGCTAGTAATCAGATACAGCGCAGGAATAGTGGAATGGACGAAGGCAGAACTCCGCAGCATAGATCAGAAAACCAGGAAACATATGACAATACACAAAGCACTACACCCAAGAGCAAATACGGACAGGCTATACATAACACGAAAGGAAGGAGGGAGAGAACTACTAAGTATAGGGGACTGCGTCAACATCGAGAACAGAGCACTGGGGCAATATCTGGAAACCAGTGAAGACGAGTGGCTAAAGAGTGCATGGGAAGAAGGACTAATAAACGTAGACGAAGACCCAGAAATATACAGAGACAGGAGAATGACAGATGGCAATGGCTACAGAGGGGAGAGCTAAAGAAGGAAACTGAAGGAATGATAACAGCGGCACAAGATCAGGCCCTAAGAACCAGATATGTTCAAAGAACAATAGACGGAAATAACATCTCTCACATATGTAGGAAGTGCAATACGAAAAATGAAACCATAAACCACATAGCAAGCGAATGCCCGGCACTTGCACAGAACCAGTACAAAAAGAGGCATGATTCAGTGGCAAAAGCCCTCCACTGGAGCCTGTGCAAGAGACATCAGCTACCTTGCAGTACTAAGTGGTACGAGCACCAACCTGAGGGAGTGATAGAAAACGATCAGCAAAGATCCTCTGGGACTATGGTATCAGAACGGATAGGGTGAATGATACGTGCAAATAGTCCAGACGTGACGTTGATTGACAAAGTCAAGAAGAAAGTATCACTCATTGATGTCGCAATACTATGGGACACCAGAGTTGAAGAGAAAGAGAGGAAAAAAATAGATAAGTATCAAGATCTGAAAATAGAAATAAGAAGGATATGGGATATGCCAGTGGAAATTGTACCCATAATCATAGTAGCACTAGGCACGATCCCAAGATCCCTGAAAAGGAATCTAGAAAAACTAGACGCTGAAGTAGCTCCAGGACTCATGCAGAAGAGTGCTGATCCTAGAAAACGGGCGCACATAGTAAGAAAAGTGATGGGACTCCTAAGGAGGCAGGATGCAACCCGGAACCCACACTGTAAATACCACCCAGTCGAATTGGAGGACTGTGACAGAGCAAAAAGAAATAATACAGTTAATCAAATAATAATAATAATAATTAAAATAATTAATAACTTTAATAATAATAATAATAATAATAATAATAATAATAATAATAATAATAATAATAATAGCACGAGTCTCTAAAATGGTAAAAATATCGAAGGAGACTCCAGCAGATTCTCGAAACCTCTGGTTTTGCACATATTTATTTCTATATGTACGTATATCTAGATATACCATTATGGAATCCTTCACCAATATTAATAATAATGATAATGAACAAACCAGAACTAGGGTATTATCTTTACACATCCCAGAAGCAACAGCAAAAGATACTTACAGACAAGTGAGAAGCACATAATGAAGTATGATTTCGACGACCTTTTCTATGAGAGCCGGGAGCAGCTCCTCGGCTGTGAAGAAAAAGGTCTTCCAGTAACTCTCGTCCCGCCACATTTTACCTCATTATTCAGACAAATAATGAGAAATGGGCCGAAGGCTTTTGATTTTCTAGGGAAGGCCTTACTCCGTCTATTCCCGAAACTGGAAACTATTCTTGGTTAATCCAAGAATTGGAGACGAGTGATAATCCCGAAACAGGTGATTTTGATAATCCAGAGACTTGGTGGTTTTGATTATACAGAAATTGACGGTTTTATTAATCCAAAAAACGGTGGTTTTGATAATCCAAAAACTGGTGGTTTTAATAATCCAAAAAACGGTGGTTTTGATAATCCAAAACTGGTGGTTTTGATAATCCAAATATTGGTTTTGATAATCCAAAAATTGATGTCTCGTATCAACCAGAAATTGGGGGATTCGATAATCCAAAAACTGGTGGCTTTGATAGTCCAGAAACTGACGTAAACTTTTGGTAATCCAGAAACAGGAAAAATTTACACTTTCGTGTTGTTTCCGAATCTAGATTCTTTATCCAGGAACCAGACACTACACTAGGGCACTACTGCAGAGAGATAGAGTTCGAATATTCACAGATAGTATTGTATGAATCCTCACGGAACACGGTCCGCTATCACATTACCTCTCAAAAGCAATTAAGAGGTAGCACTGATGATCATACGTGTACAAATTTGAAGTGTTTCTTAAAACACGTAACTTATTTACAACACTTTGTTAATATATAAAGCAACGTCAAGTTCCGTAATTTCTCAACACTTCCGACACTTAGTCTCTAGTCTCTTTCAACATCTCTAGAATCTAATTCCATGATTGAAATAAAAAATGGTTCATTAAAACACAGAGAAGTAAATAAACCCGCGTTGTCGCCATGGACGTGAGCGCAGGTAAGCGACAGCAGTCTTAACACGACGGCAGATGATGCGACATGAGAAATCATAATTTCCGTTATACTCACTATATTAATACGTAATTCTGCATACAAAGATATATATATATATACACTTGCCAATACTCCCTAATAATGACAATTTTAAATATTCCAATGTCCGCTACCAAGAAATCAATACCTAACGTAGTAATGCAAACCATACAAATGGGACTTTTTCACAATTCCCATTAAGTTTATTCCTGGCCTAATACTCAAATTACACCAATTGAGAACAAAATTTTCAACAATTAGTGTTAAAAAAAATCCAAATTCTTATATACAACAGAATATAACGGTACAATTCCAACATTGAATTATATGACGAAGATCATTCATTTCTATTATGTATTCACTTGACCTATATCATATTTGTCCAGAAAGATAAGGATGGGAAATAATGTTTTGCATATGCATAACCCAAAATATGCATAATCCAACAAAAAATAATAATAACGCATACACCCACACAGAGAGAGAGAGAGAGAGAGAGAGAGAGAGAGAGAGAGAGAGAGAGAGAGAGAGAGAGAGAGAGATATTTATTGCTGAAGTAATAAATCCTTGTTGACGTACACCACAATACCACAAAATCCACCGCTGACGTAGCCAAGACAATGCAATTACATTCAAACTAAGAAAAATTATGCCTAACCAGGGCAAAGCGACCAAGAATAAAAAAAGAAAAAAAAAAGGAGGGAAAAAAGGAAAGCTGACGGTTTAAAAACAGCAGCCAATAAACAAGTAAGTGTATTTAGTCCAATCAATCACAACTTTGATATTCGCTAAATATAATGCTTAAATATTATATAATTTGTCGACCGAATGTTACATAATGAATAACCCAAATGCATAAAATATTATACGTAATTTCCAAAAATTTTCTGTAACACTAAAATGCATTCTCAAACTTCCATCCACATCGTAGTGTGCAGTGTGTCAAGTCAGCTACTCCTAAAGAATGTGAAGAATGCAAGGTCGAGAAAAGTTATTTCAAACGCTGCAATTTTTGCGCGGCGCAAAATGTAACATAATTTTGCATGGATGCACACATAACTACAGATTTCCAGTTAGAAGGACTAGCCATCGTTGTCATAGCAACGAACACCAATAACCAAGTACTAAAATTTACGTATTTGCTTATTTCTTTGTCGCTACCTTACGACGAGAGAATGAAGTTATTGGAAGCGCTTCGATCAATTAGATATGAGCATCTATGGGTCGTATTCAACTTGGATATACTTAAGTCTGAAATTAACTCAACCTTATTCCTCTTGAATTTCCAAAGTTATTCCTTTCGACGAATTTCACGAAAAAGTTTTCTCTTTGGACCAAAAAGAAACTAATAAAATAATTAAAAATATAAACAATAAATTGTTTGAAAATTCATTATCAGATCATCACATCGTGAATACTACCTTCCTCTTTGTTGCATCTAACAGGTTGCTTTGCCTTCAAAAATGGAAAAGGGCGATGATTATATATATAATATATATATATATATATTATATATATATATATATATATATATATATATGTATATATATGTGTGTGTGTGGTGTGTGTGTGTGTGTGTGTGTGTGTGTGTGTGTGTGTCGGTTACTACAAATTAATATTACGATTTAGATAACTAATGGATGGCATTGTAACACATTAATTTGTTATGCACACATTACTCTCCTATGCAAGTGCAGGAAACCTTTCTGCATTACTTGAAGAAATATCTATGTCAACCGTAAACGATTATTCGAAGGACCCTAATTTTCTGATACATTTGAGCGTTTACTCAAGCAACAACAAAGACGACGCCGTCGGCAGAACTGAGTCACGCAGGCCGCCTTCTTGGCTTGAAAGTGTGCTGGGGTGTTCTCCACAGTTCAAAAACAGTGGTATAATACCTGTCCCAAACCGCACCAACTAACTTGTCTTCCTAAATAATACCGTCCCAACAACGCAACTAGACTAGTCTTCTTCTGCTTGACTAACAAGTGTGGGTCAGAATACAAAAATAATTTTCGGTTGCAGGGTAAATTTTTAAAATCAGTTCTAAACCTTTGAATCTCATGTGAAAATACTCCTTTGCTAAATGCATAAGAGAACAGGAAAAAATTTTAATGAAAGCCCTGCAGACATCCAACTGTCGAGCACGCAGTTTTAAGAATTATCTATTAACAAACGACTTAAACGACAAAACTACCAAGTGAGAGAAGTCAGATGCCTACCATCTCGAGTATTCCACGTATGCATTTATTTTGAGGGGTAAGAAATATATCAACTGCACACTGCAGACACTCTTTAAGATATCAGGACAGGACAGAGATGCTATGATGTCCCTTTTTTAGAAAGCATCTGTATTATTTCAAGTGTAATGGATAATGTTTAGGATGAAACATTTATATTATATATATATATGTCATATATACAACTGTTACTAATCGAGCTCTAAGTAAATGCTCAGTGTTCAGTTCTTGATCACTGGGGAAGAATACAAGCACTTTAAGGACTCCTTCAATAAAGAAATCAGTAGGTACAAAAATTCACTCAAGAAAGGACGACATCCAGTGGGAAGGGGTGGGGGTTGGGGGGGGGGGCGTCGTTCGGCACATCGATTTACCCGTCGACCCACGTCTTCCACATGGATCTCTCCCTCTCCTGAAATTTTGCACCCACTGATTTCTTTAATCAAGAAGTCCTTAAAGTGCTTTTAGTCTCCTTCGATCAAGAGATAAATATGGAACACTGATTGAACATTTGCTTGTAGCCCTAAGTAACGATGACAAAATATTAATTAGGAAGATTGATAAAATCTACTATAAACAAATGCACCTGATTTATTATTATTATTATGATTATTATTATTATTATTATTATTATTATTATTATTATTATTATTATTATTCAGAAGAATGTCATCTATATGCAAGACCCAAAGATTCGCTACCATGTTTATTCTTTAAATGCTGAATTAATGACGAAATTACCCAGCAACCCAGTTCCACAACAACAGTTGTTTTATTACACCTCCGCAAACACATGGATTTAAATGCATCACTGTAAAACTGAAAATGCATCCTTTGCGTATATACACGTGAATAAATACCATTGTTTGAAAAGTATGAAAAGTTAAATATATGCTTATGCTAGGGAAATCCTGTTATCAAAACAGACCCCGGATGATTAAATTTATCGTTATGAACACTGACGTTTTACTGCAATGCCAGGTACCTTATTAAAGCGTAATATACTCCTCCATATGGTCTAAGTTTCTAAATAACAGCATGCACAGGGAAAGCTTCTCTTAACATGCATGTATGAATTTTAATCACAGTACTTGTTGGCGCTGTTCACGTTGGTAATGATAGAGATAACTATGATAATGGACTGATAAATTACACCACTGATTTTCAATGCCAAATTCAAATGACTAGCCTCCTTAATCTTGCACACTAAAACTCGGAAAGTTTAAAACAAAATCCTAAAAGATAATAGAGAATATTAATCAAAGACCAGCCGACAATTTTGCTACAACATCCAAGTGAAAATCAATATTCTAACTTTACCACAGAAAGATATAGAAAAGCTAACATATACCGAAACTATTTTTGTCACTTCTTTGTAGCAATTCTCAGGCTGCACGGAGAGGTCGCTCTCAAGTCTCTCCAGACTGAACTGCAACACAAAATGACTGCAATGCTACGCAAAGACCAGGTGCATAATTCTCTATGCAGGAATTATAAGTAAATGCAACAACAAACCCTGTTAACGATCTAACTACAGCCACGCCCTTCGCCCCGAGACCTGAGGGTTCACAAAGCCGAGTGCTATTATGAGCTTGTTAACTACTGACTACACCAGTAGACGAGCACTGAATAGACGAGTGATAACGTGTACTAAAATCTGAACTCAAAATACAGGGCCTATTACTATGACCACTTCACAATCCCTAAGCTTTGTTACCATAGGAAGTCATTTTCAAATTGCAATAAATCTTTTAGGGGCATAAGTTATCAGTTCTTTCTTGGGAAATCCTATACCATTTCCCTTCCACAAGCCTAACCTTAACAAAATCGTTGCGGACTTGGTTTGATTTTAATATTCAACGATCATGAGTAAATTTAGAGTCAATATAACATAAATGAAAAACACTTTCTCGAGTTGTTTTCATTAATGGGAAGGTTTTACTTATTTTTCACCCCATGCAAATCAATATCAAGGCATCCATCCATGCTTGTGAGCTCAGAAAAAAAATTTATCATCATCAGAAACAGACAACAGCCACAAAAACTCTGGCCCAATTTGATAACCTGATGATTTCTTAATCCCGGTGGGTTCAGAACCACGGTAACGTGCATCCTCCTCTCTTTAAGAAGGCAAAAACTGCATTTCTCCAAGACATTCTCCTTTTTACTTCCTTCAAGCGGCATTCCAGCCACAGAGCAGGAAAACCAAAATGAGTCCTTGGCGTTCAACCGAACAGTTGCCTTTAGTCATGCCACAAGTCAGTGACTGGATACTTCTGGATAAAACTATATCGTTACACAAAAATATTGTACAGCGTCCAGTTTTTATGAAGTGTTTAAAGCTACATCTGAAACCTAAATTTTCCAGATAATTCAAAGGCTCATTACGATGACCTTCGGTCGATCTTCAGGAAATTACGGTCTACTGCAAAGTATCTTTCCAAATGTAATGAGGAAAAAGGAATAGGTATGTATGTATGTATGCATGTTTTATATATTATATAATATAATATAATACAATACATATATATACACACAAATCCCCTCTTAGCTTCTCGAATTCCCCATTCTTCTTGGATACCCTTCACTACAAAGCCTAAGTTCCTCGCTGGACGAGTGGTTTTCGCGCTCGGCTGCTAGCCAATCCGGTGGTACAAAGTTCGAATCCCGGCTCGGTCATCTCGGAGTCAGAGGAATTTATTTCTGGTGATAGATATTCATTTCTCGATATAGTGTGGTTCGGATCCCACAATAAGCTGTAGGTCCCGTTGCTAGGTGACAAATTGCTTCCTAGCCACGTAAAAATATCTAATCCTTCGGGCCACCCCTAGGAGAGCTGTTAATCAGCTCAGTGGTCTGGTAAAACTAAGATATACTTAAATTTTTTTAACTACAAAACCTTATATCCAAAAGCAGGAAATATCAAGTAGTTCAGATGTCCTGTAGCAGGATTCGAGCCAGCATCCAGGGTATCAGAACGAGGTCAGTCAGAATTACTTTATTCGCTTGCATCTGGCTCTAAGGCTTTGTAGTAACAAAATTTAGAAAGTGAGGAGAATTCGAGAAGTTAGAATTTCACTTGATATACATACATATAAAGATTACACAAACTTATATATATATATATATATATATATATATATATATATATATATATATATATATATATATATATATACACAAACAACCACACAAGACAACCAAAACGTGACTTGAATATTGAATATTCGACCAGATCGTCGACTCATAATTCAAACAGAGAAGAGGCGTTGCACACCATATCACGCCGCAGGCTGTTGCAAAACTACAAGCGGCAAATGTTTACAGCCTGCACTGACCAACATAAAGGAGAGCGGCAAAGGCGGCTTCACCTCCTAACCCTGCAACTACTGACACTGCGACGGTTAACCATTATTGCTAATGAACTACTACCACCATCAACCAAGTTTGAAAGCGTCGACGAAAAATTGAAGATACTATAGCCGTTCCAGTTAGGAATTATCAAACTGACAAACGTGCGCGTACAAGAAATTTAATGGTCTTTGTCCAGTTTTCCAAAAAAAACCATTTTTTTTCAGAAAAAAAAAAAAAAAAAAAAAAAAAATAATGGAAGTAAAACCTACGAGTGCATACTTCGAGAAGTGTACCAGCCAAACTATAGCAGTTTCACATTACCAGTTATAATTATCTTAACACTTACTGAGCATGACAACTTGAATGCAATGCAATGTGCGAAACTTAGGAAGAAAATTTATGCGCTCAGTAACGAACTAAAATACTGATGGCACAAATAGATGAATCGACTCCTGTAATGTAATGAATATTTTAAATTTAATTAAAATGGGCACAGCGAAAGGAAGCTTAAACTTTTTTCTGGATAGAGGTATGAAATCAGTATATTGAAGTCGTAAAGAGAATTAGATAAAAACAGACTAAACAAGGTATTGGAAATACTAAACGCATAGGTAGCCTTCCACAACACCCATCAGTATAGAATGGAAATCAACATATACGAATACGACCGAAGAAGGACAGTTAACAAACGTGAATAACACACTGTAGAGTAAATAACTTCAAATCTTGGCGAATTCAATCATGCTTCAAAACTGGAAGGAATATTAAGAAAATTTCCAAAAGTACATACCTTAAAAATTTAAGATTAAGGTATAAAAGCAATTTCCCAAGATAAAAGGGACTTATTCCCCTAAGCATCCTCACTGAAGAAATCCAAACATCTAAAGCAATTTCTTCGCGCACACATATGATTTGGATGAAGCCATAAGAGAGACATCTTCCGTCTACAGCGCATTCTACACACAATAACATCCCATACACAATATATACTTCGTTTTATATACTTCGTGATCAAGTTATTACATATAATATATATATAATATATATATATAAGATATATATATATATATATATATATATATATATGTATGTATGTATATAACCAGTGAAACACTATACGCACGTTGCAACCATATATTTCGGATACTTCTGTATCCCTGCCTACTGGTGAAATATTTCACCATACTTCACCTGTAGCAGGGATACGGAAGTATCAGCAATATATGGTTGCAACGTGTATATAGCGCTTTTTGCTGCATAAGCACTGCTGGATTACAACAAAAGACATTATTATTATATATATCTATACCTATATATATAATATATATTAATATATATATATATATATATATGCATAAAACATACAATTGTTTGCAACGTGGTATATAAGGTTTTTAACTGGAAGTTTTATCTTCATAGTGTACTGAAGGTTTAATTGGTCTTTTTTTTTTCCCCAATAGGCTGTTAACTGTTTGGGGGAAATTTAGCAAAGTAAAACACACACACACACACAATATATATATATATTTATATAATATATATAATAATATATATATATATATATATAATATATATATATATATATTCCTCCCATCCAAGAATAGAATTACGTAGGTTCCCAAAGAAGTCGGGAAACGAGTAACTTGCGTGTGGTCTGGCCGCCAACAGATAGCCAATAACCCTGTCATCAATCTCCGGTGAGGAAGAAACCGCCAAGTCCAGTTATGCGCCGATTTGTCTTCGCATTTGGAATGGTTAAAGTGAAGTTTACATGGGGGCAACGACGAGTCTCTAACCTTCCTCTTAAACCTAACATATGAAGTAGGGCTACTGATAGAAATACAAAGTCCCCTGAGGATGTGGTGCAACGGGAACTTCAGAAGTTCAAGCGAGGATGCAATGCATTACTACCCTAATTCCTATTTTAATATTTTTTCCGCTTTTTCGAGAGTAAGTCTAGAAACGATAGCTGGTTCACTGACGGTAGATTCTTGGATGAGCCCTATTTTCACGAGACGTTTGTTTGGCGGCCGCTGATTGGCTGGTACCAGGAGGTAGGCAGTTTCCCAGCCAATCAGCGGCCGCCAAACTAACGTCTCGTGAGAATAGGGCTCATCCAAGAATCTACCTTAATTTTTTTTGGGAATCAGTTATACTTCGTTGTTGTGTTGTGGGGGGAGGGCGGTAGTAAAACGGTCTGAAAAAGGTGTTTTGCGTTGAGTTAAAGGGACAAGAGTTTTTAGGATAGGATATTTGTGATTTATTATTGAATGAAAATGTAAGCAAATGAATAATGTGCATATTGAACAGTTCAGAAAAGTTATTTCTTTTATTTTCGTTGGAACAACGGGCTATCCTGTCGGTAGATTTCAGCACGTTTTAATTTATTTGATGTACTGAATTTAGAGCTATATTTCTGTTCAATTACTTTGTTGTTTCAACTCATAACTGAGAATATATGAACGTGATTAATTTGTGTCCTTTTTATTTGATCCTTGTTGTTAGTATGAGTAGTATTAAATTATGAGTATTAATTACGCTTGCACGTGTCCACTGTAAGCTAGAGGTAAGATCACGCCGTTTGTTTATTTATTAATTTATCAATTTTTTTTTCTTTTTTGATTTTTGATAAGTGAGATTTCCGCTTTTTTATTTTTTCATTTACCTTCTCTTACTTAAATGAGCACTATATTCTTTGGAAGCTTGAATTTCAAATCAGTGGCCCCAGTGGGCCTGTTCCATAAGAACATGTTTCCATAAGAACAGGGTTCATTTTCTGAATAATAATAATAATAATAACAATAATAATAATAATAATAATAATAATAGTTGCTTTTTCATTATAAGAGATGTAATAATTCAGCAGCAACAACAACAACAGAGCTAAGTCGACATCTAGAGAAGGCTTTCTAGGCCTGGAGAGAGGAAGCCAGCATCACTGCCTCACTCTTCGTTTTAAATAAGCGCAGATGAGATGCAACCGCGTCCCACATATGACAAAAGTGGACCAAAACACCTATATGTTAAACACAGATTTAATGGGAGAAGTGGTGGCGGGGGACCTAAGAACACACAACTCTAGCAGACATAAATCTTAACGAAGAAAACTCTACCGATATGATAAATCTATAGTAACAATAATGAAAATATCACTGGGTAAACGAAAATAATAACACATTATGGCCGCTGACCAAATTTTCGTTTTGATACAACGGATCACTTCGCTCAAAAAGAACACAGAAAAGGGAATAATGACGATTAAAAACTTTAAAAGAATACTGATAATACTAACAAAAGGAAAAATAATATTCTGCATAATTAAAATAATATAAAAGGCACCATATAAACAAGTGAAAAATACGCCGAAGAAATCGAGTGTTCTGTACAGCGTATAAATGCTATATGAAACTGTCAGCCACGGCCCAAGAAATTTCCAGCTACGGACCGGTGGTGGTCTGTGTTGTTGGCACCTATTGCGGTGTCAGATGCACGATCACGGTTAACTTTAACCTTACATAAAATAAAAACTACTGAGACTAGATGGCTATAATTTGTTATGTTTGATGACTGGAAGGTGGATGATCAACTCCGAAATTTGCAGCCCTCTAGTCTCACTAGTTTTTAAGATCTGAGGGTGGACAGAAAAAGTACGGACGGACAGAAAAAAATAACCATAGTAATAGTTTTCTTAAAAAAAAAAAAAAAAAAAAAAAAAAAAAAAAAAAAAAAAAAAAAAAAAAAACAATGCAAACCTTCCATTCATTGCCCGTACACCACAATTCAAGCATACATAATTTGCACACATGACTTTCTGTAACTGTTCAAATCAAATCACGGCTGAGCTCAAGTAACAGAATCGTTCTTCCATTGAACATCTGAGAACTGCTTTCACTCCCTCGGATTACAATAGGCGAGTGTGTTTAAAAATTACACCACCTATTCAGGTTAGTTAAACAATGAAGTGCAAACTGTAATCATGAGAGAGAGAGAGAGAGAGGAAGGGAAAAGAGGGACAGGAGAAGAGGGAAAAGGAAGAGGAGAAAAAAAAAAAAAAATTTTTTTTTCCCCGGAAGGGGCCTGGAGTACAGTTTATTTCATCACCAAAATTTTTTTTCTAAAAAAATCTCCATGATTAAAAAAATTGTATTGGTGCAATTATATCAGTCTTCCACTTTTCATTGTAATCATTCTAGTTTCATTGCATTTTATTGGAAAACAGAAAACGTTATTAACCCTCCGCACTTAATGAAAACTGAATGAACAAGTAAACACTTGATAACAGAATGCCCTTAAAAGAAAAAAAAAAAAGTCAAGAGAGTGTTATGATAGAACCGACCCTCCGACATATCCGAAAATATTGTTCTTTTAATATTTTAAGCAGAGTAAAGAAGTAAATATTTAAAATGCTGAAGCATACAAACAGCTAAACAATTATCTCTCCGGATTCTAGTGCACTTTCTCCATTAGGATGGTGGGAAAAGTATAATACACTGGTGAAAAATTGTGCAAATAAGCTGATGTATAACAAATGCAATTGAATCTAACAATATCGTGCTGCATTCTTTAAACATTTATGTTTACGGTACTTGAAATATAATTTATTAAGCACTTGAGAATACCATTGAAATTCTGAAGATATTTTCATGTTAAAGGAATTATATTAGCGATCAGCAGAGCAACGTTTAAAGAAAAGTCACTAATGTGATTCCGTGGCTACGGATACAAAATAGGGTAAAAGTGATCGGTAAAATCCATAATCAACTACATTTATCTCTCAAAATTCACATACTGTCTTGGGTATCAAAGATAAACCTGAGAGAACTCAAAAATTGAAAGTTCCCACCAATCACAAACAAAGCTAACTTTTTAAACGGAAGAAAACACTGAGGTTCAACGAACTCTCCTGATATGACGTACAACAAACGCGTCGAGAAGCACATCCAGCCTTAAATGCCACCCTCATCCGTCTTCTCTCCGTTCGTTACAGAAAATCTCTGGAGCTGATAAATTACGTATATGATTTACGACGATTGATTCTTGAACTACCACTCGACTTAGTATTCCCTCAACATAATTTTAAAACGATCCTCTGCCGTTTACAAGTCACTGCATATTGGTTTTCAAACTCTCCAAGGTATAAATTTATAAACAAATACCTGACACGAGCACGCAGTCAGTTACGGAAGAGCACGAGATAACGAGAATAAAATGAATTAATTTGTGGCACTTTTACCATAAAAACGCCAATGAAGAAACTAAGACCCGCTCTTTATTATTTATCTTCACTTACAAACTGGTAACTGGGGACGCACTATAACATAATGCACTTGCGCCATCCAACATTTTTTAATAAAGAGAAATTATACACCAGTTCCATGCTCCAAATCTCTCATTTCCTTAGGACCAAAGTGAAACACACAGAAAGGTCACCACCAGCTCCATAAAGTAGTGGAGAATCGATAACCTACGCAAGAGACTCCAACCCACACCATTCAATACCTCAGAATTTCTACAGGTGAGTTCCACGACACACCGAGACAAGTAACGACCAACCGTTTACTAGTGAAACTTAGGAAATGTAAGATGTTATTTCTGAAGACATAATATCAAATAAAAACATACATACATACTATAAATAAATACACACACACACACACACACACACACACACACACATATATATATATATATATATATATATATATATATATATATATATATATATATATATACACACACACACACACATACATACGCAATACAGGTTACGGGCAATGCACGACGATTTTAACCAATTAACAGATTTTCCTTTAGTAGCACGGCATCGATTTACAACGGTTTTCATCCTGAGCCGAGAGACGGGAGAGAGAAAGAGCACAGGCGACTGAATAAATGGAAATAAAAATACGGAAAACTCAGTTTTTTGTCAACTAATACCCAGAGCGCATAACAGAGGGAAGAACCTCGCAAGGCAAGATACGTTTAATAAAAGTGATAAATACAGCAGCAAGCAAACGAATGAAGAAAACTTGAGAGAGAGAGAGAGAGAGAGAGAGAGAGAGAGAGAGAGAGAGAGAGAGAGAGAGAGAGAGAATCTTTATAAATAAAAGCCCTATGTACTGCGTATCTCATGAACATAGATTACACAAGATATTGCAAGAACTTCGGAATTCTAAAACTTGAATTACATGTAGTATATATATATATTCTACATAAAAATACAATTATTAGTCTCATTCATTTCATACCGGTAACCACTCTATGGATAATCTTTAGCACCTACACACTTTTCCTTATTCACAATATTCAATTCACCAAGCATCCAGTCCCTAATTATTCAACTGTCTCTCTGTAATAAACAGTCAGCCTAGTTTCCATCATATCTTTGAGTTCCAACTTTCTTAAATTCTCTGATGTACGAAAAAAATCTGAAATTTCCCTATCACGAGCCCTCAGAAACACCACTTTTCTTATCAATGAAGGATAACTCCACATACCAACATTTTTCCAGTTTTATACACTAAATCCCTAATTACGACTTTTTAGGATCAGTTCAAAGTTAATGCTGCAAATTTTACCTAAATTGTCTGTTCTTCGGCATATTTTAAACTTGGTATTTCTTTTTCATTACGTTATAAATTTATGTCCATCAAATTTTATTCGGTATGTCCATTCGATTCCTATATTAACTATATACTACCTACACAGCTTTTTTTGTTATTTTAGGAACATGCAACAACCTCAGCCTTTTCAAACAACTTCTTAAATGTTTCAGAAAAATTCTTAACAAATAACCAAGTTTCTTCACATCTACCACATGCTTCCAACTTTCCTGAAAGCAGCTTGACGGCAATTATTAAAAATAAAATTGACATTTATTAAAAAAAAGAACTGGTCAGTAATTCAGTCAATATTTCAAATTACAATATATGTTATACTGCAGTAAATGATGATCTTGTAAAACGACAAGAGGTTGCTGTAACTTCCGGGGTTTTGGTGGTTAAGGATTATTGTGATTAAGTAATTAATACGACAATGACAAATTACCTACACAACGACAAATAATTACACTCATGTGTTAAGATAGAGAAAA
>NC_087200.1:130753420-130818420 GCF_015104395.2 Macrobrachium nipponense
GCGTCGAGATAATGGGTCTTCCTCAGACAACCTCATAACTTAATATCTTACCCAAAATGAAAGTTCTTGACTTGACCAGAAGCGAACAAGAAATTCGTTTATCAAGGTATTCATTCCAGATATACGGCCTCGAAAGATGATCAATAACATGAGAGAGAGAGAGAGAGAGAGAGAGAGAGAGAGAGAGAGAGAGATTGCATGACACCCAGGATCCGCAATCTGTAATAACGCCTCTGCATTCAAGACATTAAGAAGATTTTCCTGTACTAAGAGGCAATAGCACCGACAACGACTAAAAGTGATTGATGCATTACCATGATCTAAACTTAATACGTGATACAGTACATATATATATGTATATATAGCGTCACTGTCCGTTCCTGATTTCGTGGTTCGATCCCATGGGGAGACGAAATTATTTCAACTAAAAATTCCCCCTCGGTACATATATGAAAATATATCAATTCCGAGGTAGAGCGAATTAGATATTAAAGGACATTTGCAGCTCGAATGATATATATATATATATATATATATATATATATATATATATATTATATATATATATATATGCGCGCGCGCGCGTGTAAAAATGAAAACTACTATGTACTGAGAAAAAGGCTAGTTGTCCTACTACCTTCTTAAATCGCATCGAGCTTACTTTCTTGAGGCAGTCAACATTCAAAATGGTTCTAGTGGACGAAAAAAATATACACATACATTAAATAGTCTTTGCACAAGCCACAAGTGGAATAACAAAACCGATGAGCTAATAATTTTTTTGTTTCCAAATGCTGCGTTAGGGGCAAGTGCAGCAAAGTTTCTACGTAACCCAAGTAACAGAAAATTCCGTTACCCATAATTACAATCTCTTGAACAATATCTCCACAAGTTTTATTTTCCTGGAAAGAGTCAGTCCCTGGGGCGTCAGCGATTTTCAGGGAAGGCGCGAGCCCAAAGGAAAAACAATAATTCTTTAATAATATTCGTTATTCTCTTAACAAGACTGAGAAACTAATATTCAGAAGTTAATGTAAAGATACAAAAGCATCGCCTTATAACGTTAGTTTCTTATAGTCTACTACTCAAGTTACACTCATTGGGCTTGCCATATTTTGTAATTATTTACCTCCCTCCCAATCCCTTGAAACCACCCCTGCTCTCTCTCTCTCTCTCTCTCTCTCTCTCTCTCTCTCGCTCTCTCTCTCTCTCTCTCTCTCTCTCTCTCTCCTTAAATCTGGGATGGAATTCACCCATATTAGATGCAAGGGGGCCGTGGAGGGAAGAACAAACTCTGGAGAGGGGGCGTGGTAATAATAAGGTTAAGAACTACTGGACTAGAGGCTCTGTTTGCCTTATACATAATATTTAAAAAGCGCATTGCAAAAGGAACTAAATAACGTTTAATAGGAACTTACATGAATCACTGAACAAGGCCAACAATAATCTGGGAATTAATCCCTGCATTACACGTCATCTTAAACAAGAGACGTAACGAGGGCTTGACATTGGAAGAATTCAAAATAACCAGACAATTTTCCCGATGTCATCTCACTGAAGGGAAGTCTCTCGTATCACACCTCGTTTTCTCTTAATACCTTTCACTGTCTTTTCTTCCCGTACTTCAAATCTATACGGTATTTTCCAAGGAGAGAGTCGGCAGGTAGGGAAAAGTTAACGATTTAGCCTACGGCAAAAGGGTAGCAACAGCGTGATTGCGAGACCTTTCCGTAATTTATCTACCAACTTCGTTTGCCCATAAAAATCGACTCAAACAGTAATCAATTCTTTTTATGTCAACTTAATCGTTCCACGGCGACGAACAATGTGAGTAAACCATCAAGAAGAATATTCATCAAACCATCCTCAGTTGTCTTGTCTCCCTGTTAAGTACTTGCTGTGCCCCAGGCCTCTCTTGTCACTCCGTCGTCCATCGATCTCCCCGCACTATAATTTCTCTAACCTTATGCGACCTTGACCCTTAATAATACCATGTCATGCGACAGTGGCGCATTTAAAGGCATCAAAAAATAGTATTCGACGTGAATTGTTTTAAAGTGACACAGCTTTCTCGGATGCGCTTTAGGACAACGACCAGCACTACTAGGTAGTCGTCATTGGATAAATAATAAATCTATAGCTATACTGTATTTTATAAATAACAAAACGGTACCTATACTGTATTTACTGTATATTCATTTCCAACATTTCCTGAACACGTATGATGAAAGCTACACCAATGTGTGTGTGTGTGTGTTGTGTACTACTGAACTTGTTGATTACAAATAATACACTAACTATGATATATTGAACTTTAACTAGAACTAGGAGAGAGATATACAAAAGTAACCAACTTAAATCCTATTTCTATGAAAGCAATTTCGGAAATTTCATGGAACAAATACTTCAGTCCTCTAGTGTAATCTTTCAAACATATCAAAACCTCGTTTGACAATATACTGAGAGAGAGAGAGAGAGAGAGAGAGAGAGAGAGAGAGTAGAGAGAGAGAGAGAGAGAGAGAGAGAGAGAGAGAGAGAAACTTCCTTCTGATAACACCACAAATGATAATATATCATAATTGATATTATATCCTAAGTATACTACTCATTACGGCGAGTCTAAGTCTAAATGAATTTTATTTGATCGAATTCCTCTCTGAATGAGTATTAATTCAACGAAGAAATTCAACAACAAAATGAACTACTAAACCTTCAGTAATATCGTTGGCCGTGGTGGTAATAACGCCACATGTGACACAAACAGAAATCAAATACCGGAAAATCCTTCAGGCAAGAGGAATGTTGAAATGTTCGTTCACCTTATAACAGATGCCGCCCGTACAGGAGTCCGACATGAACAACGTAGATTGCATCTGTTTGTTCCAACGGGGATGTGTTGCCTGAATTCCACGCTTGTGACCTGTTATGACCTATTATGGCCAAAAGGAGTTGCGTTTTCATCTGAACAAGGGTGTGTGTGTGTGTGATGAATGAGGCTCTTCATATGACGAAGAGCTGCAACGCCACATAAAAGGGGACTTACTTTTAGTATCGACTACGTAGGAATATGGTTTACATTTAATCAAATTCCTGCATTCTTGTCTTTCTCAGTTCTTTCTTTTGTGTATGTAATAAACGTTAATGGCGGAATCTTTTAAATATGTTCGTATGGTGCCTCCAATAAAAATAATAAAACACACTGCACTTGTTTTCCACTACAGTTTGGATTACTCGAATGTTACTCATGAACTCAGAGACAAAGTCGAGAGTGACAAAGCTGCTCTTAATACTTCCTTTTTCTGAGTTGACAGAAATTTAAATCAAAATGACAAAGTTAAAAGAGCAAAGTTATCATAGCCAGCATTGTAAGAACTTCCCTAAAAAGGCTTGGAAACGAAAATACTGTTTCCACGAGAATATACTAGTACAAAGGAGAGGAAAGCAAATTCCATTACTACAGAACATTACATAGAACTGACAATGTGATTCATAAAACAAACCGATAAACTAATACGCATAACTTATTTAAATGCTTATAAACTGATAAGAAAAAAATCTAGTATGCCTGGCATAAAGTAAAAAAAAAAACACACACACACAAAAAAGGACACACCAAAAAAAATCTCTACACATGGAAATGACCAAGTCACTTCATAACATGAAGTTCCTCATATGCAAAACTTGTTAAGTGCTCTTATACAGTGTAGTTCAAAATCGCAATCAAACAAAACATCCTAAATGATCAACAAATGAAGGTGAAATATCATGATAACTGGCTTTGAGCCACAATAAGACAAGGAAAAGGGAGAGGGAGTAACACTGCCTGTCTCCTGATACTTCTGTCTGTCATTCAGAAATACTGGACAGTATAATAGTATACCGGTATCTCGAGACAACTTTCAGACGCTAAACGAGAAGACGATGCTACGAAGCTAAAATAGGCACCGATCCTTATCTTAAGATGATTGACGTTAAGTTCCGAATTCAAGTTTTACCTGCGGTAAAAACTAAGGACTGCGTCTCGTCGACTGATTTACGCCTTAGAGTCTGTCAGTTACAGCCTACTTCAATTGAGCTGGAAAATGTTTTGGCATTATAGAATTATGTAAATTGTCGAGTATCGCGTTTACATAATTTCTAATGACCTTTGATTTTCTGTACCTCTTTTTAACCAATTCCAGACTAAAATACTTGAAGGATAATTGTAGATGTCATTATTTAAACAATAAATTCTATCTTCTCTCTCCAGCAGCATCACCCTTGTACTTATAGACATGTAACATGGTAACTCGTGCAAATGAACAAGATTAATTTGCCATAAGTTATATCTACCTAGTTCCATTTTACTAACTTCTCACAATATCTAATTCAACATATACCTGTACATATATAGTATACAAGACAGGAAGAGACTCGAGTCTTGAATGCCATTTCTTCATTCCACACTTACAGTTGCGGAACAAATATACAGTTTGTTTACGTATGGGAGCGGATTCATGCACTTACATTTGTTCGCAAGAAGATGTACATGGCAGTGGTATTTCGTTTACTTACATACTATTTAAATTCGACTTCTAACATTAGCCGATTTCAAAGGCATTAATCAAATAATGTTCCCTTATAAAACCTGTGTAGGCCATAACATAAATCCCTCCAGATATTTAATATACCGTGGCTCAAAACCGTCCTAAAATTTGCATAGGTCGCATTAAATATTCTTAGAATTGAATCCATTTTGCTTCTTGGATTTCACTATAACCTAAATGGAGTAATTTCCAGCTTTCCGTCAAATTTCCTCTGTTCACATTCACCATGATTTTAGCAATTCATTTTATGTCTGCTAATTAACCTATTATTTTGCATATTTCTATTTTTTTTATTCTACTTATCATAAGTTTTAAATGATACCTGTTCGAAAAGGAAAATGCTACACGCCTAAGAGGGCCAAAAGGAGAAGCAAGCCAAGTTCGGAAACAAGCAATTCTCTTAACGAAACATCTTATTCATCATAACGAAACGCCAGCTTCATCCTGGGCAGGAAGTAACGCAGGAAACCCTTGAAGCCGTGTGACATCCTTGAACGCAAGTGAAGACTTACATTTGGTGGAGACTAACATGTATGTATGTGTATATATATATATATAATATATAATATATATATATATAAATAATAATTTACTATAAATATATATATATATATATATATATATATATATATATATATAGTTGTATGTATATACATACATACATACATACATACATACATACTATCTATGTATTATATATTATATATATATATATATATATATATATATATATATATATATATATACACATATATATTGGGTAATGTTATAAGTCGAATTTAAATAGTATGTAAGTGAACGCAATACGATTGACATGTGCATCTTAATGCGAACAAATGTAACTAAATGAATCTGTTCCCATATGTAAACAGACTATATTTTTTTCCGCAACTGTAAGTGTGGAAGGAAGAAATGGCAAACAAGTATTTTTTTTTTCTTCTCCTTCCTGTTATGTATACTTACATGTACAGGTATAAGTTGAATTAGATCTTGTGGAAGGGATGGCAAATGGAACAGGGAAGATATAACTTATGTCAAATTCATGTTGTGCATTTGCATGAGTTATGAGGTTAGATATCCAAAAGTACAACAAGGTCGACGCTGCTGGAGAGAGATCGTATTTATCATTTAAATAATGATATACAAACATCATTGACTAATATATATATACATACATACATACTACATACTCATTATACAGACTCATACATACATCATACATACTATATATATATATATATATATAGTATATAAATATATATATACTATACAAATATTTAAACTTCTTGCATTTGGATCCCAGGCTTTGTAGTGACAAACGTATCCGAAAAGTGTAACGTGAAGTGGAGAAGTTAGGGGGCACCGTCGTCCGTCGTTGTTACAATTAATGTGTAAATATATAAATTATTATATAATATAGCTATGTGTGTATATATACATACATACACGCATAATATACATTTATACATAAGAACACCAAAATAAAGAGAGGGATTATATTTAAATAAAACAAGTCCAAACAGTCATAGGCTCCCGTATAATGCAGTGTCATTATACGTATTCGATACAAGTTGCGTGTTTCTTGCAAAAACCAACCTTGAACGACTTCGGACGACGCGCCGCTCCCTTAAGCCCCTCCATTAACCCCCCCCCCCCTTCAAACTGTGACACCTATGTCCCACATCTGAGATCTAAAAACTGGTCACAGTTATGCAAGTCTGATAGAGTAGTGAATCTTGAACGCTGGTTGTATGTAGTATATAGCTGAGAATAAATAGCAATACACTACGCATTTTTTCTCAACACCAGTTGGAAGGTGTTACAACAAAATAACACGATACAAAAAGAGTACAGCAATTACTACTTTTAATTCATTCACAAAAACGTTGAAAAATTATTACTAATAATTCATTCACACAAACATGAAACGCCTCGAAAATGCCACACTGCTAAAACAAGCTTCCACAGGGCTAGATTCCATGGAAAAAATAACTACAACAGAGATAAGCATGGCAAAACACTTATGATTTTCATAATAAATCATACACAAGCTTCTATTATAACCAAGAAAAACGCTAAATATATCAATTCCCATGTTACAAACGTAATGTTAAATGCCGCCCCAAGCCATCAAAAGCAAGTTGCATCAGCTCTGTTCGAACGAATTGTCAACATAGCAACAGGAGAAAATCGAACAAGAAACCGCCATATTATCTAAAAATTATACTGATCATATTACAGGGTTCAAATGTTGTTTTGTAAATTATGATATTGATATTCATATTAATCACATTACAAAGATAAAGTTTTGTTTCACAAAGGTTTTTAACCGGATCACTAATGTCTATACCATCTTCAATTACCATTCAATTAAATCCCATTCTGAAAAAAAAAAAAAAAAATCTGTTATTCTAGGTTTCCAAGATGATTGCACTCGTTGTGTCAATAAGGAAAAAATAAAGTGTGGGCTAAAAAAGTATATTACTGTACCTTTCTGCACCCACTGCACCCTGCGTTCAAGGAATTTTACTTTCTTGTTAACTCAAAACAACTGTCCGCATCGTCATACTTTCTAAACCGTGCACAATATGAATCGTGTTTTACTCTCTTCCAAAGCGCGTTCACACATGATTTGACACTTGATATTGCATTCAAAGATGTATGATCTTCGCTATGAAAAAAAATTATTTCAAATTTATACAAAAAAATGGTTATATCTACCAAATCAACTTTAAAATGGCCAAGGCTGGTCTTTATCCCAATCCAAAACTGAATATTTGAAAAATAGGAAATCATGAAAACTAAAAGGCGTTCCAGCAGAAAGCATGATACATGTACAGAGGTAAAACAAAATACAAAGAGGTTTCAGACCTATAGTACCGCTTCGGTTCCGATCTTCTTTGGCTATTAGATCCGCTACATCTTTGTTCAGGCACGATGGCCCATCAAAACGCATCTATGGGGTTTAACCAATGTCACGTTGTTGCAAACATGACCCAAGAACGTGATGCAATGAAATTCCTGGGTTACGTTACATTAAATGACAAATTCACCCTCGAGCACAAGGCGAAGGCAACCGTTACACTGTATGAAACCGTTACGATGATAACAGATTATCAAACACTACTTACCTTTCAATTCATTTACCAAGTATTCATAAAAACAATGTATACGCTTCATACAAAGTTACCTGAAACCTACAAATGTTCATATTATGCACAAGAACACCTCAACATTCGACTCAAACCTTGACCTCTAATGCTTTTACTTCAAGAAAAGGCGTCTCGCATTCAAAGCTTTGCGCTCACAAAACTCACAAAAATTAGAACTGTTACATTAACGCCGAGAGCAAATATCAATTCCGCTTTCATCAAGAAATATCCCGTTGCATCTGAACAAGACCTCCCCCTACATCAAGATAATATATTGTATTTACATCAGAAAGTGTCACGCTTAATCAAACCTTCAATCAATTCAAAGCGAGACCTCTACTAAGTTCACACCACCACAAGAACATCAAAACAGAACCTGAGTTGCTTTCACGTAAAAAATATAACACTACATCAAACTCACATCTAAATGATAAGAAATCTAATACCAGCATATTAAAATGTAAAATGAGACGTTCATTACACTCGCATCCAATCGATATCTTTTAACGTTCACATAAAACCCAGACTTACAATTAACTAAACAGATGCAAGACAAACACCAAAGAATTTCCCGCCGATCTCTCACTAAGCCTTAACCACATCAGGTGATGGTGATAATCACGATGACAGTGATATTTTAAGACTTCCCGTTTCACTTAAGCCACCACCTAACCGGAAGTTCCTGCAGCTGCCGCAAGTCACGTAAGGATCCTTAATTACTTTCAATATCTTCGAATACACACACACACACATACGTAAAATGCATTATATATATATATATATATATATATATATATATATATATATATATATATATATATATATATATTACATCATTATGGTGCATCCCCATTTGCTTAGAGGTACGACATAGTATCTAGCTTCTGGATATATATATATATATATATATATATATATATATATATATATATATATATATATAATATATATATATATATATATATATATATATATTGCGTGTATAATTCTACTAAGCAACCACTAGATCTCATTCAGTCATAAGATGTACGGAAAACTGACTAAATCCCAATTAAAGGAATTGGATCAACAAAAATTTACTTTTATTCCTACTTAGAAACCTTGACTGCAATAACACTGATTTCATGCCAGAAAAAGAATAGAGCTAAAAAAAATTTAAAACTATTATCCTCACAAAAGCATATACATTCTGATTTGTATGAAACAAAGAAAACATATTTATACACACGAACAAGACCATTACTGAGCGATCATAAAAGCACAAAATTCTCAGACCACATCTACGGTATCTCATTCATACTGGAGTTTATTTTCCACACAGCGAGTACTTATTTTAATAATGACCATTTACTAAACGAGATGGCTCGCCTTAGAAGTAACTCCTACATCAAACAGACGAAACTTTTAACAACCACAAGACACTAATGCTTGTAATTATACGCTCATCTCGTGTATATTCATCGTTACGGTTAGTAGAACGGACCACCATGGCAATAATCCCTAGTAATAATCAAATACATATTAATTTTATCACAGTGAAAGCTCTAATTGCTTGTAGCAAGAGTGGGTTGGAAGGAATAATATACCACATGTTCTCAATTTCCCAGAGAAAAGAGAGCTGTAATCGTATTCCTTCTATGACTACCATTATCAGCTCTCTTTTCATCGTAAGGTAGGACCTCACATCATTGCAGCAAACTATATTTGATATGGGTTTTCTAGCTCCCTTGTTCAAGTGTAAAATATTGCAACCATTTATAAATAAAAACCTCTTACTACACACAGACATACATCATTATATACATTATATATATATATATATATATATATATATATATATATATATAAAATGTATATATATATATATATATATATATATATATATATATATGTGTGTGTGTGTGTGTGTGTACATTGTATGTATGCATCGGCGCGTCAATTTCTGTATAACACAAACTATACCTCATTCATTCATAAAAATGCGGAGAGATTACCAAAACTCTTATACAGTAAAATTCTTAAAAGATTTCACTCTGAATAATAAGTATTTAGACCCCAAATCCCAGCTTCAGTAAACTTAAGTCACTTCACGGCTGAAGCCACACAGGAGAAAGGTCTGATGCAATCAGCCTCGCAAAACAAGCAGGCGACAATGCAGCCGCAAGCAGAAGTGTTTGCGTTAAGCCAAGTAGTAAAACTAACAGTACGATTCAGTACACAAATAGGTTACTTGGCAGCGTTTTTCTCTCACTCAGGCAGAAGAAATTACGGCCAGGAGTTAAAAAGAAAAATGGTATAAACGAAAAAAATACTTTTTCTATTATGCACGTAGAGCATAGTAGTAACATACAAAATCAACCAAGTTTAATTTGGAAAAATAATGCAAACGAAAAGAGGGGTTAATCAGTACTAAAAAATGTGCAATACTATATTCATTATGAATGAAGTGTCAACCTGTAGACAAGATATTTCGGATTACGGTAAAAAAAAAAAAAATGAATGGTAAATGCTTTAATGAATATTAATGTTATTGTGCCCAAGTTCATCGTTGGGATGGGATGCGTCGGTAATAATCTTTAAAGGTCAAAATTAAAAAAGGCTTGCTTATATCTCAAAGAGTATTTTGACATCTTGCAAATTAACTATATAACCGAATATGTCACGGAAAGAGGAGGGAATTCTCTTCAAACATGAGTAAAGGCATATACTAACTGTAGTTTTAAAACTATCAGACAGAGATATCACACTCAAACCCGGTCAACTTCCCTTAGGATGCATTTGCTGTCGCCATCATTTTTATCGTTATCAATATTATTATTCAAGATGTGCAAAGAATACCACGGAATGAATGCGAACCCACTGAATCATTGAGCTAAAAGGGTTTAACAAAGCAAGGACTAGAAGCAAAACAACAAAGCGGGCACTGACCAGAACGAAAAGCACTATAAAACTAATTGATGAAATATGTTCGAATTAAATACTATGTAATTCTGCAATTGCCATCAAGAATTGCAACCGATCTTTTCCACGTAATAATAGCGACATATTTTTACCCGGAACAATACTGCGTTGCCACTTGAAACCTCACTCGGTAAAAGAACCAAGTCTAAACATGATGACGTCAAAACGCGACACGTCGCAGCAGACGGGAAATCAGAAAGGCCGAAACCTTAAAACTACGAATAAAAAATCCAATCGCTTCATTATTTTGATAAGTTAAGCAGTGACAGTGATAGACTTGTTGACGTCACTGTTTCCCGAATTCATCCAATATCTGCGTAAATAATAAGGAAATAATTATACAGTCCACACACACACTATCTTGACCTTGAACTTGCAAAACTGACTGCAATTAGCAATATTAGAACGAGAGAAAAACAGACCAAAAAAGCCATTATAATGACATAAATAACATGTCCTCCTTCAATTTCATAACCAGGCAGGTATTAATTTAATTTACCAAAATGGGAATAACGGCAGATTCACATAGGTCAAAGGACACGTGCTCGTCGACAAGGAGAGAACTGTGGTCACTATAATGAGACATCAACCTATTACTCATATGCGGAAGCCTTAAAGCGGGAAATTGCCGTCAATGTCACTTTTAAGTGTCCTTTCCTGCCTCAAGGAGTGACTCCAAAGTTCCCAAAACCATCCTCTCTCTCTCTCTCTCTCTCTCTCTCTCTCTCTCTCTCTCTCTCAAAATGGAGAGCTTCAACGCAATAATCCTCACCCCAATGAAGTGAACACCATTGATAACATCTCTCTCTCTCTCTCTCTCTCTCTCTCTCTCACACACACACACACACACACACGAGCATGCACACAGTTACATACTATGCACAGTCAGTTTGAAAACTAGCAACTCTCATTCTACTCTTTCAAAAACTGAACTGCGTTACGTTCAAGTTTTTGCGAAAAAAACGCAAAAATGAACAAATTCTAGTCCATTTCTATGAGCCCATTACTAAAATACGAACAAGATTTGTTTGTGACCTTTGTGAAACTACAGTCCTGGTGGTGGCAAAGTCCCATTTGATATGTCACCAAATAAGTATGTCCTTGACCTCATTCTGCCCGGCTTACCAAACACTGTCCGTTTCATATACGTACATCAAAAGTTATGTAAAAACAAACCTTAAAGGACGGAATGATTATACCGAGAGCTGGACGGACGGACGGACGAAGAGACCTACTCGCCAATCACTTCATAACCGGAAGCGGAAAACCGTTTGCATAAAAAATAGTTACAATTCATTACTTTAACTGTGCGTTCGACCGTGCAGGGGTCAATAAATCCTTCATGGCAAAATCACACAGCAAACGACCAGCAAACTGTAAATAATATCATGTCTTCTAAGAGTCTCACCCACCTTCATACGCCTTTGGTTAGATTGGTCCACAATGTGATAACTATTAAAAATCTGAACCGAGTTACAGTGCTACATAAGAGAAACGCTGACAGATAAGACAGTTTCATACTACTATTGGCATCATATTTAAAAGGAGTCGTAATTTCACCTTAAAATTAATAATTCACCTCAAACCTCCCTTGGGCCCGGTTCCTGTCCTCTTTCTCAAAGAAACCACATTGACATAGCTCCCGATAGTGCAAAGTTTAAGATGTAAGACTTACGACTTACCGCTTGTTTCAGGTGACCACGAACATTCACGCGGAAGTAACAAGCTAATCAGGAAATCTTACGATGATACACTCGCTCAACTAACCACGAACACTTGAGCAGCGGTTTCACGGGTGCTACATTTCAACTCCATTCAATTAGCGACATGGATATTGCTAAAATTCCTGAGATTCTAACAGAGATTAAAATATTTACGAGGAAAAGGAAACTCTCAAATCCAAATACTCGCCATTATATCTGTCACTGGTTCGAGTTGACTGTCTTGGACTTGTGAATAGTAAATACAGTCTGATCTCTTTTCAAGAGGGAAGGAAACGCTGTAAATTTGATCACGGTACTCAAGATATTATATAAAATATTGTTCAATATGGAGATACTTTCAATTGTATTATCAGCTTTCCCGAACACAATAAAATTAATTACGAAACCGCCCACGTCCTTTCTCTCAGTGAGCTGCAATTATTTTGATATCAAACAAATTTCTTAGTACATGAAACTAGATTTGCTATCAGTCCTAGCATATTCTCAAGTGCTATTTTTCTTTGTAAAAACTTATTGATTTAACACAACTTAAAATGTGCCTTGCCTCGAGTTAATCTCTTCATTGATATATGATGGAAAATTGATAACAATAATCTGCTTTTGTCGAGGTGATGTAATGCAGGAAAAAATTAAAATGGGCAAAATTACATGTGAAAATTCATATATAATATATATATATATATATATATATATATATATATACTATATATATATATATATATATATATATATATATATCACATTGTCACAAATGAAAAGTAAGAGACGGTGTGTAGGTCCTGCTTCGTTTCTATTTCATTTCCAATCTATTTTGCACCTGTGGTAATGTGTGATAAACGAAACAAGTGTTAAATCGTTTTCACACACACATTGATATATATATATATATATATATATATATATATATATATATATATATATATATATATATACACACACACATAAATACAGACATACATGTAATAACCAGATAGTATTACTCACTTTGATTTACGTCTGTTGAGAGAGTTGGTGTGAAGGTCTGCGGGTGTCCTCGCAGGGCTAAGCGACTCTAGCGCTGGGCTAGACGACCCCGAAAGCGAAGACAACGAGAAACTCAAGGGTCCCAACCCTCCTGCTGTTATAATGCCTGTAACCATAGTATACACTGAATTAATAATAATTTCCCAAAATGTCAAACTCAGAAATAAATCCATAACCTTAAATATATGGGAATTAATAATAATTTTCCAAAGTATCATTCAAGGACCCCAATTCATAGCTTAAAAAATAAAATGAATTATTAATAGTAATTTTCCAAAACAACATCCAATGACCTGAATCCATAACTTAAAATATAAGTAAATTAATCACAATTTTTCAATACGTCATTCAGTGACCTGCATCCGTAACCGGATATATTCAAGCGAATGCTTTCATTACCATTACAACTGAAAAGTTGATACCAAGTTGATATGTTAAAATTCTTATCCATTTTCGATAAACTTAAAAACTTATAAAATAATTATTTTACTCTTATTCATCAACTGATGTTACCAATGACGATTGAGTGTAAAAGTCATTAGCTTATGAATAAAATGAAAAATTGAAAAGAAAAAACAATAAGTTACCTTTATCATGGTCCATGGTTGCAATGCGTGTGTCGTCAACTTGATTGGTTAATGTTTGTTGAGACTTATTTGAATGATGCCATGATGCCGCTGGGTCGGACCCGCGGCAAAATTTGGCACCGAGTTGCGAAAATGAACGGGAAGAGTTGAAAGAATGGGGAGAAAGATAAAGAGTTGGAGGAGGAGATTCCAAACTGGAACTGAGAACTTGAGTAGTTGTGCTCTGAAAATTAGGAGAGTGCTGGAGAGAAGGTGAACAAGCTGTAGAATTTGCGGATGAAGGAGATCCACGGCAGGACTTCACATTACTTAATCTAGTCTCAGGTACTAGGTTAATGAAGTCCTTTTTGGCACTTAGCTTGGCTTTGGATGCGGTTCTCTTCTTTAGTTTCCCATCCAATTTCTCCGACGAGAATATGTTTTCTCTCTCTGGCGAATTCAACAGAAAACGGCCACTCTCTGAATTGCCCAACCAAAGAAAACGGCTTTTGCCGCTCTCAGTTTCCAGGGATAACTCCGATACAGGCGAAGCTCGAGAAGAATCGCAATGAAACGTGCTGCTCCTTGAAGCTGCTCGACTCGTTGTCCTTGAACTTAGATAATCATCGACGTCATCGAAGTGGATGATGAATTCGTGGTCTTGTATGAGTGACGGGATACCTAGGTTAGGTTCACCAGAGTCACTGAAGTAATCACTTGTTACACTGTTTGCACGAGCCTTGAGCAACGAGGATCTGTGGATTAAAAGAAAAACAGATTTAGTTTCAAGTAAACCTCAAATTAACCCTCTACACCCAATACTTCCATTCTAAACAAAAACTGAAGCGTGCTTTAGCATTCTGATATCAACCTAATCACGTTCATGAATAATGCCGACGGTATTATTGCCGTACTCACATCGAAACGTATACTTACAGCGTAATTATACGCTAGAAATTACGTAATGAATGACATCCGGGGACCATCCAACCTAATTTCACCCTACTTCTTAGTTAGGCAACTCGTGAAATGATGGCTGACGTACTATACACAGCGGTGTCACGCTACGATTGTGTTGTGAGGGAAAAGTTGATAAATGACAGAGGAAGTCCACTAACTAAAAAAAAAATAAAAAAAAATAAAAAAGTGGAGGAGGAGGTTCACAACAAAAAGACCAAGCCCCCAATTCTCACAGGAGAACTTTTACATGAAAAATACACACTACCCAACAGATAAGAGTCAAAAGCTTTCACCATACAACTTAAAATTAGGGTCAGTTTCGTGACCCCACCTTCGATGGGTTGCCCCTCCTTTCTACCATTTAACTTTTAAGTGCCAATCAAAACATTGCTCTTATCATGTTACATAAAACTTATCAAATGCGAAAATCTCCTCAAACACCATAAAAACGGGGAAATTTACTATTCTCATAGTGCTTCAACACCACAACACACGAAAAAACTTTCACCTCACACAACCTTCACATCACAACAAACAAAAGCCTCGTCACGTCAGTAAAAATAAATGTAATTTACCCAAATATAACTCTGTTTAAAGTTGAATGAGTACCTTCACAAAACACGAATATACTATTGCAATTTCTATTAAATAAATGGTTATAAATTACAATATTTTTCCATATTCATTTCTTAAGATTTAAAATACACACATGATGCTTTACAAAACTTGATAGAAAACCAAAAATATATTGACATTAAATGTAAGATTTACTAGGAACACAATCCAATGCTATTCTTACGGCATAAAAAACAAAGCAAGAAAAGTATATGGCTGCGTAAATACAAAAGCACGAGAGAAGAGAGAGAGGGAAGAGGAGACGAGATAGAAGAAGGGGCGAGAGAGGGAATGAGACGAGAGAAAGAGACAGGGAGTTCGAGAGAGAGGGAAGAGGAGAGAAGAGGAGAGACTAATACCTAAAACGCTTCGTGTCTTGCTCCTTGTGACTATTGTAACCTTAAAAGCCATGTAAAGTCAAAGTAAATATACCCATACACCACACACACACACACACACACACATATAATACATATATATATTATATATATATATATATATATATATATATATATATATATATATATATATATAAACTTACTACTTACACAATTGATCTGTGCAATAGTACAATACTAAAAAGACCTCATTCAAACTGGTTGGTATCTAGCGGAGTTATTTATTCAAAAAAGTTACAAGCTTCCAAGGACATGCATACATACATACATACATATAATACATATACATGCATACAAGTTGGCTTCGAACTCTGTAATTGCCATTTTATGAAAAGAAAAGTCGGCATTTTGAAGCAAATTTTGACGTACGAGTTAATACAATAAATCTAAATTACTAATATATTTAACTATTATAGTAGACCGAACTGAAAATAAGAAAACGTTTGGAAGCTATTTTTTAAAGTTCACCACGCAGACTAATGAAGCATAATGCCTTCCAATGGAATCTGGACCAACACGTGAGAATATTTTCGTATTGAACGAAAAAAACAATAATGGGAGAAATTTTTGCTCTTCTTACAGTTTAGGAAAAACAAACAAACAAACAATGCCAACACTCAGGGTTTTATGATGGGCACTTTATGGCATGATACGTTCGGTTTGATAGTTTTACTTTAACACATTCCTCTTTATATGTCGGTTCAAGGAAGTTTGCCAGTTCTACCGAAGAAAGTAAAATGTAGTCGCCAGTAATCAAATAAATCTGATTAAAAGACCATTTACTAAATCATTACCTCTGAAATCCATTAACGCTACAATTAACGAATCGTAACTTCTGCCATTGAACTCGGCAGCTCTGATAAAACAAGATTTCTGAATGAAGTTTTTAAGACACTCAATTATTTCAAATTTCAAAGCTCAATATACCGTTGAAAAAAAAAAACATAACAATTACAGTATTAACAAATACTGCTGAGTTTGAAAAAGATAAAATTGCCACTACACAAGTGACTTTTTTCATCGTATTAATTATTCCTTTCGATTTTACTACAAACACATACTATGGGAAAGGTACAGTCCCCCCTTAATTCATTAAAATGTTTTAATACTACACTCAAAATATGACATGATTGAACGAAATTCTCCTTTTCAATTTCAGCGCACTATACGCAAGATGAAAATTTCATTTCTCTCTCTCTCTCTCTCTCTCTCTCTCTCTCTCTCTCTCTCTCTCTCGTCTCGTCTCTCCTCCTCTCTTTCACCTCAATCCCGGATTTCCTCTCTCCCCTTCTCTCGCTCTCTTAATCAACACCGATGGGGATGGTAATGAAGGACCAAAACGTGATTGAAAATAAAAACGTAATATGACTTGAAAGAGGCCCCAACATCAAAATTCAAGTGTTGACGAAAAAATTGAAATAAAGATGTGTAACCTTTTTTTAAGTTCTTGCCAGCTAAAGCAGCAAGACAGCAAATATCATTACAAATCAACCCAAAGAAAACAACACAGTAATAATCATGTGCATATATTTCTCTAGAGCAAGGTTACAAAAAACGTAAAAAAACATTTACAAATGTAACGATAATAAATTAATATTAACTTAGGCTACAAATTATATATTAAACTAGCAACGGTTACTGAAATCTACATAAAAAATTAAGTAAGTAAACTAACACGATGGGTTCTCAAGAAGACACTGCGCATCAGAGTGCAACAGGTGGTCTCTCTCAAAATTCATTTGCGGTTCCCGTCCACTCCCATTCATGAAAACTTTTTCATCATTTACTATACTCTCTCTCTCTCTTCTCTTCCTCTTCTCTACTCTCTCTCATCTCCCTCTCGGTCTCTCTCTCTGTGTGTGTGTGTGTGTGTGTGTGTGTGTGTGTGTGTGTGTGTGTGTGTGTGTGTGTGTGTGTCTGGGAAAAGAAAAGACTTAAGGGTACTATGGAAAGTTATATTTGATACTCTCAATCTGGATTTTTTTCTCGCGTACGTAAGTATGAGCAATATTTTTCTTCCTTCCTAATGGGACCGTAGGCAAGAATTTCATGCTCGGAGTGTTAAATACAAATAACTTCCAAATATATTTGGCAACCCGTAATAAATGCACAATTCACAATTTGTTCACAATTTATAACAAGACACTCAGGGAGCATAGACTAACATTTGACATTACTTTTAGACAGAAGTCTAAACCAATTCATCGGCTAAACAATATATGTAGGTGTTCATGGAATGTCTGCAGTGACGAGATCTACAACCCAAAGACCTTTAACGTAAAAAATTCACGAGCTGCTGCTCATTATCATGAGGATGATACAAATTATAACTAAGTCTTCAAGAGAAGGCTATTTCATTCAACTGATCAGTCTCTTTACAAAAAAAAAAAAAAAAAAAAAAAAACATAAATCCGATAGTTCGACAGAAAGCCCCTGAAACATCCCCCCCCCCCCCCCCCCCCCGCCCCGTCACACTCGCGAATGAAAGCGGATGAACAACTGGGAGGCGGATGACAGGAGCAAATGAAAGATGGATGAGGATGATTGATCATGGGAGCAACAGCAGCGGAGATAGATGACCTGACAAGATGTCGAAAGGTGTGAGTGGCTTCCTTACAACACATGATGATGGAGAGATAAATAATGACGCAAAAGGACAGCAAATCAGCTCTGAACAAAAATATTCCAAATACACAGACATGTAATACGACCATTTAAAATAAATAGATAAAATAAAATACATAAATAAAAAGGGTAACGACGATTGATTCATTGCATAAAATATAATTACTAAAACTTACAAAATTATCACAAAGGATTATGATATTTTAAGGGAAAAACCGCAAGAGTTTATAAGCAACTTTATACCGAAGCCTCAACAGTACAAATCCTTCCATACATTAACAGCCACTCAATCATATCTGTATGTATCCAGCTTCTTGATTATACATTTGAATATAATACAGCTTCGTTCTACCACTTCTGCAAAGCCATTAACTCTACACATTTTATCAATCTCTCTACTTCCACCCAAAAATCTCGAGTCATATATAATTAATCTATAGAATATAGATACTAGAAAACTATATCTATCTCAAGTTCACGTGGATCACTTCACTGACTTTTGTAGATTATGAAATAGTTTTATCATTAAATCTCTTAGCCTATACACATTTGCGTACTTATGGCATCATAAACCCTAAATATACTTGTTAACATTGAAATGAAAAGGAAGAAAACTATATTTGAAAGTATATAACGCTGAATACACATTCAAACAAAGTACATTTACAAAAATACAATATCCTACACTTCCGAGTCATAACGATAATACAGGATCTATACAATCTTTTGCGAGCCTTAGTAGAAAATAAGTTTGAGAATTTATCTACCCCGTGGCACAAAAAAAAAAAATCAAGCTAATTAAGCATCGGATTCTGTATTTCAACCAACGCTAATAACATAACTGTAGATATGTTGCTAAAAAAAAAAAAAAAAAAAAAAACTAGCTTACAGTATTTGTCATTTTTCTTATATTTCTTTCTCATCGTCTTCCTTTATCTCCAGCGAAGTCACATCCGATTAACTTCCCAGGCCCCACAGAAGATGAAAGCTTAAAGGATAATAAAGACATAATGACAATTCCAAAGGCAGGAACAGACAAGACCACATCTGGCCCCCCGAGTCTAATTACGGTATTATAAAGTAATCTTTCATCTAAATCTCGTTGCCAACATATCACGGACGACTGAATGACGAGGAAGGAAGTTAATGACACAGGGCGTCAACCAAAAGTCCCCAGCTCTCGTTTTTACTCAAAGAGGAACCAAGTTTTTTACGACGAAGCAAAGGAACGAAAAATGACGATGAGGACGGCCGCCTAATACCAAGCCAGTAAGAAATATGGAGAGAGAGAGAGAGAGAGAGAGAAATGAGAGAGAGGAGGCGAGAGAGAGAGAAGAGAGAGAGAGAGAGGACCATTACATTCTTTTTCGGGGTTGCCCAGGTCCGCCCTCGGGTTGTGAGGCACCTCTAATGTCTACCAGAGAATTGCTAATGCATCTTCCGGTACATTTTGCATCTTCCAATCTTGGATGGTCTGGGATGCAGCTTAGATATTTGTCAAGCTTATTCTTAAACACATCTACGCTCACTCCTGATATATTCCTTAGATGAGCTGGCAACGCATTGAACAGACGCTGCATTGTCGATGCTGGTGCGTAGTGGATTAATGTCCTGTGTGCTTTCCTTAGTTTTCCTGGTATAGTTTTGGGCACTATCAATCTACCTCTGCTTGCTCTTTCTGAAATTTTTTAGCTCCATGATGTTTTCGGCAATTCCTCCTATCTATTTCCATGCCTGTATTATCATGTAGCGTTCTCTTCTCCTTTCTAGACTATATATTTTTAATAATTGTAGTTTTCCCCAGTAATCAAGAGCCTTAAATTCTTCTATTCTAGCTGTAAAGGACTTTTGTACACTATATTTGTGCAATATCCTTTTGGTAGTGTGGGTACCATATCATATTGCAATATTCAAGTGGAATACAAACATACGTTTTATAAAGCATAATCATGTGTTAAGCTTTTCTTCCCATTTTTGCTTTGAATTTTGCCAATAGAACTGTTATTTGCAATATAAGAGAGAGAGAGAGAGAGAGAGAGAGAGAGAGAAGAGAGAGAGAGAGAGAGGACACGTCTCTTACACGCTTCTTGAAAGACGGGGACATTAAAGGAAACATCAGAAATTACGTAAACGTTCCTACTTGATTAACAGGTTTTGGTGACGAGTTGCCCAACCCTCAGCAGGATCCTTCCCCCCGGCCCCCAAACCCAAACACCATCTCGCTGGGTAAGGCTAACCACGTTTCGATAAGTTTATCTTAGAAACCTCTAACCGTCCTCCTTCTTCTCCCCCCCCCCCCCCCTCTCTGGTTATGCTAGAACTTGAATAATTTTTTCTTGGGAAAGAACCGGGTGTGAATAGTGCATTCTTGGTGTGGGGGTAACTCGGACTGCCTCAAGTTCCTCAATATAACAAACAAAAATTATGATTTGAAAGCATTGTAAGTTTTATATGAATAATTGTAGCTATTCTGTTATTTTTGTCTTTCGAAGATGCATATAAAAAAAATCAACATTTTTTTGGATAGACCTAGCACCTCCGGAATCCGTAGACTATTCAGGTTTACTCATTCGGCCAGGTAGCTGTGTTACACAAATGCATCCTCAACCCTCTTTTCAATAACTTAGAATGTGTGGCGTGGTTGTCTTTACTTCAGCTCTAATATTAACGAGCTTGAATACCTATCACTAAACGCTGAATTAGATGGGTACGCTGAACCTTACCTATCTATTTGCTAACAGACTTATCAGAAGTCTAAATCCTTAAAATAATAAAAGAAAATAAATCAAGATTAAAAGAAACAAAGTAAACAAAGCTGTCTGCTTATCAGATACGCCAATCACAAGAGAGGGTTAAGGTGAGAATGTCTGCAAGCCATACCTTAATTTTCCCAAGAGGAGTAACTAACGCGTGGAGTTTACCAGTGTTGACCGAAGTTACTAACTACGCAACACCTTATTACGCACACTTCAAAAGGACGATTAAACGGCAAACAATAAATTCAATGAGCGCAACTTGCGCACCCTTCTCCTCCATTACTAATCCTCCTTTCATCAGGTCTCCTGCTCTCTTGCACGAAACTTAGCCTCTTACACAACGACCTAGTCTTACTTCTTTTTTTTCCCTCTGATCTCACAACTGGGTTCAAGTATGAAGTCACGGTTTAATTTCACTTTCCCTGCAAACATAAACATTTGGTCATTACTATTTGGTTTCGTGCTCGCCTACAGATTTGGTAGCCCGAGTTCGGTCCCCGCTCTGCCAACGTGGAATGAGAAGAATTTATTTCTGGTGATTAGAAACACATTTCTCGATATAATGTGGTTCGGATCCCACAATAAGCTGTAGGTCCCGTTGCAAAGTAACCAATTCGTTCCTAGCCACATAAAAATATATAATTCTTCGGGCCAGCCCTAGGAGAGCTGTTAAGTGGTCTGGTTAAACTAAGATATACTTAAACTATTTGGTCTCTCACTACAATTTTCAGGAATTGCTGCAGAACAACCATAGAACTACATTGTTCTTGATAAATCTGAAACGAGGTTAAGTTATTTTCCTACAAAAATTTGTATATCTTATATAATATATAATATTATATAATATAATGAATATAGGTGTATGTATAGTATGTGAATAAATAAACTCAAATTAATTCTGAAATATCATTCATGGAGGAGTTTCCAGCCATGCTAATTTCTAGTCCAGTATCTTAGATGCCAAAATCTGAACACATTAGTAATCTACCTGCTGTAAAATATTTATCCTAATTTAAGACCAAAGTCTACGTTCATAGTGGCAATGTCAAAACCACCCACAGGTTCTGCTTAGAATTTTTTTATATTAAAGTACGCCATTTTACACAGTAGAAAGTTCAACTGGCATCTCCCGAGGTCAGACAAGTCTGACAAGCCTTTGACACCGACCAACGCAAAACATATTGAAGATCTGGAGAAAACTTGGCGTCTTAGAGGTGACACCGCTGATAAAATCCATATTCCCTGACTATTTGTGCGCACGCTCGTTTGGATAACAAGAAAGTTGAATTTTTACATGCATCAAAATCGCAACCTATTTTGAGAAACCCAAGCAAGTTAAATGGATCTGAGTAAAATCTAAACACCCGACTTTAAGGTGAAGTGAACATGGATTTATTTCTAAAAAGGAAAAAAAGGAAATAAAAAATAATAGGACCACCCCAATGCAAGGAAGATCACAAGCAGCTTATCCTGAAATGAGGAACAATTCACTCCAACTACATGCTCACAAGACTGCAGTTATTAATTAAATCTGCTTCTGCATTTGCGCCTGTCAGCTCGTGGGAAAAGAAAAAAAAAAAAAAAAAAACTTTAGGAGATCCCCAAACATCATGTAGGTACTGCCAAGACGACTGAGCCATTACGTGGGGGTGAAGAGAGGCTGCACCAACCCAGCCTTGCTCTCCTGACCAGACCCCGTGTTACTTTCACCCGTTTCCTAATTCGATGGGTCATTCCGTCTGGCTTCCTGAGTAACAATAAGCTTCAGACAACCCGAAAAAAAATTCAAATAATAAGTGAAAAAAAAAAAACCTTGCTTGAACAACACTGAAAACTTGGAGAGAGTTGGAACTGGTTTTTAGTGTCCACTGAGGAATACATTAAAGAAACAAAGATAATTAGGCCTACTACACACAAAAAGAGGCGCAAGCACGAGAACACAAACATTTACCGTCATCAAGTGCAGCTCTGATTGAGAAATTTAATTAAACAAAACTGCCGATAACATTCAAGAAAGCGTCAATATATATTATTGTAAACCAATAAAACAAAATTTTCCGTTAAGGTTAAACTTTGCGACAACTACATAGAAATTCCACGTAAATCTACCGACAGTGAGTTGACTGTATTTCTCAAACAGACCAAAAGTTACAATGCTCAATTAGGTTTTGTGTCGGTCGTGGAAAAATTCTCAAAAATTTGAGGCAACACAGAAAAAAATCAGTCTAATTATTGCTTTTAAATCCTCCAGTCCACACGCAATGGTCGCTTTCTCCAACAGAAGCAAGAACGATCGAAGAAAAAATGACAAGTCATTTACCTTTAAAGAGCCCAGATGCTGCTGCTGAGAGAGAGAGAGAGAGAGAGAGAGAGAGAGAGAGAGAGAGAGAGAGAGAGAGAGAGAGAGAGAGAGAGAATTTCTTAATCTTCTACCTCCTTAAATATTGGTACTCCCCCATTCATTAACCCCTTAAATTACCGCGACTCCCTCTTCATCATACATCATACATAATCCATAATTGCAATGAAAATATCCCTAAAGAGCAACAAATGTAAAAAAAAATAAAAATAAATAAATGTAGAGTGCGATCTAGTATATTTTTGAATATCCCGCACATAAAAAAATAAAAAAAAAAAAAAAAAAATACAAGCAACAATGTTACACGTTCTGGCATATCGACATGCTCCAGGAAGCCATTAGGTTACCAACTCCAGTCTGGCAGGAAACAAAATGTACCCTTCTCAAGTCAGTGAGCTTTTCGCTTAGCGACTCCTACTCTCCTACAGGAGCTCCTTTTAGTATATACTATATATACTATATATATATATATATATATATATATATATATATTATATATATATATATATATATATATATATATTATGTAGAATGGAGTGTAAATTATCAATACCAGTTTCTTTACAAAAATTTGGGGAAGGCAGGATGATTACTGCATATCATGTTTAATAATAATACTAATAATAATAATAATAATAACCAAAGCTCTTTAGCAAGAAGACAGTCCTTGCGTAAAATGTCACTAACCTCATAACAATAAGAAAAGCTGTGTTAACCAATACTGTAGTTTCTATTAGTAATTCAGACATGGGAGTCATTTCAGACCCAAAGTTACGAAAGTTTAACCTAGTCATTTAAGAACTAGAGTAACCTATAAACATTGCTCTTTCAAAACGGAAAAGATAATTTGTGAGTTTTCCCAAAAAAACAATGTAAGGCCCTGGCTTTCATTTCTGGTGTCCCTTCAAGCACTAATGACCATCGGACCACCCTTAGAGGCAGATGCGGGGGTTGATGTCCGGAATCCTTAAATCCTCCCAAGATTAAAGATTATGGTAACCCTACGGGTAGGCGAAGTCACGAAACCCTCCAATTACTGCTGAGGGTTGCGCCGGAGAAGGAACAACGGCTACAGTAATGATAAGCTTTGGACAGATCCGAGACCAGGGAGGTCATTTTCTTGGCTGAAAAAGATACAAAGACTTATCGTGGCTCCCGGTATTTTGGCGAGATGTGTGGCAGACACTTTACCTTTACAGAGTTTATGAGAACATTACAGACCCCAGTAATTTCACAAAAGCTAAATGCCCGCTACAGGAACCTTCATACTTGTGAAATATTCTGAGACACCATGTAATCAAATACTTGGCACAATCATTTAAAGGAATCTTTCACTGATATCAGTTCAAATAATCTTTTTTCATCGAAAAAATGGAAAGCCATATATATGGAGAAAGTGAATATAGACGAGAGAGCTTCCCTATTTTTATTTTTCACAAACACGCCAACTGAACACCCTTAAGGTAAAAATAAATAAATAAATAAAATACGTCAATAAAGAAATTTCTGGTTATGTTTGACTACATGATTTGTGCGACATGACAATCATGCATTAAAAAAATAAATAAAATAAAATCGAAAATGCGTCGACATTATATTCACCATGAATACAGGTATTGTACAGTAACAAAGTGCATTAAAACTGAATTAACTCCGTATAAAACTAAACGGATGGGAGTTTTATATTAAAATTTAGACCTCAATTAAAAAACAATAAAGAGTGGCCATTAGAGTTAAAGACGCAAGTTCTCACTGATAAAGGACGTCAAGTTCTACCCAAGGATATCCTGTCAGCAGTTGAAAATATTTTTAATGTCAAATGCCAATCTTCCATGGAAAATTAATTGATTTGAAGTATAAATTCTTAAATTTCAGAGGTAAAAATAAGCAAATAAAACTACCAGGTTTCTTATCCTCACACCCATCAAGAACATATTTATGTGAAGAAAATACCACACAACACACACACACACATATATATCTAATTTCTAGCCTATCTATCTATCTATATATTGAGTATATAATATATTATATTAATATAATATAGAATATATTATATATATAATAATATATATAATATATTATATAAAGGTTTTTCCACGAAGGGAAAAAAATGAAAAGCGAGATAGCCAAGCACTTTCAAGTCTAGTTCGGACCCTTTACTCAGTTGTGCCTGAGTAAAAGGGTCGAACTAGACCGAAAGTGCTTGGCTTATCTCGCTTTTCATTTTTTTCCTTCGTGGCAAAAACCTTTATTTATACATAGCATCACGTTTTACATACTTCGTGATCAAGTTGATTTATATTATATATATATATACATATATAATACCTACATATTATATATATACATCTATATATAATGTTTATATATGTATATATATTTATATGTATATAAATTATCATCATAATAATATTATAGTATATACACATATGTATATATATATTATATATATATATATTATATATATAGTATATATATATACGTATACATACATACATACATATATATATACTAATATATATATATATATATAATATATATATATATAATACACACACACACACCACAACAACTATATATATTTATTAATATTATATAATTATATATACTATAATATATAAACACATACATACATACAACGATTACCGAAAAAAACCTATAAAACAATTTGCAGCCTATCCATGAAAACAAAGTGAATTTCGTGTGTATTGCTCTATGAAATATAAGTCATTCAAAGAACTGTGAATGTGCTTGAAGACCTACTTTGCCCAACTTCAGAAAACTGGCAATTCCGCACCGACTGGTCCTTTGCCCAAACCTCCCGAATACCATTAAACAGGTCGAGTAGGGTGAATAAACACTGACGCTGTGGGGGTAACATAGCTTTTTACATTTACGGCGAATGACATTCCTGAATCCTTAGCATGCTTTTTTAAGGCAACTCACCATACACCCGTTCACATTTACATATCAACATACCAACCGGAGGTGGTCCATTATAGTGTTGTCTTCGTTAATCAAACTATAAAAACAGTGAGCATACGATTCAACTTAAACCCGATCCACACAAAGACAAGAGCCTCTTTAGTGACCATGTATAATCTGATGAGATGAAGTTATACAACGTAACAAAGAAACGGGACAAATCTAACCAAAGTGTACAATGTATCTCATCTTTTTCAATGCAAGTTTTTATGTTCACAAACCAAGACCACAAAGAAAGTATCTCGAACTCGGAGAAAATGGTTTCACCAACAAAACTGAGATCAAATATGTCAACAGCAGATTATGCAATGTAAACATAAAAAAAAAAAAAAAAAAAAAAAAAAAAAAAAAAACACAAAAAAAACACACATTAGGGTATAATTCTTAAGTCGGCCCGGGCACGTGACCGTTCTTTGAAACTGCACAAAATAAAGTAACAATTATGAAAAATAAACAAGCACGAACAATCAGTAAGTGCTTGGCTGCTTAGCTGGTTTGCCTACTTTTCGGTCATTTTAATGAATGACTCGACAGTTTTCATTTGTAATTGAAACTAAATAAGAAAAACTATGAACTCTAAACTAGGAAAATAGGGCAAACAAATTAAGGCTAATAAGAAAACTTGAATACTTGTTATAAAACCCCTGCAAGTTTCAGGAAGTTTAAATGTTATAGCGCTTTAGCAATAAAATAATTTCAAAAATATCCCTCTCAAATTCGTAGTAATGCGATTTCTTGAAAGAAGCCCGTTTCCTACCTCCCGCAAAAGCAGTGTGGACCTTTAAGGAAATCATCCATTGGATTTGAGGTAAATTCTGTTTACAAGTGAGGTGGTTGTACGGCTTCCAGTTACCCAATCTGTCCCTGGATACGCGTGACAAGTAAAACTCTTCTTTACCAGCTTTTCATAGGTACACAGCGAGGAAAAAAATAATAAAACATAATAATCCCCAGCTCCAGAGTATAAACAACTAACACAGGTTAAACATTGACAATAAAGGGTATTTCTACAAAAGCATTCCGCACGGACTGCAAGGAACGTAACCTCGGATACGACATCCGCTAGGGGTTGGGGCGTCCAATGTATTTCGCCGTGTTTAGTACTGGACCCTGGGTGTTAATTACAGTCGTCCGAATAAATATTACCTAAATTTCTTGTTCAATAGGTAAAACTGCAAGGAAAAACCGCAACTGCCATAGTCTAGGCCGCCACGGATAACTACCCTAGATCTACCAAACAAACTTTTCATCTCATTCCAAATAACCTCAACTTACCAATGAACTTTGTATTTGCACAAAAGTAGGGCGAGGACACTACAACCATGGCCACTGAAAGAAGAACTAGCCCAAGGATAAGGCCAGAAGGTCAGAAGCTTACAAAGTGTAGGACCAGCTCGCTACTTTTAAAAGCGGAAAGGGACAGTATTCCAATTTCGAAACAAGGCTGAGATAAACGTTTTAACTGCGAGCATGATTGGCAAGTTAATGTGTTTTTCAATTACCTTCAAGAGCATTCACAGTAACTTATAAAAGTTTAAATACTAATAAAAAGATACCTTTATTAGACATGCAGTGAGGGATAAAAACAGCAACTATAATAAATTTGATTAAAAGTTAGGATAACCATGATTTAATCCTCATAAGAGTGAGAGGGGGCTTGGGTGATGAAGCAAGCAAAAATACTTAATCTACCGATACATGTGCATAGCCAAGACAGAATGAAATGCACAGCTATATCAAATGGAAAAGCCCTTTTCGGATCACTGTCACAGGCCCTGAGTTACTGACAAATCGCGAAGGATTTCCGTACGAATACTGTGTTCCCATCATTGCTAAATATCAAAAGGCTTACTGACACTGAACGTCTCTGTCTGTCTATCTGTATTACACATACACACACACACACAAATACACACACAAGGGGATGGGAAGGAAAGAGAAGGGTCAAAATCATAATAATAGTAAGTCGGATTAACTCGCCTAAATGGAGAAAAGAAACGGAAAAATCTTGCGAGATTCGCTTAACCCTGGCACTTGTGCAGCTTTGCAACGGGAAGGGGAATCTGGACCCCTCTGTACTCTGAGTCACTGTTGCATTCCCTTTGCAATGACACCCTGTCACCGGCTCATCTCTTAACACTAATCTGCTTGAGCCGAGTGACTCAGACAGTAGCAATGACGGAAGGCACCTCCATAAGGACATCAGGAAGAGAGGCTTCGGTTTGACTTTCCTTGATCTCCCTGTTTCAACCCTCTCCCTCTCTTTGTCGCAATCTTCGCCCTCGTTTAGCCCAGTCTGCATGCACAAGCAAGTTAGGGGATCACCCACAAGGAAGACACAAAAGGTTCGGCCTACATAGTTCTCTGTACACATCACGCCTGATTCATGCATGAGTCTTTGGACTGTCTTGTTCCTGGTCTTATAACTGGTTCAGGATCCACCTGATGCAGGAATTCGTTTATTTACTTATTCGTTTTGCCAGTGTACCTCACTTAGACAAGTTTGACGATTACTTATCTCCAAAAGTCTGGTTTTAACGAAGGATGTGGTAAAGCACCAGCTGAGTTTTGTATCCACTGTACTTTTGAAAAAAAAAAAAAAAATCGAAATCAACTCTCTCACTAAATTTAACACACACACATTTCCACACAACAGCACCCACCACAGACAGATCACACATATATATATAATATATATATATATATATATAATTATTATATTATTAATTATATATATAATAGATTATAATAATATATAATAATGAATATTATATAATATAATTATATAATATAATTATATATATAATATATATATATATATAATTAATATATATGATGAATACCTTACACACATTACATATTAGTTTTCGTAGTTCCTTCTTGTTGTCCTAATCATTACTGTATCATCTACAAACACCGACCATACCAAACTGTTCACGACTTATTTTCAATGAAACACTGCGCAAGTGTCTTATTTTATGATGATATTAAACACCCATGGAGGCATAACACCAAATCTGTGGCAGTCTCGTCTAAGTTCCAACAATTTCCCTTCAATCATAAGAACTTAAAATCATTTTTACCTTACATCTTCAACGCACTCCAGATTGCCCCTCTCTGGATTTTAACTTAACAGTTGTAATTCCTTGTGAGTGCTAGTTCTCAAGGTCGTAAAAAATTTGGCATGATCGATGTTTGTAGATTATACACTAGTGATTAGGACAACGAGGACGAACTACGAAAACTAATGAAAAGGTTTTTAAGTGATTGAAAGTGAAGAAAGCAGAAAGTAGTTGCGAACAAGGGTCAGTTGATGAGGGTAATGGAAACCAAGAAGATGACGCAATGGAAGTGGTTGATTTTTAAAGGTATTTGGGAAGAATGCCAAGATGGAAATGCATGAAGCAATTGTTGTGCCAACTGTCTTTTACCTGAGCAAAGTGAGGATGCTAAATGTGAATGAAGTAAAAATGTAGAAGTTCTTGAGATGAACTGCTTGCATATCACTGGTTACGTAAAAACAAATAAAAGAATAAAATAGTACCCATAAGTAGAAGTGGTAACAAGTTTATTAGTAGATAAAAGGATGGACCAGTGCTTCGAGAAGGCCTGTACATGTGGAAAGATTGGAGTTTAATAGAATTTTTATACGTATAAATAAATGGAGGTGTCTGGATAGGACATTAAAGACTAGAAAAATCTGGATATATGACGTTAAAGGCACAGGAAAGGATAGGACTTATTATATTGCGGAGAATAGCTCAGCCCGTATTGGGAGTTTTGACGTGATGTTGATGAGCTCTCTGTTTAGATGTATGAACTGATTAATGTTGAAGTTTTTCATGGGAGATGGCGTTATAATGGCATAAAAAAAATTAAAATTTCATACAAAGACTTACTAAAGCACACTAACTATTACAAATTAATTCTTAATAAAAAAATTTATAAAACAGTACTCATCAACAAGACAGATTGCTACGTTTTTCTGCAAGTGTACTTATACTATAAAACCACTTGGCAACAAGGGATCAAAATTCATAAAATAAAAACCATTATAAATACGGCTGTCTGACTCTTTAAGATAAATGTCTCCCACAATCCAGCGTCACTGTACCATCAACCATTAACGACCATTAGCTGAATAAAAACAGAGAAAGCGGGCTAATGAAATGTACAACTGTCGATACTATAAAGGGACGGTATTTACAGCATTTTATATAATTTTCCATTAACGTGGAATGTCATAAAGGTTATTTCGGTTTCCAACTTTTACACAATCAGGAGCTGAGTAAGAACAGAAGAAAAAACCTCTGCACTTCGGCATGCACTTTTACTTTCGAACCTATTAACCTGAAGCAGGAGGAGCGACAAAACGATCAATGAATGAAGTATGGAATGTCTTCCCTGCCAGCCACTTTATCTCGATAAATAACTATAGCAATCAGTTATGAGAAAGCTGAAACGCTCGGGAAAAGTTCGCGTGTTTTACATTTTCATACGCGAAATGATGATCCTGTAAACACACAATACACAAACACAAGGTGAATACACGCACCACGATAAACATTTGTTTGAAATGGCAGCGATATGCCCATCAAAAATATAAAATCAATAAATTGAATTTAATCTAAAATCAGGTGACGCACAATTTACTACATCAAAAACCCACGTATCAAAAACACACACAAAAATATAGATATATAATTGATATTTTCTCCTCAAGCAGCCAACATTCACCTTTCATTGTTAAAATGATGACGTAAGTTACTCACCAAAGTGGGCAGCTTGAGGTTATTCACCGAGCTCTAAAATTCCCATTAAGAATGAAATGTATTCACTACGAGGCTGGTAGATACCACTAAAAATTGGCCTTCCAAGTTCCAACTAGCATAAAACGTCAGGCTTAACTGAAAGCTCCAGCAGAATCTACTAACGATGGGAAGTGCCGTTGTTACCTGTGCAGTACTACGCTGTCGAGTCGGCACAACGCCAATTGTTGGAAATCTTGAACGCCTACTTCGCAGTTCTAATACAATGCTAGCCACGCCATACAATGAATTTCAGGCTACGGAAAAAATCTAAAAACTATCCATGAATATAAATATGGACTATAAAGAGGGCAAATATCTTTGAAATTATTAAGACTAGTTCCTACTAAACCAAAGCTGGTGCGGCATTCTTGTAATTGAAGTAAGGGTCATCATCACAGCAAAAATGTCAAACATCTGTTCAATCTCTGTTACTTGAATAGAAACGTTCCATAAATGTATGTGTATGTGTATATGTGTGTGTATATGTATATATATATATATATATATATATATATATATATATATATATATATATATATATAGATATATATATATATAAATGTCTTTTACTGTAAATACAACAAAGGCCCATAAAACACTATCTGAGTGCTGCAACCATATTTTTCAAGAACTTCCTTCTGTGATCAGGAGCTCAGAAGGAAATGCTCGAAATATGTGGATGCAACGTTCAAAGAGTGTTTTATGGGCCCTAGGGGCTATTCTATCTATCTATCATCCATCTATTATCCTATATTATCTATCTATATTCTAATCTATATATCTATATATATATATATATATATATATATATATATATATATATATATATATATATACATATATAAAGAAATAACAGCTTACCTTCTTTGAGCTTCTTGATAGACTACAGTGTTTGGGTCTGGCGTGTCGTTCTGTTCCGTTCCTTGGCGAAGTGTCTCAGTAACAGCATTTGAATCTCTTGTGTCAGTGTTGTTCTTCTCATTTGTTGATGGAGAAGAAGAAGAAGACGAGGGATTATTATTGTCTTTACTTAGGTTCTGCCCTGGAGGAGGCTGCTGTTGCTTGAGACGCCCCAAGGATTCCTGAAGGATCTGTCTCAGCTCTGGGGAGAGCTTGCGCACGTTCTCGCTCAGCCGGGGGAGTTGAGGTACTTTGATGAGTGGTACACTGGTTCTGTACCTTCTGAGCGGCGGTCTTGGAAGGGGATGGACTGCTACGGGGCTGAAGGGCTTTTTGCTTTTGTTGCTCTTGTTAAGGGAAGTTGCAGGAGGGGAATTCGAAATGGTGGCACTGCACTTTGGGGGGGTAAAAAGGGATTGTTTGTGGTGTTTGTCCGGGGGGCTGAGGACAATTAGGGGTGGGTTGTCATGGTGACGGCGGTGTTGTTGGAGACAAGTTCGCCCACAGTTTTGGGGGAACTTGCAACTCCTGCAGCTGGTGGTGGAGGTAGCTGTGGCGGTGGCGGTGGCGGTAGTAGTTTTGGCAGCGGTGGTATTTGGGCCCGGGTTCCTGCTTGCAGAGCAACTAGCCCCTCGCCCTACTCCGACATTTTCACCACGCTGGAATGGAAAAGATAAAACAGTTCATAACTTCGAAAGATCAGAAAATTATTAGCTGAAAAAAAAGTAAACATAAACAACTTGAAATGAAATCTTAAATCATACGATGGGTAATGATCCATTGGGTTTGTAGCACAACTTCAATAAAGGAGATGCTGTTGTTTATGACTAAACTGGCACTATGCCAGCACGGGCTCTTGTACATAAAGCAACCCGTAAGTGTCCTTCATTGATTTTAAGCGAAGAAAAAAAAGTCTTGAGTAAAATGAGTAAAGAAAGGGTTAAGTAAACATCTGGCAGTAAAACGAAGTGACAACATAAGGCAATATTAGTTTTAAGTCGAAGAAAACAAACATCACTTAAGATAAATACACATTAACATAAAGTAAGAATGTCAATGATACCATTTCGGTGTAGGGTTTAGCAGTGAATAGGAAATAATGATAAAGTGCCATTGGTTATCTACTACATACCAAATCACAACCGATGCCTTGGGTAAATTTCTTGTTCTGTTTATTAATCTTCATACCCTTCAAAAAATCGCATTGTGTTTCTGAGCAGATTAGCGTTTTAACGGAATATGTTTGAACTGATGATGCTTGTTAACTGAAATACACTTTATATTTATTCCCATCTCAAAATATGTAAACAGGCATAATAAGCTGAAACACTCCTGCAGCGAGGCCATTTTTACCTAACGTGACTGCATTCAATTATCAAGTAAATCATTACAATAACTAACTAACTTAATCTCCTTCTTTCAAGAGGCATATAGATGTTCAGCACGCATTCATTACCTTCACGTCGAAGGGGCTCATACATCACAGCGGGGAGCTCTCGGAAACTATGTAAATTCATTAATATCTCATTCCAGAAAATAACCCTTAATTCACATCCATCATGTAAGATTTAGGGCTCCCATCATCACAGTGATTAAGCGGCTGCTAGGAATACCAAATGATCATTATCTCAATGTGCTGATTTGCAAATATGTGCGCCAGCCTTTGAACTTTATCTTTGTACATATTGTCATTTTCTTAAGAATGAGTGGAAGTACAATCAAAATAAAGTTATGACAGAGATTTCAACAATGGATCCTTCGATACTGATATTCATGATAGACAGTTGCTTTATATTGACAGGTTTATAAAATGTCACTGCTGAAAAATTCTCATCTCAAAAGGTCATAATAAAAAGAAATTAATGTAACAATAACAATTAATTAACTTTAAGCCTGTTAACAAAAGCAACAACAATAAAAATTCTTGGAAACAAATCCACAGTTATGTAATTTACAACACAGTATATTAAAAGATAAAACTTTACAATTACATAATTGTGGATTTGTTTCTCCACTGAAAGACTCGTGGTACTATGAGTATTTTTCACCAAAAATTATAGTAAAATCCTTATGAACAGTCTACTCTCAATAAGCAAAGTAGACCTGAGGAGCTTACAGTAACAGAAAGGGGCACACCCGGAACAGAACGAAGTTTCGCCAAAAGCTACGTAAGCTTTACCTTTCCCTTAACATGAGGCAAGATCGTCAATTATTCTAGAGGCTCCTCTTCTTATCTTCACATTCTGTAACTCGCCAGAGATGTTAAAACACATCCAGTTATTAATCATAATTATTCAAACTTAGAACGCAATCAAATGGAATGACCAAAAAGGGTCATTAATATGTCAAGCAAAGGTCCAAATCTATAAAAAGCTAAGGCTTTTGGGACATAAACATTTTCAAAATATCACGGTAGAGGGTCAACTTCAAAAGCACAGCTTTTACAAACCCAATGTGATATGTTTTTGCCCATATTGGTTCCTTTCCTTTCGTGGACCTTAACCTCCAAATAGTGAAAAAGACGAAACGCACGTCTATGTAAATCTAACGGACTGTTTACGGTCGAACCGCAAAATTTACATAGCATTTAACATGCTACTATGAGGTAAGTGAAACCTTAAAATGTGGCACTGAGCAACAGCTTATCAGCTTCAGGCGCAATGATGATACCTGCGAAGGTAGTGTATGTGTGCACTTGGATTTCGAAGATGTGAGACTTAAGTCTTCTAACTATTCAAATAAAATATTAAAATAAATAATCTGCAGCTCATTTCCTTACAACAAGCACAAAGAAACTATAAGTATCGGCAGTTGACATAAATATAACACCAAAAACATTGTCAACAGGTAATTAAAAACTTCGTCAAATGACGAATATAGCTCGAAAAAGAGAGGAAATCTGATAATACTTCATTCTAATTCCAAAGATATTATGATCTAATTATAAATGGATAAAGCAGTCACGATTGGCAAACAATTGAAAAATACTCTGAAATAGAACAATTACAATTCACGTTTACATTGAGGATCACTATTACGATATATAATTTAAATCCAGGAGTTTACAACACATTATATACACGGAATATTTTCTTAAAACAAAAAACAAAAAGCAAAGAAAAATAAATAAACGAAGAAACCGAATAACCGCAGCAGTAAAATCATTCCAGTGATTAATTAGTAGAGTTTAACCATTCCCACCTGCCTTTCACTTCCCAATAAAGGGAGCCAACGAGCCACGAACGTCGGCTGCATCCCTTCAACAGAAGGACTAAGCTTGACCACTATAGGTTTCTATCACCTGCGACTTTCGCCAGTCAATTCTCTATCCCTACAGCAACGCCACCACATGTCCGCTAATGAAGCAATGATTTACGAGAGAAAAAATATAAGAACAAGAAGTAAAAGAAAGCCAGTTACACTTCTCATAGAGGGTAATTTCCTGGACCTTCAAGTTAGTCGTCATTTATTACAGCTCGAGCGATGAAAGTTAACTGTTTCACCAACTTTGTTAACCACTGCTAAAGAAAAAGAGGTTTCGTCGAGACAGAAATTTCACTAGACAGAATAAGGTTAAATAAAATAGCATGTCGTCATAAGAAAAACTGATAACCAAACTATCCCAGACTACCATAATAATAAAAATTAATTCAGCCGAATACAATAAACCCAGAGGTTGTCAGCTAAGAAAAATATAGCCAAGCCAAACAGTGGATAACGCCAAACGGAAGTAAAATAAAAAATAAATAAATAAAACAGTATCAAATTACCCGAAGAAAGGAGAGACACCACTTCCAGTTGTGGGAGGCTGGTGGTGACAGTAAACATGGATGACAGAAAACACAAGGCAAGAGTATACGAGAGAGGAAGAGAGACGTATTCCGCAGGTACTCTCCATGCCTCAGGCAACAACCAAAACAGTAAGCAGCCTACGAGACTTTTTATGTGCATCAATTCGCCATTATTGTTGTTATTAGGCCATCTATTCCTCGAATTACGACTCCTATAATTCGGATTTCCGATATAATATATCTGTGTCGGGTCTACCAAATGGCCTTCACGTGACTTCCCAACAATGTAGGAGGGAACAATGTAAAGGGAAACAGGTCGATTTGAGGTATGTAGGATATGTGAATAACGTTCAACTTTAACAAATACTACAATTCTGTCTTGCAAGCCGTTAGGCGGTACCGAGCGGGACATAGATATTATAAGAAACTTGCACTGAGCAATATAAATTATATAGGACTTCCTCCTCCCCTACTGTTTTCTAATAAAAGCAGCGGAGGAATGATAAGGTTGTTAACTCTCTACTTCCGGTACACAACTGTGACTTGAAAATGGGATTTTTTTCCATCATTATAAAATAAAGCAGATGTTGAGGGACCTTTTAAAAGAAACAATGCGTCTGCTTTCGAAAAATCCATAAAACAAATAAATCTAATGCAAACATTACTTGATTTACTTAGGAAGAAAGCAGCCGCCTTTACTTTCCATACACGTTATTGAAACGTGTCTGTAGAGTTTGCAGTCCCTCAAAACTTTGAAATAAAATTCTAATTCCCCCCCACCCCTACAATTTCATACCATGAAGGATGGAGAGACCCAATAGATTTCTAACCTGTTTTTAAGTTTAATTTCTATGGTAAGACTTGACAAATCGCCATGATCATTATGTAAAAGAAGATAAATATTGCTCCACATTTCTCTCACTTTAATGGCCATTATAACAAAATACTTTACAATCGGATTACTAGTAATCACTCTTTTCATATTATTTCCTCCTTCACTAGAAGGAAATCGCCAATTTCTTGTACTAATAATGATGTGATTAGTGTAGGAAATGTTTAAGGGCCCTTAGTCTGTTGTCACAATATTATCATAATAACAGATCGAATCCTTATAAACAGTTCTTGAGTCTTCTTTATCTTGGTTATTCTAATCATGAATCACCGGAAAAGAAGCAAGGTCAGACAATGGCTTGAAAGGAGAGTGCTTTAGGAGAAAATACTTAGGCGAAAGATCACCAGGAATGGGTTAATCATCCTAATCTCAACCGTATAAAATACCCATAACGAAGATAAGGTTTCCTAATTTCTACCTTTCGCAATACTTAAAACATGCCTCAGACTTTACAAATGCTCCAAAGAATGTAGATGAACAGTTTTGAAATTTCTGCAAGATAATCCTCTGATATTCATGAAGGATGCATACATGATATTTGTTAAGATTCGTGGAGATCGATATGGAGTCATACGACCTAAAAAAACTTGAATATGAAAAAGTGAACCATGATACCTAGAATCCCTTTCCCCATCCCCACAACCGCCCCCCCAACAAAACAAAAACACACACACACACACAATCAAATAATGAAGTAGATGAGGTTTCCACTCATAACCGCAAGAAGCAGAGTTGGTCTCTTCCAGTACCGCCGCTTTCTCACACCCAGTCTGTGTGTGTGTGTGTGTGTGTGGAGAGGAGAGGAGAGAGAGAGAGAGAGAGAGAGAGAGAATTTTAAATTTCCTGGGAATGTTATATATTATATGAACAGGTTGAGTGGTTCAAGGGGCAGGAAAGAATTTTGCTCAAATAATTACGATTAATCTGTAAAAGTGAACAAATATATATATATTATATAATTATATATATATATTATATTTATATATAATATATATATATATATATATATACATATATAATGTATATAATAAAATTGATGCAGTGCAAAAGACTAAACAGCACTAAAAACGAAAGGAGTTCAACAATGTTACACAAAGCTACATAAAGAAAAAACTGCAGAGAGTTAGAACTATTTTTTTCCCCCAGAAGGTGAACATGGAAAACTTTCAAGATTCAAGTTCCCTTCTAAATCAAAGACTCCTGCAACCTTTTCAAGTTGCAATTATACATTTTGCCTTACATGCTACAGCCTTACTATTTACTAATAATTCCATTAAATTCACAGATGTATAAATCCCATAAGTATTTCAAACTGTAAACAAACGACCACAATTTAAAGGCTTATAACCGTGATGAATAGCTGCTGATGGTACAGAATGTAAAATAATAATTCATTAAAAAGAGAGAGTAAAGAGTAAGGCAATACAGAAAAGTAATACTGAACAGCGCTATAGTTAATTCAGTGGTAAAAAAGACCACCATATAAGTTCGATCAGATAATTACGCAGGTGATAATGAAAATTTCGATAACGACAACAGAAGGCACAACATAAAACAAATATATGTATACTATATACTAAAAGTGGACCTAAGGAATAAAATGTGAACTTTAAAAAGAACTGCGGCTTCAAACTTATAATTGAAGCTGACCCTTAAGAACCTGCAGCAAAATGAGGAAATCCGAAATTAAACACCATAATTTACATTCTCGGTGGAATGTCTTACGGCTAATTTATGTCGGATCGTTGAAGAAAGGGAGCAGCCTTGACCCGCGAGACGAATAACCATACTATGATCTTATTCAAATGTAGACACGAAGGTTCTGACAAAGCTTTCGTTGCTGGTTACTGCTAGTGAATCAATAATAATAATAATAATAAACTTCATGAAAGCGAATGATCATTTTACCCGCAAACAGAATACAACAGCTTTAAGTCGATTTTTGGTTGGCTGTCGAGACGGGCTCATAATAATAATAATCATCATCATCATCATCCATCATCATCATCATCATCATCATCATCATAATAATAATAATTCGTGCATATAAAGAACAAAATACCATAAACATAGGTACATTATTAGCTACCTCTTACCATATATCCGCACTAAGAAACCAGTTAGTGAAATGACTGAAAATGAGAAGCAGGCATATAACTTGCAATTCTATGTTTCAATACCGAACCCTTTCTCCAAACCTTGGAATGACACAGATCATACAGGCAATAAGACGGCTCGAGATAAAACTGAGATCCACATCGGTATAATACGATATGCAAATGAGATTCATACATTATCAAGGATTATACTTATTATCCAATGAGAATGAGAACATTGTTTTTATCAATCCTGTTTGGTCTAATAACAAAGTTTAGACTGGACAAACTGCTGGGAAATCAAACCATTCAAAGGAAATAATTAAGAGCATTTGCGACGTTAATGAACGCAATTGCATTAATCAATTACAGCGACGAATCAAAGTAATGGCATTGCAATGAAAAGGAAAAAAAAACAGCAATTGAATCCCATTTCGAAAGTTATTAGTTCATTGCCAATGAAAAGTCTTTAAAATCCATTACTCTCTGCACACCAGATTTACCATGATGGCGATGCCGTCAAGTTCATTGGCTCCCATCCCGTTTCATTAAAATTTAATTGCACCGAAATGAAAGCGCCACAAAAAATGGCCACATTAACTAGGATTACTTACTAGATTTGTGTGATCAAATCATTCATAGACAACATTAACCAAATAACTTTTACTTTTAATCGATTTTCTACGCATTTAAAGAAACGTGCAGAAAATAAGAAGCGATAAGGCAGCTCCAGATTCCAATAAAAAAGCTTTAGACTTCCAATGTAGCGGCCATTAATGGACTTGAGATATCTGCGAGTAGAATAAGGCCTATGGAATACTATAAGGCTGTGGCATCACGATACCTATAGTACACTAAAAACAAAGAAAAGCCAAAATGGGATCTTGGTATTTTGCATATAAATGGTTAGTAACCTTTTTATTGTCTTGGTAATAGGTACAGCCTCTATTCACGACCTAATCGGCTTTCAGGAATTGATTTATCCCTAAATAAGGCAACAGAAGGTCAGATTCGATTACCTAAGCTCCCGATAAGTCTGACATGGCACTGAACCTGAAAACATGTAGCTTCAACACCCTGTCTCTCTCTCTCTTCTCTCTCTCTCTCTCTCTCTCTCTCTCTCTCTCGCTCTCTCTCTTCAAACAAGTAGCTCTTACACACACACTCTCTCTCTCTCTCTCAAGCGTACGCAAGATTACATTCTGAAAGTCCTTGACTGCCAAAAACAGATGCAGAAACCCAAATACTGCCAAAGCAGGTTTTGCCAGTTCATTACTGGTACTCAAGGATCTTTTCTACCCAGCCACCTGAGCGCTAACACGATTTCAACTAACTCAAGTGCTTCAGCACGACTGAGGAAACTCCTTAAAGATAACAACACAGCCTCAACACTAATACAAAGCTGGAAACGTCGATCAACCGGATCCTCATCCACTGAATATCTAATTCCTTGATGAACACGGCAATAGAATCTCTGACTGCCATCCGCACGTTCGTACGCTCTCGTTAACCACACCGACGAAAAATTACGCATTATATTCCTCTCCACATAATTAATATCACCATAACTACGCGGATGAAAGAAATAATGTATGAGTAACCTTGCAACCTGGAAGTCACCTTGTTCTTCAAATGGTGTAATTATTCCTTTGCAATTACTAATTAATTTGCAAGTAGCAGCGCTTTAAATGCAGTTGACAAGAAAATTTGTTCCTCCAGGGTTATGCTCACAAGTTCAGGGTCAGATAAAAATCGCTCCTGTGAAATTTATAACTGTACGTTGTCCAACGTAACAGAACGAAAAAGTATCAGAAGAACTTTGAATGTCACTGTCCCCCGCCTTCTCTCTCTCTCATTATAAATACACACACACACACACACACATATATATAGATATATATATATATATATATATATATATATATATATATATATATATATATATGTGTGTGTGTGTGTGTGTGTGTGTGTGTGTGTGTGTATGTATATATATATATATATATATATATATATAATCATAAGCATTAAGCTACATATGACCTTTAATATCCAATTCGCTCTACCTCGGAAATAACATGTCTATTTTCATATATGTTAACCGAAAGGGAATTTTTTTAGTTGATAACAAGTTCGTGGTCTCGTGGGATCGATCCAGCGACAGACCAGAACTGAGGACTGCAAGTGACGCGCCTTATACCACACGGTGACATTGCTAGATAGGTGCGTCACTGCAGTCCTGAGTTCTGGTCTGTCGCTGAATCGATCCCACGAGACGACGAACTTATTATCAACTAAAAAATTCCCCTTCGGTTAACATATATGAAAATATATTATTTGCGAGGTAGAGCAAATTGGATATTAAAGGACATTTGTAGCTAAAAGCTTGTATATGAATCAAGGTGATGTGATAAAATTCATACATACATATCTATATATATATAATATATACACACATACATATATATATGTATATATAAACATAAATTATGAAAGAGGAAACGACCCATAGTAATCTGCAAACAGGATTTTAAGGTAACTCCGAACAGTAATCCTCGAGTCTGAATAAAAGCCACATGAAGCGAGAATGAGCAAGAACCTCATGAGAAACATCCAAATAACCAAAAACAGGATTCCCACATCATTCAACCAACAAAAAGAAGCTTACTTTACATACCAGCAACCCATATGTATAAACCCTCACTCTCGTCAACCGCTGACACAGACACCATGTGTCCTCTACAACTTCGCCTCAAGACATGTCTTTTGAAATCTCGAAATATCTGAAGAAAAGACTGCCTTCTTTAAACCCTCGAAATCCCTTCAGATCCTAATATTTCTTCTTACACATTGGATGGCTTGTTGAAGGGAACCCAGTATCTTAATCTCTTTTGAATAAGTCTTCGGAGTCTGGCCTTCAAGGTAAACAGAAAGTAAATAAAATCTAAATGTTGAATCGTGTTTGTCTGAAATTAAGCGTTCTGAGGATTTTAATAAGACTGGTAAAAGGAAGTTGAGATACTTCAATTATGTCTGCAGAAGGCTTGAGAGATTTCGACCACTGGAGATTTCGGATAAAAAGGTTTCAGAGGTTTCCGTAAGAACGGCAAAAGGATTAAAATACCGGTAAAATATTCTCTGCATTCAAAGAAAGGTTTCTATCAAGATATGGCGACTTCTCAGTACCAGCTAGACATCTAAACCCAAAAGTTTTATTAATGTTAGTTATGGAAGAGCTGGCATTATCCTGAAATTTATCCTTATAAAATACCATAAGGAATTAAGAGTTTGTAAATCGGGGGTACATATATAAAAGTAAATGTTTATGCCATCAGAAGGAAAGTTGAAATATTCGTAAGACTAGTGGGACCCTTGTATCAAAGTTCTCGTGGGTTACTGAAACATATGGCGGAGACAACCTAGTTAATGTGAACAATGTGAAGCAAAGAAAACAAGAGGAAAATACGTAAACAATAAAAACACACATTAAAATGTCTGGTATTTCTGAGACAAGTCTTTGGCTAAGCATAGCGGGAAATATACTAAAATGTACTCGTACAAAAAACCGGAATAAATAAATCACTGAAATATTCTTTGATTCATTTGGCATAACAGAACGGGCAACAAGATTGTGTGCAATTTAGCAAACTAAAATAAGTGAAAAATAAAAGCAGGTATACATGAATCCCTAATCTCACTGCTCAGAGATTGCAATGAAGTATTGAATGCACAATGAGCTTACATAAAGCTAATTTGATATTTCATACTTTCCTGTACATAATGACTTTTTCCACGTTTACAACTGAAATGATTCTCTCATTACTTCGCCTCCTTTTTTTCAAGCACATAAAAAAAATAAAACGTGATAACTTTAATAAAGGAAAATATATAGTACAAGAAAGACGCGCAAACTCTTATCACGGCTACCAGAACCATTGGAAGTTACCATACAAAGGCCTTCAGTAGTATCTTATACACTTACTACACAATCTGTTCGATGTGAGAAATATTGAAATTGTTAGAAGGAAATTAGGCCGCTCTCTATGAACACACCCATTGTCAATAACTCCAAGTGCGATCTCATAAACTATACGTAATTACAGGCATTACTTATTCATTTACATATTACAGCATTATAAATACAAAACCCCGCGATCTTAAATTCGTTTCACAACCGCAGATAGGAAAAGTAAAAGCGGGACAGGAACTGGTCCAAACGGAACTGCAGGAGTGCCAGACACACACACACACACATACACAGAACCCATCCGTTGCGAGATGTAGCTGGACACTGGCGAGGAAGAGAGACCTAAGCTAGTGATTATTAGTATGCAAGAGGCATAGTTTGCCGAGCCCAAGGGAGACGACGGTGGAAAGTCGTGTGGTTAAGGGATCCTGATATCTTACTAACACCTGAAGACGCGCAGGATGAACAACTCCAGGGGAGAATTTGAAATTGAAATACTTTAGCTAAAATGCAGAATTTGGAATAATAATAATAATCATAATTAAGATTATTATAATAATTATATTATTATAGTTAGTTTTCCATCCCCTTTCAACATACAATGAAGTTCGTCATTACTCAAAAAAGTAAGCTGAGTTGAATATTAGAACCCAACCTCCCTCATATATGAACCTATACGTACATGTATTTGGCATAATGTAATAGTTTGCCATCGCCTTCCATCATGCAAAGATGTTTGCCATCAGTCAAAAGTAAATTGGACTGAATATTAGAAACCCACCAAAAAGAAAAAATATATCAAATAATAGAGCATAGAGAGACTTCGAAAAGAAACCTATAGTAAGACAGGTGCTGCGCGTGAGTAACTAAGATACTAGCAGTATACGTATTATAATTATACTTTTCACCCACGAGCGTGTCATTGACAAAGAAGCAGCGAGCGCCCACGGGCGACTGAGCGGAACTTTCAGCCGAATGTGCCACATGCAAACAATTGCGTTAAGAGCGCTTGCATCGATCAAGCATAATCGAACTCAGATCTGTACTGATATACGAATCAAAGAACTTTTTGGGAACCATTAGTCTTTCAAGGTTAGATAAAGAATATTTAAGCGATCAATCAATTATTCAAGCCCAGCGGTTAAGTTACAAGAGGGTGCCTATCATTAATCCACAAATGGACAACCATAGCGTGAGGGGGGACGACGGCTGAATTAAGCGAACAGATCAATTGTTACATTCAAACACCCATTCGCTACTCGATCCAAGTACATTCCCTAATTTGCAATGGTCAGTGAAGTAATTAAAACTTAATGAACACAATACAGGTTTTATTTAAGATCAAAATATTGAGCCAGACAAAGGGGATTCTTCATTTCGCAAAGGATCAAAGCAACATCAGAGGTTAATATAACAAATTCTTGGTAATGTGTATTTTTCCAAGCTATTATTACCTCAAACTACTATCGTAGGAGGAGAAACCTGGATTGTCAATCTGGTACCGACAAAAAAAAAAAGTTATCCCTTCACTCCCAGGCCAGGTAAATGCCCCGGGGGGGTCGAAGACCACGCGACCTCTGACCTGAACTCCAGCCCTTTCCTCGCCCCTAAGGCACCTGCCCTAAGATACACGAGGATGGCAGGGAGGGCCTAAAAATTCCGTAGTTCAAGGTAAGTATAGCTAGGAAAAATACAAATAACCAAGAATCTGTGACTTACTCCTTAGGAGGCGGGAGTATCTAGGGAAGGAAAGGCCCGGCAGAAGGCCTAGAGAGGGGGGCCCCCCCCATGGGGACCCAGCTCTGCTTGTTTTTGGGAGACAAAGGGCTCGGCCAAGGGGTGGGCCCATCAGGCCCTGGCACAGATGGGAAGAAGGAATAACTTTCACCTATGCCATGTAATGCAATGGTTTGTACCTCGAAGGTTACAAGTTCCCTTGGGCTTACCTGAAGAATTGTAGGATCCTGAGACGTACGCCGAAGGCCCAGGAGGGGAGAAGGATGGGGGGGGGGGGGGGGAAGGTTGGTAATGTACTTCATTCACTCCACCACTCATACCTCAAGCTCCTATTCACGGTGGGGCTAGATCCTCTGCCGCCTTCTTCACTCAGCCCGTGGTAATGAAGAGGTTCTGAATCTCTGGTCTAAACTGCTCTGTCCAACTGAGGTACTTCCTTATAGCTTGGATCGGGCACATGAGGAGGTCCTTGGGATCCTCCGACTTCGGTAGGGCTGGAATTGAGAATTCCACGAACCTATAATCCGCCAGAGGGGTTCTGGGTCTTGGCAACGAAGGAGGGCACAGATCTAAAGGTGAGATCCTTCCACCCTTTCGAGTGCGAGACCATGTATGAGAGACCATGTAGCTCTCCCACTCGCTTGGAGGAGGCTAAGGCCAGGAGGAAGAACATTTTGAGAGTCAGCTCTCTGTCCAGGATGTCTTTGAGAGTCTCAAACAGAGGCTTCCTCAGAGTGTCTAACACTCTCGCCACATCCCATCAAGGAGCTCTCACTGAGCTGGGGGGCACTCCTATTTGAAGCTCCTAATGAGCATCGAGAGGTTTCTGGAGTTCCCCAGATCTATCCCTTTCAGGAAGAAGACTTGGCTCAGCGCTGCCTGGACTCCCTTAACGGCTGCTATGGAGAGACCCTTGTCAAGTCTTAGGTGAACCAGGAACTCTGCTACGTGGGGAACCTTGGCCTACAGGGGTTCAAGGTCCAGCTCCTTGCACCATGCCCCAAACAACTTCCACTTGGACTAGTAGATGGCTGCGGATGACTTCCTCCGGTACCCCAACATCTGAGAGGCCACACTGCAAGAGAAGCCTTCCATGCTCAGAAGGTGCTCGACAGCCTCCTCCCATGAAGGGATAGGGCGGACAGACCCTCGTGGTACCTCTTGAAGTGGGTTGTCTCAGGAGGTCCAGCCTGTGGGGGAGCTCCCAAGGTCCCAGAACATTTAGCTCTAGAGGGTCCGGGAACCAGTCCTTGTCCTGCCACATGGGGGCCATTAAGGACATGAATGTGCCCTTCGAGTACCTCAGTCAGTTGAGAACCTGTCTGAGTAGTCTGAAGGGAGGGAATGCATAAAAGTCCACGCCGTCCCACAGGTGTTGAAACGCGTCTTCCCAGGCTGCTGCTTGATAGGGAACCGGGGAGCAGAAAACCGGAAGCTTGGTATTCAGGCTTGTTGCGAACAGGTCCATGGAGAGGCACTCCCCGGCTGAAGTTTGCTCTGTCCAACCACCAAAGCAGAGCTTTTCTCGTGACCTGCGAGGGGAGGACGAGTTTCTGAGGGCGGTCCACCCCCGATGCCCATCCCTCCTTCAGGTTCTACTGGATGGGCCTCAGCTTTAGCCTGCCTTGGGGGACTAGCTTCTCCAGGGAGATGATATGGCCTAGTAGTCTCTGCCAAACCCTTGCTGGATGGGGGGAACCTTCTAGGAAGGGATGTGCCACACCTTGAAGGTTGACTAACCGCTCCTACGTCGGGAAGGCCCTGGCCGTCACCGTGTCCAAGTCCATCCCCAGGTAGACCATCCTGGTAGTGGGCACCAGGTGGGACTCCCCCCAATTCAGGATGATGCCTAGTCTCTCACAGAGGGCCAGGAGTCCATCCCTCTGCTCCTCCAGGAGCTCCCTTGAGAAGGAAAGAAGCAACCAGTCGTCTAGGTACCACAGGAGACGGATCCCCCTCCTGCGAGCCCAGGCAGACACGAGGGAGAACACTCTCGTGAAGATCAGACGACAAGCTGGAGCGTGTGAATGCGACAGCGAGCAGGAAAGGACTGGAGTTCAGGTCAGAGGTCGTGTGGTCTTCGGACCCCCGGGGCATTTACCTGGCCTGGGAGTGGAGGAATAACTGTTTATTTTTTTTTTCCTGGTCGGTACCAGATTGACAATCCAGGTTTCTCCTCCTACGATAGTAGTTCGAGGTAAGTATGCGGCGTCGGAACAACTACTATTTTAGTTTCGTAGATTCACACAAAACATAAATTTCCCTTACAAGACATAAAAGTATCTAGTACAATTTGAACTCTCGAAAAACGTACATAAACACTATGTATGTGTATTTTATATATATATATATATATATATATATATATATATATATATTATATATATTATTTACGATTGCGAGGCGTGTGTGTGTGTGTGTGTGTGAGAGAGAGAGAGAGAAAGCGCACAACGAAACATTCTTGATAAAATACAACCCCATTTGTGAATTGATAAAAGATATTTTCAATGAAACACGATCATACATAATCAACATTCATAAAAACGCACACTTATTCAACAATTTAGTAATCGGAGAGTGCTTCTTTGGTTTGGAAAGTGTGCCAATTTACCATAATCACCGAAAATGCATTTATGCAAATTTCATTTATAAAGCGGAAACTGTGCGACTGTTAACGCGTTTTGCAACTTCCCTATTGCGTAGGGCGGTGAAACTGCAACAGCCGCACCACTACATAAGCGCCTCATAATCTAGCTTAGTAGGTGAAGGAGAATTTACCAGCTTTCACACTATGGACTGTCATTCACCAGAGGTTTTGGGAACTTTAAAAAAATAAATATATATGTATCGTCATTCAAATATATACATATATGTATGTAATGTATCCTGTGTATGTATATATATATAAATATAAATATATATAGATATATATATATATTAAATAATATATATTAAATAATTATACAATAATATACATATATATATATATATATATATATATACATATATATAATATATATATATATAATATCTCACTATCACAATGTTGAATACAGGAAATTCTTGGTGTCTTTAGTCACATAGTCACATCCATGAGCCATTGTTATGCCTGACAGAACTGTACCCGAAGCAATGACAAAATATTGAAAAATAATGTTCCACCTCTCTCTCTCTCTCTCTCTCTCTCTCTCTCTCTCTCTCTCTCTCTCTCTCTCTCTCTCTTCTTGTTACCGCAAATTCTTGCATTAACATCATCCCTATGTATAGCGGCTGCTAAGGTCACTTTCTGAAATAAAACTAAGGACAGGATTGCCACCATCATACGTATTAGTTTGCATCAAGAAGAATGAGAGAGACCATTAAATATGCTATAAGTGATTCGATGAGTTCAAGATGAAAGTACCAATAGTAATGCTGCTGCTCACTGGCTACATCCCAATTATACACACACACATACATACATACATATATATATATATATATATATATATATATATATATATATATATATATATGTGTGTGTGTGTGTGTGTATGTATGTGTGTGTGTGTGTGTGTGTGTGCGTGCGTATTATATATATATAATATTATATATATATATATAATATATATAATATATAATAATATATATATATATTGTATGTGTGTGGCTATTACATATAATATATATGATATATAATATATATATATATATATATTATATATAATATATATATATATATATAATATATATATATATATATATATAACAAGAATATTTATATAGATATATACATCAGGCCTTGAGTACGAAATTTTGAGTGCCTGTGATTGTATTTGAGTTTTTAAAATTCAATATACTTGTACTTGGCCAAAAAGTACTTGAAAAATCAAGTACTTTTAAGCACATTTTTTTAAGTACATTACTTACTTAGTAGGCTGTATTGCATGACAAATTGTATAACAAAAACTGCACTATTAGTGACAATAACTTGACTATAATACGTAGATTATTTGTTGTAATGAATTATGTATATCAATAATACAGATTTACCAAGTTTAATTCAAATCATTTAACATCTGTTGTTGTGTATCAACAGAATATCAGTCACGAGAACATGATCTCTTTCTGTCTATATCTGCAGGCAACACGATCAGTACTGTACTGTGTTCAGTCTTTTAGTAGCCTTCATTCATAGCTGTGCTAGTGTCGTTATGGCACCACCTAAGGACTCTGGCAAATGGAGCCACTTCTAGTTGCCAGAGGATACCTATGGCACATTCGAGCCAATCTGCAAGGAGTGTGCTTGCAGTATCTCATGCTCCAGAAAAGTTACATCCAATCCTCACAAACACGTGGAGGTAAGCTAAGTTTCTTAAATTTTACATGTGGTTGAGGGGCAGTCGCAAATTTTTTTTTCTTTTTTTTTCTTATTTCACGGTTTGGTATTTGGATTGAAGAGGTCATTACGGAAACACCTCCAGGTATATGAAGAACGGAAAACATGTCAAATGGCAACTATTCTTGATCCGAGATTTAAATTAGACTGGTGTTCTGAAGAAGAGGAAAAGGTGAATCTTAAGTCCTCTGTCATAACTGCAGCTCAGTTTAAGTCCAAAGAGACTACAGCTCATGTAAGCATGGCTCCTGCCACAGACCATACAGAAGATACACCAGGACCTATAGTTCAACTGAACTAAAAAGGAAGAAACTGTGTAGTTTTATGGGTAAGCCAGTTCGGCAATCAACAGATGTAACGCAGATTCAGGAGTCTATTAATACTTAATTTGAAAGATACCTGAGTCAGCCATGCATTTCAGAAGAGAGATGTACTAGCATACTGGAAAGACCACTGAAAAACAGTAGAAAGGATTTTCAGTATTGCAGGAAAAGTATTTTGCCCAGATAGATGTCGTCTTACTGCCAAGAACTTTGAGTCTGTGATGTTTGTAAAATGCAATGATAAATCCTACAAGTCGATAATAAGAGAACTGATAATCGCATCAAAGAGAGAAAAATAATTTTGTTTAGAACTTATCTGAAAAGCTTATAATTTTGTTTAAAGTATTCCTGAAAAAGCCTAATTTTGTTTAAATTATTCTGGACAGTATCACATTTTTTGCGATGGAATCTACTTTGTATTATAGTATTAAACATAGAATTGTAAAAGTAAATTGAAAATAAAAAAAAACATTTCATTGCCTCAACCTGTGGGTAAACCAATTTTGATCACTTGTGCATTAAACCATAGTAATATCGCTTCACCTCTTTTCAGCCCTATGGGCTAAGGTTTACTGACTTATACTGTGAGGACTACTCGGGTATATCCTTTTGGGAGACTTCTCTTTATAAAGACTGCTTTAGTATAACAACAAATTTTCTCTCCATTAACTATTTGCATGGGAATTTTCACTAATAATAACAGAAAATCTTCTGAAATGCATTTGTCATGTACTAAAGTACATTGTCAAGTACCTGGACTTGAACTTCAGTCTCAGGCAAATCTTATGACTTGTAGGTACTTGTACTTGCTTTTTTTTTTTCTCAATACTTGAACTTGTCCACAAGAACCGTCTCATGTAATTGGAGCCATGCCTGAATATGTTGTGTGTATATATACGTGTGTGTGTGTGTATATATATATATATATATACACGCGCGCGCGCGCGTATATAGACACACATATTCAGGCATGGCTCCAATTACATGAAACGGTTCTTGTGGACAAGTTCAAGTACTAAGAAAAAGAATAAAAAAAAAGCAAGTACAAGTACCTGAATGTGTGTGTATATACGTGTATGTATGTGTGTATATATATATATATATATATATATATATATATATATATATATATATATATATATATACACACGCGCGCACAGATAGCCTTGCAAGATAAACAATTGGATATCATTACAAACTAAAAGAAAATGTTCCCTTTAGCGGTTTTATTTTTAAACGACAATTGCATCCAATGTTTCTCAAAGAACATGGATGCTCTTAAGTGGCTTCATCCAGACAATACAGAAGCAAAAAAAAAAAAAAAAAAAACTGCAACCACCAATTTAGGAAGAGAGAAAAAAATCTTGCCCACATTCTTGAGAGCCGATACCCGTAAACAAGTTTAAGCATCTGGCGGCGTTGGTCAAGAATCTTCAAGAACTTAAATCAAAGAACCTGGCGTTTAATCTTACCTGAAATGAGTTTTATGGTTTTGAGAGGATTTCCTCCCCCAACCCCCATCTAACTGCATCTTAATACCCATCTCGCTGGTCTTCGCGTTAGAATTGTGTTCTATATTTTGCATAAAAATATCCGAGGATAGGTTTTGACTAATCAAGAAAAAACAGAGCTTCTCTAATTTGAATAGCAATCTGGGGCAGCATAAATATGGCAAGTGTTTTACTTTACTCATATCTGATACCCTTTAATAGATACTGTGAGATGCTTGGCTCGCAGTTATTTCGATACGAAAATTTTCACTTTATTATTTAGAAGACTTGAATATTCTCTTCACCCTTTTCACTGCAATAACCATATTCAGTCGTAACAAATGCTGAAACGTTTTAAACGAAATTCACCAAAACAATATTTTCAAGGACACCATCAATAGATTACCCCAATACCTGGAAAAACAATCATACTGTGGTTTGACTTATCTTAAATAAATCCGTTATGGCATGACGTTTAAAGTCTTACAACAAACTAATGACAGATTTCCTAGCGCAATCAATTTGGCGTTAAAATGGCTTATAAATATATGAAAAGTTACAAAAATGCTTATACAGACAACACGGTGCCGTGCCTAGAAAACAAATATAATAATGTACAAACAAATGGTTGTGTCAACCATCGTATAGACAAGGATGAGTGGCAATTTATTAACAACCATCATGGTCTTATAACCGGTTTCTGTCTCCTTCACCGGCTGAATAGGATTGGGCATCTGGATTGAAAACGGAAAAATTACCTGTTGCGACCAGGTGACCGACCGGCCTCTGGCGCTTGATTGATTGATTGATCCGGTTTAGCCAATTTTTCCCTCATTATCAAAAGCCTGTAGATCATTCCACTAATACCTCTTACAGTGAGCTTTATGTAGCTCACTGTAGATAGTACTTCTTTAACCATATGAACAAATCATTTGGACGAGCACCACAAGCATCTTGAAATGACTCGGAAATTGCAGTTTCCTATAGTATTTTGGTTGCTTATTAACAATTTTCCGTTAGTTTCTGGTGGTCGATTGTAATTAACGTGTAATTTACCTTAGAGCTCTATCCTACAGTAAGGGGGACCCGTTGTGAATTCGGGGTTTTGGGTGGGTACACCACAATAAGATTCATTGCCCCAGAACTCTAACCTACGGTAAGGAGGAATGATGGGAAAGCGGGGTTATGGGTGGGGTAAATCACTTGGTGAATACTTCATTATCATTTCACGTTATCAAAGCAAAAAAGATAACAACAACTTTTCTAGCTACGAAAGCAGCTGACCGTCTTCTGCCTTCAGAGACGTGTGCATAGGAAATCTCACCTCAACAACGTCAGCTTTCTTTTCGCTTATTTGTTTGTGTTGCCGTTTCCTCTGAGACATGACCTGATCATGCAACGCTGCTGAGAAACGGTTACACACTTTGCCTTCACTTATATCAGTGTTTCATAGAACACCAAAGACGACAAACACTTATATATTTAAGACAGCTTTCGTCCTTATTTTCCCACTTTTCTGACCCTCGCAAGATCCATATAGCTCTCACTCTCAAACTTTAAATCTCTTTAACAGTCACAGTAACTCAGTGCCATTTAAATTTTCATATCAGACTAGGGCAAAATTCACAGACACTAAAAAATGTTCCACAAACATCCACCAACACAAAGTAAGCATAAATATTATAAATGCACTTTAAACCATGAGTTACGAATAATCACAAAACACCACTGCAATGGATAACGGTCCGTTACGAAACTCGTAATTCAAGTGGCAGGGAGCGCAACCAACAAGAGCTTTCTCTCTCTCTCACTCTCCGTGTGGCACTATTTAAACCCAACGAAATATACGGACGGTGCCAAGGGTCTTTTCAAACAGCGACAGCTAACGGCCGTCGGGGATGAGCTTGTTAGTCATACATTCAACTCAGTCAAGACTGAGTAACTGACTGCTTAGAATGGAGGGCGGTGCCTTGCCGAGGATAAGAGGGGGGGAGGGGGATGAACGTTGTTGGGGGAGGGGAAAAGAGGAGAATCGGTAAGCTGGTGCCAGTACGAGATGAAAGCGGATAAAGGCTCGGGTGTGGGGAAAGGTGGGGGAAGGGAGGAGGAGGAGGAGGAGGAGGAGGAGCGGAGGAGGAGGAAAGGGGAAGGGAGAGGAGGACAGGAGGAGGAGGAGAAGGAAGAATTTACGCTTAAGCACTGGCAGTTATTGGGCATGTGCAAAGCAGTTAACACAGATAAAATTCACGAGGGAGCGAAAAAAAAAAACTCCTCTGATAAGCACCAGGAAGCAAAAATCTCGTTATTGGATTTATAAGTCATAAGAAAGCTTAAACATGTTAGTGAACGCTCTTAATGGATAAACACAATAGATTAAAAAAAAATTAATCCCATGATAATCAGGGACGAGAAGCGAATGAGCCTTATCAACGCTGGAAGCTAAGTAGGCGATTAAAATGTGAAAAAAAGCACAAAACAAACAAATGAACTATAAAACCCCAACCGATCCCAGGACAAGCAAAAAAAAGACAACATGAAACCGAACAACTTCTCTATACTGAGCAGGTGCGAGTACGGTCCATGAGGAGAGGAGGAGGAGGAGGAGGAAGGGACAAACATGAATATCAGAAAGACAAAAGAGAAGGAAGAACACTGATTTTCAACCTTTCCCTGCTGCAGACTTCCCTCCCCTTCCCCTGTCCCTCCGTTCGTTCTCCTCACATGGGCATCTCCCGCCGGCGAAGAAGACCCACCGAAGAGTCACGAGCAGGAAACGAGATCGTTCCCTCGGTTCGCAAATAACAACTTCGTTTTTCTCAGAAGACCTACTACTTGCCGGATCGTCAATATCACTTATTCAATCCCACAAATCTCTCTCTCTCTCTCGTCTCTCTCTCTCCTCTCTCTCTCTCTCTCTCTAAATAAATAAATAAAATAAATAAATACACATACATATATACTACAGCGTATGTGTGTAAATAAACCGTAACATGGGATCTTAACATAAAATGATCTTAAAACAACGAAGTTTCACGTGTACAAGGGAATATGAGTTACCGACTGGACTGAATAGCAGACAAAACTTCAGACCGCAAAGACGAAAACATCTGATACCAGAAAAAGTGCAATAAAGTCCAGGAGAAAGAAAGACAGAAAACGTTAAATTACAATTAAAATATTTCGCTAGACAATATATTACTGTCTAAAAGACATTAAGTGAAAAGGGTAAAACCAAAATATTTTTGTGAGAGAGAGAGAGAGAGAGAGAGAGAGAGAGAGAGAGAGAGAGAGAGAGAGAGAGAGAGAGAGAGTAAATGTAAAGATCAAACAAAGTTAAAAGTTTCAAAGTAAAATTCAGGTTAAGATAATATGAATCCGTTTTCGTATCAATAACGCCAGACTTCGGGTCTAAGAAACTCACACCCTCTTAAGAGGCTCTACGAATAATATAAATAAAACAATCGTATCATCATAAAACCATTGTATTATAGACTTATAATAAAGACATGAAAAAATTACTGCAAATCACCCATTCGGTTAACTGAAAAATTCTTAGGTTGCAGAAAGGACAAAATCGAGCACAAGACCGAATTTCTGAAATGACTCAGTTTAGATCTCAACGATTAAGTAGAGAGAGAAAAAGTGGGCAGTGCAAAATATAGCTGGTTAATGACTGAAGAAAATGAAGCAAGTAATCGTCAACTTCATCTCCAAGGTCGCGAGACGAAAACTATCTCTGTAAAATCCCGTCACTCATGTCTTTCCTGCGCTTTATCTTCCACAAATCTCCAGCCTCCCTTCTTACAGTTCTCATCCAATTAGGTCTGAGCATCCAACTCTTGTGGCGCCCACACGAGCCCAGCTGACAACATCACGTACCATTCTCCCAGCAGTTGTGCAAAGGACGAGTCCAAGCCATTTCTATCTTCATTTTCATCATCATCTGATCCACATATGGAAGCTCCTAACTTCCTTAATGTTATTTCTAGCTCTATGCACCGACGTGACTCCTAATAATCTTCTGAAAGCTTCATTGTCAAAACGAAAAATTCATAAAGCTATAGTTTCACGTAGGTATACCAGTACCTAAACATATATATTATCTTACTTCCGTATGCAATTTCAATCTTAGATTTCTAAACCTTATGTAGTCTAAGAATTGCTTGTATTGTATTTCTTATTCTTTCACTCAATTCCTACTCAAAAAACCGCGCACTGGTTACAATTCTTCTTAGATAATTTAATGACTCAATCTCACTAATCCTTTCTCCATCTAGCGTTATTTCATCCCTTTGTACATGATTTGTCCAAATGAACTGTGTTTCTTCGGTATCTTTCGAGTCTCTTTTGTTGATGATGCATTATATTCAGCAATCTCCTTAAATATCGTGGAGTTTTGCCGAAGGAAACAGCATTACCTGGAAATTCAAAGCAAGTCAAGTTTCTATCATTACTCGAATCTAAACCTTGTATTACTATGAACTACAAATTCACTTGGCAAGATGCTATCAACATACACTTTGCATCTATTTCGTTATGTACAATTCTAATTAACTTTACATATTTCAAGGGAATATCACAGAGACGCAAGCCCTCCAAAATATTGGTCTGTGGATGTTGCCGTATGCCTTCTAGGAATCAACAAAAGCCCTTCTATAATTCCACACACTACTGCACAATGTTTTAACAAGAATACTTGATTGATTTGTACAACTACTGCCTTTCCTAAAACTAGTTTCTTCATCTCTACGCTTTTTATCAGTTTGTTTTCTCCATCTCAGTAAGAATAAACCCAGAATATCTTCATTGCGACCGACGTAAGTGTACTGCCCCTATTGTTACCACACTCAGTCTGATCAAGTTTCTGTGGTACCTTTGGTATGACTTCCAATTCCCAATAATCAGACTTTGCTTCATTATTCCAAGTGATTCCATCATAACCTGGTATATTTCCATCTCTCAAAGTTTTATTATTATTGTTTATTGTTTAAACTTAAATCAATCATCTAAAGTTTTGTTAAAGACAAGATACATACTCTTCAAACCAAGAACCAAAACAAAACACAAATAACCCAAAATTAAAACAGGAAACTTGAACATATGCTTAACTCATGATCTAGTAAATGTTTTTTAACCAATTAACGTCAAATAAACGCAGCCCTTCCCGCAGCTCCACCCAAAACTATCCTTCACAAGACCAAAATATTCATCACTATCAAAAAAACCACTGTAGAGTGAGATTTTAACTTCTAAACTGTCGGTGGTAACTTTTATCTCTAAAGCTGTAGTACACGATCATTCTCGTTAAGAGAGAGAGAGAGAGAGAGAAGAGAGAGAGAGAGAGAGAGAGAGTCTTATGAATGGTTTCACAGCAGAGATGTGAGGATTACCTCGTAGAGGCCCTCTCGATTTGACAATATACTTACAGACGGAGCAATAATTAACTCTAACGGATAGTATTCCTCTCTTCTCTTTCTCTCCCGCTGCCCGAAACCCACAATAATCGACTAACAACTACGCACATAATTCACCCCTCAGGTCAATACAGGCATAATGGACTTTCGGAACCTACCGACCCATTCGACCCTCATCGCCCGGTTCGATAATCGAACACCAGAGAGAGAGAGAGAGAGAGAGAGAGAGAGAGAGAGAGAGAGAGACGAGACGGACCAGAGAGAGAGAGAGAGAGAGAGAGAGAGAGAGAGAGAGAGAGAGAGATCGAAATTACGACGCCTTCCTAGTAACATGACATAATCAAACATCCCTACATATACCAAAGTTAAATTTCTGCAAGTCTTACCTACTTCTAAAGACATTCTCCACGATTCCTGATCCTGACCGAATTTTTCAAGCAACCACAAATCACAGGAATCAATGAGGGGAGCACACAGACATATATCAAACATCAAACTGAAGATCTACACAGTTCACTGATAAAACTCATAATTTGTTTACAGACCACGAACTGTCAATTTGGAGGGGGGCCAATACTCGAATACCTTAGCAACCTGATATGATCTTAGCACCCCTTTCCTAGATCGATCAATGGTCATCCGGATGAAGAAACAGCAAAGTTCCAAAGGGAACAAGTCCACCTGCAGACGCGCTTCAAGTTGCGATTTGATCCACCCACGGCTACGCCAAGAAAAAAGAACTCAAGAGACAAATACAGATGATGTACGTAAAGAGAAACCAAACATATTTAGGTGATGGAGCAACGCATAAGACAGAAAAAAAAGAAAAAAAAAAAACATTGGGAACAGCCCATCATGACTTGCTACAGTTTCAACAGACATTTAGAATACCTTCGAAATAAACTGGCATTTCGTAAATAAAAATAATCCATATAACTATTAAAAGGTAAACCAGATGGAGGTGCGTTCTAAATCTCACATCCTATTGAAATCACTAAAGTTGTGTGTGTGTGTGCTCAAGAACGTCAAGCTCTGGTGCATTTTCTACCTTCGTCTCTTAAGGGAGTAGTAACCTTAGCCTAAGTCTGTGGTGGCCTTCGTCTTATCGTATTACCCTCCTCTATCCTTATGCCCTTCCACCTGGCCCCCAACCCCCCCGCTTCCTTAACACTATTCCTTTTCCAACTTTAGCCAGATGATACTAAAAGTGGCTGGGACGAAACGTTTCAATGAAGAGATAAGAAACTCTTAGTAGCAAGCCTTGACCATACCAATTAGCCAGATGCTTACATATGGACATACACATCCAATATATAGGCCTGTCTGTGTGTGTATAGTAAACATTTGAATGTGGCAATGACTATTCTGTCGGTTTTTCTGGATTCACCACGATAAGAATAAACAACTTTATGGTATACTGTATACATATACATATATATATTTCTTACTTGTTCAATGTTATTATATATATATATATAATTATATATATATATATATATATATATATATATATATATATAAAGTTGTCAATAAAAACAAGAAGGAACAAACACTTTCCTTTTACATTTTTCACTCTGGGATTCAACTAATCAAAGGTATATTCACGCATTTTAAAACTTATAATAGAATTACATGAAATTTTCAGATAAAAGGCGTGCTCTCTCTCTCTCTTCTCTCTCTCTCGTCTCTCTCTATCTCTCTCTCTCTCTCTATATATATATATATATATATATATATATATATATATCATATATATACACACACACACACACACACACACACAATGTAATATAAAAATTTCGAAATTACATTACAGCTAAATATCAACAATGTAATTACTCACCATTATTATCCAGTAAAAGTATTCACTTGTTGACACAAATCAAGTTGAAGACGTTGTTAAGCCTATACATATATTCATGATGGTCATTTTTCAGAGCTCCCAGTTTACTCATTTCCAAAATCAGAGAAGAGTGTGCATACACATATTCTACAGACATCACAAGGTTTATAGATGGACCTCCTCATTTTCTCTAAAAGGCCCACACGAACGCAATTCATTATAAATTATTCAAAGCGATGAAGCGTAACTTATTAAAAGCACGTTTCCCATTGTTGAAGAAAATACTGTTTGGTGAAGCGGACGTCCTTCACAGTCACATGGCAACTCAAATGAACAAACTGGCACGCGAAATGTTTAGCGTGACAGCCAGCGTATGCAGTATACCATGGCCAACGCACAGCCGACGAGCGTTCAGGCTTCTCGGAGAGACACGGACTGCCTGCCACTGGCTCAACATCGAGCGCAAGTGAAAACAGAGACGGAGAGACCTTCCTTCCTTCCCCTGGAACTGCCATCCACCACATGCCGAGCGGCCAGACGCAGGGAGTTGCGTACGAACGCACCGCACAAACACGCTTTAAAATCTCGACGTAGCCCTAAGGGAGACAACCTACCCACACACATAAGGCACATGCGCGTCTGCATACTAAGGTGTATCTGGGCGAAAATTGTACACACTTCGGAACACGAAATATGATGCGAATCCTCCCGAAAAATTAAACAGTTGGGTAAAAAAAAATTATATATTGATAATGGTGTTTTTGTAATCTTACTGAAATAGCAAGTAAGGCTTTTTCCAGGTATGTTAACCAACAAAATATTCAGTGTTAGAAACGAAGTTTATGAGAATATTTAAGTTGAGCAGCTACTGTGTTGCTACTGTGTTGTCTCAATATGTAAGAATTGAAGTATGCTTAGGCAGACTTTTTTTTTCTTTTTTTTCTTGCTGTGACAGATATCTAACAAGAAAGAAAACCAATAAAGTTTTTCGTTCGATTTTTATCATGAGACCCTTTACATTCTCAAAGAAATACTTTCATCGCAAAGTCATGCAATTACTTCTATATTGAATTAACTGAAAAAAGGGACATAAATTAAAAAAGCACAGCGATGAAGCTGAAATATTTCAAGCTTTCGATTTTAAGATAAATCATATAAAAAGGTAAAAAGACGAATTTCCTTTTCTTCGATAACTCGTGCATTTTTTATAAAGCAAAGAACAAAGCACTGAAAACAATTTTCCATTAAGACTTTTAATATGAAAATCGTACGTATCGAAAAAACTCCAGCTGTTCAAGACCAAGACATGACAGACGGTGGCATTACAATAAAAACCAGACAGACATGGGCATGGCCGCCTTATCTCCATTTATCACCGACTTTCACTTTTCGGCAATTTTTCCCGGCCATGATAATCGAAAACCATTTTACTTTCTTTACATCACATAAAAAAAAATCAAAAGGTAGGTACTTTCTTTCGACTGGATTCACTTTCCTTGGAAAGCAGATTTACTTCTGACCACGTTCATGGCATGGGCACCAGGTAGCTGATTTGCCATTCCCCTGGCAAGCCAATGGGGTAACAGCATCCTCCTCGACAAAAACTACTCCCATTACAATGATTGAGCGCAATTTAAGACCGCTGATGGTACACATGTTGTGCCTAACAAGTTCAAGATAAACACCCTGTTTACTTTACACAATGAGTTTGGAATATGTAAAGGTTATTCAACAAAATCTGCTTAGAAACTAATAAAAAATAAACCTTGAGAGCTGTAGCTTAGAGAGATGCTACACTAGAGCTATATTCAACAGCGCCTCTTTGGTCTCAAACAGTGTTGTCACAAAGTGTAAAGGAGGTGGATCTCCTATGGCTGCTGTGTAATGAGACTTCATATGACTTATTTCTGTTTTCATAAAGCTAAAGTGACTAGTTCTGCTTGAACTTGAAATTATGAATCTCTTGCTCGACCTTGACACTTTCGCTGGTGCAGGCAATAAATGTTTTTTTATTTATTTATTTATTCATTTTTTTCTGTGTGTGAAGCTCTTGATTACTTAGCTTCAAAGTGTTATCTGTTATTTTCTCTAAGTTAGCTGGAAGAGGCTCTTTTTACATTTGGAGAATTTGTAATGATATTTCATTAGATTACTGTGTGAAAATTGACTGATAACCCTTTTTGACGAAAGGTATGAATATCAATGATGGAAGTCATCACCTATTCCAAAGTTTAATGTTGGGCTCTTGCAAGGGCCAGGGTGCTTGTGAGGTAGTCTTAGAGATTTGATCATGAAGTTCTTACGATTGGATTTGTTTTTAGTGCTCCTTTTGACCGTGTTCATTATGAGTACCTCATTTAAAAGCTCTTAACACACAGCAGTTGGATGACCATTTCTTAGTATTCTTAAATAAATTTTTACCAACAGATTGCAAGATGTTGACTGGCACCATAATGAAGACATAAACATCATCTTCTGTGTTCTTCAGAATAGCAGATATCTTGGCCTACTCATGTTTATATTATATACACAAGATATGTGGTTTGGCTTAGAAAACAAACTTGTTGTTCATGCAGATGATGCTACTCAATTTGCATCGATCCTATCTTTTGACTGAAGACCTGTTGCTACTAGATCTCTTGATACAAATCTCGCCCAAAATGATGATGGTGTAAACTGTGAGGAATGAAGATAAATCGTAAAAAAAAAAAATTCAAACCTTAACTGTTAGCGGGTGCAGAGAGTGGACCCTCCCCACCCACATATTTTACCTGATAATGTTTCTTAAATCTGTATACCACATTTAAAGCTCTAGGCGCCACATTTAATTTTTTTCATTTTGCTGTTTTCAATATTACTGCCCGGTTTGGTCTTCCTTGCTTGACCTTCATTTGAAATTGTTGGATCTAAGTCACATTAAACTTCTTATTCCATATCTTTCTACGAATCTCTGTATCCATAGTTATATCTAATTACTATGTATAGCTTATGACCACAAAGATAACCATATCTTTTTTTATTCTGCATTCTAATCTTTAGCGAAAACAGCAGCCTTCAAGTTACACCGTAAGTTAGAGAAATTTTGTTCCACTTGTGACCAAATTAAAGAATGATCTTACCAAGGTTTTAAATCGTCAACACTACGGGAGTTCAAAGTAAATGCTAAAGCTTCCTTGTTGATGATACTCATTTGAATCACGTCATAATTTCATAGTTTAATCGGTTCCTCCCCAATTTATCGCATATTTCTTTTATTATTATCATTAATTTTACTTCTGTGCTTCTCTTTCCGTTTGGGGGTGCTATCCGGCTTGTAGCAATCTGTTCTCCGACTTGCTGTTTCAATTTGTCAAATAATAATAATAATAATAATAATAATAATAATAATAATAATAATAATAATAATAATAATAATAACAAGCAATTGTACCGTAAGGTACAAACCGTGTATACAACTATACCAACCATTCTGAAGCCAGAATAGCTATGCAAGTTCCAAAGCATGATTCAGCTACCCTAAGTCACATCTACCAGATCTCAAAGGAGCGGTGTGAAAGATTTGTTATAAGAGGAGAACACTCAAGCAAGACAATACTATAGAAGTTGAAACCGTCAGAAACTTCATCACACCATGCAGTGCGCCACATATGGCCCTCTGTAGCTGTGCACAAACACCCCTATAGGACAAGATCTGAATGATGAAAGAAGACTTGTGTCTTCATTTGCCACTGAGATTTTCTAAAATCTGTCAGCTTAAAAGGAGGCCAGTATGCTTTTAATGTTCAATACAAGCTTTCACGGAAAATATCCCATTCATTGAAAATACTTGAGACATGACAAATAGAAGAATATCTTTAAAACAAAAACGGTTTATAGAAATATATGGACTGAAAATAATTAATTACATACAGTAAAATTCAATGGGACTTTGACACCTAAGGAAATTTTTCTAAATGTGAAACGTTAAAAATCATAGCAATAACGCCATTATTTTCATAATGTTGGAAATAAATAATTTTCATTAAAACCTAAACAACGATATAACAATATACTGGTTTCATTGAGGGAATAACCAACTCCAGTACTTTGTATGCTGGTAGGCTATTTACGTTTAAATTGCGTAGCTCCTAACAGTGACGAAATAAAAATAGTTTAACAACAGAAACAATGTTAGATAATTACATGAGAATTAAACCAGCACTCTCTTAACCCCAAAAGAGATCAATTAACTCCGACTTTTCAGTATGTCGTAAAGTGTATATTAAGAAACCAACTTTAAATGAGGCTTAATTACAACCTTTTCTGAATCAGTTTTAAACCACCAGAAACAATAATTCTACTACAAAAAGGAGGAGACAGTCAGAGCAACTGAATCGGAGGGTCAGAGCAATTGTCTCAGAGGTGACCAACCCATTAACCCGAGGGTTCAGTGCCCACAAGAACAAAAGTACTCTCCAGAGGATCATTCAAAACGTTAAATGGCATGACGAGGTCGCGCCGCCATTCGCCAAAGGGCGTCTCATCCATCGCCTACAGAAACAGAAGGGACTTCCCATTACCCAGTATTCAATCATGACCGCTCGGCATCTTTTTATTACTATTTTTTTTTTTTTTACTACGCATCTTCCCACGCTAAAAGAGCATGAATTTATTTTTTGTTTCCCAAAAGATAAATGACTAAACTACGAAAAAGATTCGTTGAAACGATGAGCTACAAGAAATCTCTGCGTGACTTTTACACGCACGAAGAGGCGTCCATTGAACTGACAACAAAGAGAAAACAAGAATGATGAACAATTAGTAAGAGATACCTCGGAGGGAAGTTGCATTGGGTTATACTCTATCTTGGGAGACGCAAATAAAGAAAGAAAAATATATGGAAAGAAGGATCTGTTTCTTAATGCAGCTTTCTTTCAAAACCCTATATATATATATATATATATATATATATATATATATATATATATATATATATATATATATATATATATATATATATATATATATATATATCTTGGGAGACGCAAACAAAGAAAGAAAAATATATGAAAAGAAAGATCTGTTTCTTGATGCAGCTTTATTTCAAACCATATATATATATATATTATATATATATATATATATATATATATATATATATATATATAGAGATAGAGAGAGAGAGAGAGAGAGAGAGAGAGAGAGAGAGAGAGAGAGAGAGAAAACACATAATCACACGTGGAGCAAAATTAAATATCTGAATCCTATCGGGATCGAGCCAAAGTCTTCCAACTGGAAGCAAGTTCGCTACCAGCTGAACCACACAAGTCATATAGTATATACGTACTGTCGCATTTCCCCTGAGATACTTTTATTAATGAAAGGTGAAAGTGAATATACACCACGGGATTCCTGAACATGATTTCCTTTCGTAAGAAGAAAAAATATTTTCAGACATTTGATTGAGCCTCGCATGTTACCCATGGCAAATTCTTTTCTGCTTTTCCCTCTTACTTGCTCTTCGGCAGACAAAAGAAATACAAAATGGCAGAGAACCTGAATATCGTCGGGGAATCTGGCCATCATCACTGAAAGATGACTGGGGAAATGTTCAGCTTGTATCGCCGGTTAACATCGTCTATCATCTGGTCGGACATTAATGACCGCACTGAGGCAACGATTTCGGATATAGATTTTTCAAGAATAAAATTTTTCATGTTCTTCTTGAATATATATTGTTCCCAAATCAGGGCTTTTGTTTCAAGAAGAAAAAAAATCCTGAGCCCATGAGTAATTCTTGGCAATGCAATGCTATTGTTTTTCCAACCGCTGTTTAAACAAGTCTGCTATAAATTCAAGAAATCATTCCTCCCTCACCCACAATTAAGAATCCAAGCCCAACCCAGTGTCACTCTGACTTGGACACACAAACACAGATCCTCAAACCCAGATAAACACCGCCCATTAAAGAGACGTGGTTTAACGTCCCTGCAAACCGGCCTTAGAAATCCGACTGGTCAAGATATAGAACGAGAGCAATCCAATGAATAAGAGAGAGAGAGAGAGAGAGAGAGAAGAGAGAGAGAGAGAGAGAGAGAGAGAGAGGACGTCTTGCCACCACCCGGGCCATCTCGTAAGTAAAACACACCTGGTGCAATCACTCCGCAATCTCGCACTGGACAAGGACAAGCTCCCCTTCCAGCACATCTGTCCCCTGGCGAGCTCACTCCCTGTGCAGCACCTCCAAGAGCCTCCTCACATGCATTCTGCAATAACCACACGCCGAGAAAAACGTGATTCTAAAGTTCCGTCTAATATTACGGATTGCTATTACTCACCCCCCACACGCATACTACCTTTGCGTGCGCGTTAACGCCGAGACCTACCACCCTCTCAAACATTGGTAGATTGCCGAGTGTATCTTCCAACAAAATTAAGCTAAATAATTTCAACTAGAACTTAAAATGCATTATACACCATACAAAGCCTTCAATGCCTTGATTGCAAGACATAACTTAAAAAGCCCTACCCTGAAATCAACGATCCAAAAGTAGCATGAGCTAAACGAAACAGTTTTTTTACTGTAAATTAATGTATGTTTTTCAGACTGCCTTTTTACAGATGGTAAGCAGCATGCGTTAGACAAAAAAAAAAAAAAAAAAAAAAAAA
>NC_087200.1:130820920-130835920 GCF_015104395.2 Macrobrachium nipponense
GACGAGGTTCCTTGTTGGACGAGCGGGTTACGTGTTCGCCTAACGATTCCGTAGTCCCGCCCTACGAGAGCTGTTAATCAACTCAGTGTTCTGGTTAAACTAAGATATACTTAACTTGATGGACGAATCCTCAAAATAAATTGATGCAAAAAGGCCGAATCACTTACGTTGAAAAATACTGATTTACACCTCAAAAGAGAGAGAGAGAGAGAGAGAGAGAGAGAGAGAGAGAGAGAGAGAGAGAGAGAGAGAGAGAGAGATCTTCGATTATAGGCGGACCATCTTTGAAGGCCTCATATCACTTTTCTTCTGCTTCCTGAGCAGCCACGACCGCATCGAACATTTCAGAGAGAGAGAGAGAGAGAGAAGAGAGAGAGAGAGAGAGAGAGAGAGGCAACATTCCAGAATTGAAAGGTCAGACCTACACATTCGCAAAGACGAAGGAAATTAACACAATGTCTGCAGCCGTTCTCTCTCTCTCTCTCTCTCTCTCTCTCTCGTCTCTCTCTACTGCTCCTCTCTCTCTCTCTCTCTCTTCTTGAACCTGCGTTTAAAAGGAAACAGTTTGAGGTTGGACGAAGAAAAGGACAATTGTAGGCAAAACAAAAGAGAAAAGACAGCTCTCAGGGGGTAGGCAGGAGCGTGTGTGTGTGTGTGTGTGAGGATGCAGGTGAAACAACATGTCAATTTGATTTCAATTGCACTTCGGTCACATCTATGGCGGCTCTCATCGGGAAATCATTAGCACCGTTATTACGTTTTCACTTTTTTTTTTTTTTTTTTTTTTTTTTGTGTGTGTGTGTGTGTTTTTTCTTCCTCCTTTTGACACGATGCCGACCGTCATCATACGACCTAATTATCTATCCTCTGTGGAAATCAAACCGTCCGTATTCACTTTTTCGTCCTCTGAAATGAGTTGCCAGCGTCAGTGTCATTCTCTGATACCTCCACTGCCCTCGCCCCTCTCGCTTCCTCCTGGTTGGCCAGATATTTAGGCGAATTGAGCAAACATCGCCAGAAATTCTTATAACAATGTTAAATACACGCACAGCATAATAATCCCGTTTACTAATGACAGGTCAGTATCGAACTTTGAAACTTGAAAAACAAACCACAAAATGGAGAAGAAATAGGTTTTAAAAATACGAATACAGTTTCGGAGCGTCACGCTCCATCCTCAGTGTCTCTACACTGAAGAGGGAATACGACGCTCCCAAACTGTATATGTATGCTAAAATATATTTGTTCTCCAACTTTTTTTTATATCCCGTTTATTCCTATATAGTAATGAAGAACACATATAAAGTGAATGGACTTATTACACTTCACAGAATTTACGATAAAGATTCGACATTGAATGGGTATGTTTAATCATTAGAAGAATTTAGAATAAAAGGAAGGCTTTCCAAAATGTGACTAAGGTTCGATATCACATTTGCCATACCTGGATCGAAGGAAAACCTGAAGGTGGATAAAATCTACAAAAAGAGGAGACGCGTATGCATTAATCATCAGTAACATTCAGTGAACTACTTTAAACATACTCATTAAAAATACATAATAGTTTTCACTAAAATCCTTTCCTACGTTCACTTGATTTTATAAACGAGAGTTATTCTGAGATGGATACTTCGGTCTGCTCTATATACGGATGTGAAAAATGAATCATTTACTATTCCAAATACAAAATCATTCAAAAGTAGGAAACATAACTGTCACAAAGAAGTCTTGGAAAAACTAAAAAGGATAAAGACAACAAGAAACAATATTCCGTGTGTTATGATGGACCCCCAGTTACAGTCACGATGGTCATTTCGTTACCATGACCTTCACAATATTAGTTCATTAACGAAAATCAAGCAAGAATAATCGCGCAACCGTGCAAGTTAAGGCCATGTACAATTTCAGTTGTGGACAATGAAAATAAAATAAGAACCATGTCTTCTGTATAAATCTTGGGATACCGTCAAATCAACACTTTAAATCCTTAATGTTAACGAATGTTAATGTTCTCATGAGGACAATTGTCCTCGTCAAGCTTGAGGAGTTTAAAACAGGGATCTAATTTTATCCTTATCTTTACAGAGCATAAATGTGTCTCATACTCTTCACGTACAAAATAAATTCGAATACTGATGTTAACCAACACTTTTCATCAATAATTACTACAACCAATTTCTAATAATTCATAAAAAGAGAATAAGTCTCTTAGTTCTGAGGTCTTCGAAAGTAACGTCCCATTTCCCTAGGCATCAACTCCACAACAACACGACATTGAATCAAATAACCCCTTTGTGTCATCTGTTCGTCCATCGAACGTATTCATCACGACACCGAACGAAAATCGATCTCCCTTATGACAGCCATTAAGGGACTCTGGAACCATTACTATCGCTTCCTCCTCTGGAACCACTTTCTTCTCATCCCTTCAGCAGAGGCAGTTTTCTCTTTTCCCCGCACAGGAGCCATTTACATCTGAATTATAGTCTGCAGCGTAGCAATAAGAACAGTGTGCCCAAATGGACTACTTTTTGAAGAAGGTCTAGTGCAGTTTCGAAATTACTCCTACATACAATAATTCATTTTAACATCTCTGCGTCTCTCTATTGGAAAATAGGTATGTTGCTGTACATTGTAGGAAATGCAATGAATCATACTCCGGCACATATACTCTCTCTCTCTCTCTCTTCTCTCTCTCTCTCTCTTGTTTAACACTTAAGGTTGGAGCAATCTCGACCCCGGCCCATGACCGGGACACCTGGCAAAAATCAACCGCCCTTCGCGTCCACAGTTATCACTCTCAACTCGTTTCTTCAGCCACTCGCAACTGACATTAATCTGCCAGAGGCCTCGACCTGCGATCAAAGAATAGAATCCAACACCGGAAGAGCTTCGGTTACTATTCGGTTACCATGGTACTCAGTCTTTTGACCGTCAAAGTAGAACTTGATAAAAGCCCACTTGTACTTTTATGTTATAAATATTACTGATGATAAGATAATTATTATTATTAAAAGTAATAATAATGTTCATGATCATCATATAGTCTCAAAATACGAGAGAGAGAGAGAGAGAGAGAGAGAGAGAGAGAGAGAGAGAGAGAGAGAGAGAGAGAGAGAGAGAGATGCTGGTACTCAGTCTCTTGACCGTCAAAGTAAAACTTAATAAAAACCCACTTGTACTTTAATGTCATTAATATTACTGATGATAAGGTTATTACTAAAATCAGTACTAAAAGTGATAATAATGTTCATCAAATACTCACACAATATACGAGAGAGAGAGAGAGAGATTCACCACACCTGTAACGATCGCCAACGCTTCAAATCTGAAAGAATGAATCACGCCTTGTGATAAGGCCACCAATTCTGCGTGCACGGCAGAACGGCAACATACAAAAGCGCATTCAGTCTATATGCAGAACCGTTGGGGTGCATAAACTCCAGCCCTTTCTATACGAAGTTGTTCACAAGAATTCCACTGATCACTTCCTGATGGCCCTGGGGATAAGAGCTCTTGTTTCTACTATGTAAAGGAAGTTACTTCTGACTTCGTTCGTTTCATGTAAATATTTTCTTTCCAAAAAAGAATACCTTCGAGTAATTTTCGTTTTACACCTCTGAAACTACATGAGAGAGAGAGAGAGAGAGAGAGAGAGAGAGAGAGAGAGAGAGAGAGAGAGAATACTACGTATTCATATGCAGGTAATATTTGATACCTTTTATAGTTTCGTACTTCGAGATGGAAACTGATTATGGTAACAGCCACTATGTACTCACGATCAGCAAAAATAAAAATTAACTTAAAATAAATTAAAATGTCCTTTTCAACAGAAAAGAAAGTCTTGGTGTTAGATGTTATGAAAATCAACTCCCAACGATATGAATATGGTCTTGCGTTGGTCTGGATAGGGAGAGAGAGAGAGAGAGAGAGAGAGAGAGAGAGAGAGAGAGATACCATTCTACTTCCCGGCGATAGACGAACTCTACCACACCTTTTCTGAGTCATTCTTCCAACATGTTTTTAGCCAGGCGTTTTTTATTAATGGATCCTTATATGAACACGCCGCAAAACAATCGCGCTGCTACCTTTAGAAAAAAAAAACTGTTTGTTAACCTTCAAGTTGGATCATCCACATGTCAGAACTTTAATTCATGAAAGGTCGTTGACATAAAATAGATTCCAGCTTTAACGTATAACTACCGTCCTTGCACACTATCAGTACCAGGGTTATCGAACACAAAAATACAAGATTTCGCTTCTCAAACAGGATTAATCATGCAACTTATCAAAGCGAATAAAATCCGAACAAGTAAGTCTTCGCAATCGTTTCAGTTTTGCAAATTAAAAGAAAAGGTTTTGCAAATTAAAAGAAAAGGTTTTGCAAATTAAAAGAAAAGGTTTTGCGAATTAAGAGAAAAGTTGCACAGGGGAGGCTGCAACACAAATTCCACAGCCTAACCGGCAGATTTTAAACGTATAAAATAGCCATTTTCTTCCCTGATGTAAACAACTGAAGTCTGGAATTTACAAAACAATACATAAAATTACCCAACAACTATGAAAAAAAAAATGCAAAAGAGATATAAGGATGTTTCTTCTGAAAACTGGAACTTTGTTACTAGGATGGCAACAGATCATGTAATAAAATACCCTTATCTTACACCAAATTGAGGAAAAAGGATAAAGAAACTGAAGTGAGTTTATCAAGAGGGGCCTTAATTCGAAGAAAGTGACATAACAGTCCTTTGGAACAAAGAATATAAGAACAGGGTATGATAAATATACTTTTAAAAAGAGGTGAACAAACCACAACAAAAAGCTCAATTCTAACTGCTGAAATGTCTTTTGAATTTTAACGCCAATTAACAACAAAGCACGATTAGAAAAAGCCGACGACCCCAAAAACAAATGACAACTGAATAGTGTTCAAGGACCATTGAACATTACTGCTAATGGTGTACTTGCAACTTGGTCGACTGGGCATAATCAAATGCTTTTACTCTCAGTTTCTAAATCAATAACCAACAAACATCATGGGTGATCTAAGAGGTAGCTGCATTGCAAGGAACCTCATTGTCTCCTTTTCCGAAGCTTTGCAACCACACAGAAAAAACACATTTAATATCCCCTGTTCAAAGTAAACTTGAAAATATAGCTTGAGGATGCCTAACGATAACAAAAATCATAATAAGGGTTACTGTGACGAAACTTAAAAGAATCAGAGGAATTGGTCATGCAATTATTATATGCCGTCATTCGTGATTTTATTACCTCTATTGCTTCAAAGGGATGGATTCCATCGGGAGACGAACCAACACGTACCTGGAAAGATAAAAAATTTGAGCTATAATAAAATAAACTGCTACAAATAAAGAACTACGCTTTTTTTTAGAGAGAGAGAGAGAGAGAGAGAGAGAGAGAGAGAGAGAGAGAGGAGAGAGAGTATCTGTGCCAGGAAGTCATAACAAAGTAAACCGAGTGGCCGGCTTTTGCATATGCATTCAGACAGCGCAACTCGGACAAAAATAAAACAATAAACCCCCAAACCAGATGCAACACTAAAAGCATCGGCAAAATATTGAAGCCTCAAGGGATATTTTCCCATTCAGTAACAAGAGAAGTTTTATATTCTGCATCAATATGCATAGCGAGCAGAATCTGGCCGGACGGGGAGGTCAATGCAAATCCCCGGATTTGAAATGTTGCCCCAAGAAGGCGAATATGATCCCCAGGTACTCTAACACAATATCACTGACAACAGTAACATGAATTCCGGTATTTTTCTGAAATTCGTAATGGAAAATATAAAAGGTGACAAATCTAAAATAATATTTTTAAAGTACATTAAACTATTAAAAATACAAGAGCTATAATATAGGATATTAATAAGATAGACATTTGGCAACAGGAACATGAATTCCAATTTTTTCTTTTTTTATTTCGAAGAGAAAAATGAAAAAGTGACAACTGAAAAATAATAGTTTTTATACATTCAACGGCTGAAAATACAAGAGTAGCGAAAAGCTGACTTGTGAGATATTAAAAGAAATAGACAATTGACAACAGTAACATGAATTCCAATATTTTCTGGAATTCAAAATGGAAAATATAAAAGGTGACAAACTGAAAATATTTCCTTAAATACATTAAAGGAGGAAAAATATAAGAGCCACGAAAATATGACATGTAATGCAGGATATTAAAAGAGGATACAAAGTCTGACAACAGTAACATGAATCCCAATATCTTTCTGGAATTCGAAATGTGACCAATTGAAAATATCTTTGTTTAATACATTAAAAGATGGAAATGCAAGAGCAGCAAAACATAACTTGTAATGCAAGATATTATAATATGATACAGAATCTGACAACAGTATCGTGGATTCAGATATTTTTTCTGGAATTCCAAACAGAAATAGAAAAGGCGATAACATGAATAATTAATTCTTAACACATTAAACAATGGACAATACAAGAACAGCTAAAATGTGAGTTGAATGAGTGACATGGAACGTTAGAAGAGAGAAGTGACGGATGAAAAATACAACAATGGCAAGAAATGAAATTTGGAAAACCTACAAAATGAAAGCACTATAAAAACGGCAAAAGGTAAACAATGCAACACAAAGCCAAGAGCAAATAATAAATGGCTGAACAGCCTTAAACACGCAAAACGTCAGACACGAGAAACAATAAAATGGAAAGTATGGTATCAGGTAGGATATCTCCAGATCATTATTCATACGCCCAGATCAACTCCAACGAAACGTCCGACGCCCACCTGCGCCGACACTCGTCACGCAGAATTTCACACACACCCATGTGGCCTACCACAAAAACAGCACTCGCGCAGTTGTAATGAATCTCTGAACACTATGCAAATGAGTCCCAGGAAATGATAAGAATAATCAAGGAACATAGGACGGTGGGAACTGCTGACCGCTGGCAGCCCACCTTCAAATCCCGCCCTTTTTTACCATCGCTTGTTTGTTACTTCTAATACCATATCTTATGAATCCTTCCATAACAAAGGATAAATAGGGAAGTGAATAAATAGGTTTGTTTGTTTGTTTGGTGTTTTTACGTTGCATGGAACCAGTGGTTATTCAGCAACGGGACCAACAGCTTTACGTGACTTCCGAACCACGTCGAGAGTGAACTTCTATCACCAGAAATACACATTTCTGACCCCTCAATGGGTTGCCCGAGAATCGACGAGGCAGGCCAAGACCATACCGACAACGCCACCGAGGCGCTTTGTGAATAATAATAATAATAATAATAATATGGCAGGGGTCTCTCTTTAAGGGCAGCGTTATTGAAAACAATTGCTGTTTCAACGGCATTTATCTTGTAGAGAGCTTTCTTTATTCTTTTTATATTTTTCTCGTCTGCAGGTCTTTAGGAAATACCACCTACCGGCAGAAGAGAAGAATATTTATTATAAGAAGAACAGAGAAGACTCTCTACAAGCTAAATGCCGTTGAAACAGCAATTGTTATTAAAAACAATAATAAAAATATAATAATAGTCATTGGTTAAGATATTCAATTCGGTGGATGGATATCTTGCAAATAAATAGGCAAATGCACCTCTCTGACTATTATGGTAGGATACTGTTTCTCTTAAAAAGAAGACCCACTTAAAAAGAAGACTTACTGACAGAAGAGAAGACCATTATAAGAAGAATAGAGAACACACTCTACAAGCTAAATGCCATTGAAACAGCAATTGTTATTAAAAAATAATAATAAAAATATAATAATAATAATCACCATTGGTTAAGATATTCAATTCGGTGGATGGATATCTTCCAAACAAATAGTCCAGTGCACCTCTCTGACTATCATGTTGGGATACTGTTTCTCTTAAAAAGAAGATCGACTGACATGCATACCGGGAACTCCAAAGAATATGAGAAGCAAGAAAAAGGACGGAGGAAATCCACAGACATTTCTGTTTTCTGCTTCAAAGGCAGCCGGCACCATAACAGCAGTACTTTCTTCCCCGGAACAGCAGCCCATCTCCTATACATTTCCGCCTCCCATACACGCGTCCCTTCGTCTTCCTCTCACTGTCACGTCTTCTCTCACACTTTCTGGATCCTGAGCTCTAGGACTTGTACGTCAAACTTCCTCCTAATGCGTTTCCACCGACACCGCTAACATCAACTCTCCCCCCCCCCTCCCAACCCATTACTCACCCGCTCCCCTTCCCCATGTACAGTATCTAAATAATCGATTCATGCCTTATTGAGTCAGTGAATAAATTAATAGACGCCGTTAGTCATTTTTCCAATAATATTATAATCATCATCACAATAAAACGAGAGCAATGAACATGTGAGGACTATGAATAACAACAAAATAAAATTACAAGAAAGTCAGTAACCATTCTCTCTCTCTCTCTCTCTCTCTTTTCATAGACTGCAGCGAAACCATCACCTGAGATCCCAAGGACGCGCCGCCTTCTGCTCTAATCAACATTTACGACTCTCCAAAACATGCAAACTGCGGCAGAGCCAAAAAGAAAATTAGCTCTACCTCCTTTGCTTCTCTGAGATGAAACTGCAATATTAAAAAAAATATAAAATATTCGTGCAGCCTAACCTTATGAACGCAGGCTGAAAAGAAGATAATGGTGTCTTTTCTATTATGACCAGATACTTGAATAACACCGCAAGCTGGCCTTGTGGTGAAACTTTATCAGTACTGAGGGGAAAATTTAGCATAGTAAGAAGTAAGATTCAGCTCCCTTAAATATGGCATAAAAATGTTGAAAGCAAAACGTTAATGATTACCGAATTTTGCCTAGAGATCTTTTTTTTTTACTAAAATTACCAAATGATTTATTTTGCATTTATTTCATTTTTCCCATATTCTTTTGAAAGCAATTTCATGCGTTTACTACAGTGATATCGGAAGGCCTGCCTACCAAGCAGCGACAGGTAAAAAAAACCAATGAGTATGATAAACAACTGAAAAATGAAACCAGGTAAGTGAGTAGGTAAAACAAATGATTACCTAAGAATAGAATAACATATCGAAAACAAACACTTGTGTATATTATAAGAAAGTTGAATACCTAAACAAAAATTTGTGAAATACATTAATACGACAGATATCTTTACTCTCAAACAACTAAACTGATAAGAAAGGTCAACGAAGTACAATGGAGCTGAGAAAATGGTGATAATAACATTTTTTCAATCAACCAATAATGTAAAAAACATCTAGCAGGTCTGAAACAAGTGCGAAGCTGAGAACATAACAGAATTTTTAATATCTATTACAATAATACAATTTACAAATAAAAAATGTGATGCAACTTCACATAAGCGCTTTTATAACCCCTTCTCCTATCCTCCGGAATTCCTTTTGCGTGTGCGTGAGTGTGTGTGTTCTGAATATCGCATGAAAGAACAAACACAAGAGTGGCAGTACATAAATCATCTTACTCATGAGAGAGAATGAGCAATTTCTTACCTTTTATCTGTGCATTCAAATTTGAAGAATTAATATTTTTCCTTCAGTGCAAACTGCAGGTGTCTCCAAGGACAAAATGTTAACGCTAGTCACTTGAAGAGTATCGTCTAAAAATATAAAATTACAATATAAAATGCAAGCTCGTGCGTACGTCCATATAAAGCGACATTCTCACTGAAGGCGTGGCTATAAGGGCCTTTATTTTTATTTTTTTTTATTTGCCGTTGTTTGAACAATCAGTTCTATATGATTTGTCCCATTCACTTTTCTTGTTAAGCTAGTAAGACGACCGAATATCTAAACTAACAGGTAAAATCTGACACGCAATTCATAACTGTAACCTTTGGTGAGAGAGAGAGAGAGAGAGAGAGAGAGAGAGAGAGAGAGAGAGAGAGAGAGAGAGAGAGAGATATTAAATCCCATAATAAACTAGCTAATATTCAGCATCGTGACATCTGATGTCTTCAAGCACCACTTAACTAAAATTAAATCTGTCGATAAAATGTAAAGAACACATCAATTCAATTATATTCCATTCTTTATGAATAACAATAAGTGAACAGACAACCTACACTACCCGACGGGGGAACCAGACTACCAGACCAGTTTTTGTTCAGTCGCTGAAAGTTTCCCAACGGATCAATTAAACTACTCGAAATATAGATAGTGTCTTGATCTGTACAAGGTATACTGAAGTAAACGGAAGCAAAATCAATATAATAAATAACCACTTAATCAGTGAAAAAAAAAATTGCGCTTTTCATAAAATGGATGCAAGGGGAACATACAATTTCTGGCCTTTGGCTTTAAAGTTCATCTGGCCTCCGACAAGCCGTTTAAGAAAATGCAAATTATGCAGCTCGAATGTTTTGCAGTTAATAAAAACGAACGCCCCAACTCTTAGCACACCTGGCTCTTAAAATCTCTACTATCATCAGTGAACCATTATAGGGGTTAAACGTAAGTGTTCCAAAATTACACAAAACATTCCCTTAATATTTTCCAAGAGATTTTGTTTGTTCCTTATGATACTATTGCTATTATACTATATACCATCCAATAAACGTTCCCTGCCTAGTCATTCCAGGTGACATCTTTCTGTTCATAGGTGTTTTGCTTCCACGAGCATTAACCATGTGCCTCTAATCTATTATTGTTAGTTATTATTATTTATTATTATTATTATTATTATTATTATTATTATTCTCCTACATTAAACTTCATTAGGTCTGGAAGTAAATAGCATAACTTCAATGGTTAACGTTACTGACTTGCCGATGACAGTTCTACCTTAATTAAAGGTATCAAAAGTGAACAACACAGTTCGGATTTTTACATACAAGTTACTCTTGTCCTTCTATTCTGGAGCATGAAAATCAACCATACGCAGATTTCTCGGTCAATTAACTAAACTTTACTGCCGTTTTACCCTTTTTGCTTTCTGGCGCTGCATTTCTAGTACGAGACCCTTGGTAATCGCCCACTGTAGCTACACGGGTCACGTTCAAAACGATCCTTGTAATGATTTATTTACATATATATATATATATATATATATATTATATATATATATATATATATATATATACATATTATATATACATGAGAGAGAGAAGAGAGAGAGAGAGAGAGAGAGAGACGAGAGAGAGAGAGAGAGAGAATATGTCATAAATAAATATTTTATGAATGGTTTCATCCCGATAGGATTAACTCGTTGAAGCTTTTCCGTAGTGATGCTGTACATTTTGAGACAGCAATAAACTCACTATGGTTTAATCTCTCTCTCTCTCTCTCCTGAGTATAATCCACAACACTGCATATGTCAACAGAGCATAATGGATTTTAGAGATCGCGCCCATTCATCCCTCCTTTTCCAATTCCAAAGTTGTGAGATATATGCGCTTCCACCAAGCTTAGAGAGAGAGAGAGAGAGAGAGAGAGAGAGAGAGAGAGAGAGAGAGAGAGAGAGAGAGGAGAAACATTTACGTACATCGGCATCGGGGAGAGAACCAGCTTATATCTGTGTATTCTTGGAATCAGTTAATACCTCCATTAAGTTTACAATCCTTGACATTCTCATAACTGTTTTGACATTTATATGAACACTACGGACACTGTCCTTAAAATAAACAGCAATCAGTTGCAGCCTCTAAATAGTAAACAACCAGTAAAAAAAAAATACATTTTATAGAAATATATATAGTGAGGACTTTGTTATATGAAAATAACTCAAAAGAATCTTTCAAAAATTCAGACTGACGACTAAAAAGGTCTTTTTACGCCCACTTCATCACATGTCAGGCAAATATAGGAACTTTAGTATTTTATTTATTTATTCTTTTAAGATGCTGTAGCAAGTCAAGAACCACAATTCCTATCCGATTTCAAACATCCACATTTCGCATTTCATAGGTTGTGGCTTTAATTTCAGCTGGCCTTATGCCGGCACGGCTTCTAAATCTTAGGAAGCTCATAAAATTTCTTATATAAACCAAGTCAACAATATCACTAAATCTTTCTTCCATAAACAAAATACAAGAAAAATGTGATGGGCCAAGTAATAAATCATGCACCAGCTTAAAAGTAATTTCGGTAATCGTTCAGTCGCAAAATGAACATATTCATCTTCCGCTTTATTATTAATCAATTAATATTCTTTGCCAACAGACCTACGAATTTAATAAACGTGGATTCTTCCCTACCTTAAAATCAATTTACCATAAACAAGATGCCTCATCTTAAAAGGAATGTAACAGTTCAAAAGGCTTTTTACATTTAATACAAATATTTAATCAGATTAAAAGGTGTGAAAAAATTCATCAGCATAATCTCCATATCCCGATTATACAAACTTTTACTTTACAGTGAAAATGATTACAATCCTCCCCGATTATAAACGTTACAGCAATATATGTCTTCATATTTATATTTGCTCTGCAGGCCCATCACGAACATAGACTTCTTCATTATCAGTCTCTACTAACAAACCACTGAGCTATAAGTATAGAATGAGAGGACGCTGATAATAGAAAGGAGGAAGTTGCTATAGCCATTAACAGCTGTGCCTATCCCATAAATGTTTCGCAGTACAAGCCATTTCTTCAATGGCCAGCAGTGATAACTGCATACAAGGAAGTAGGACATTACTAATTTTCAAAAAAATCAATTCACTACAAGTATATCCAAACATCCATTTTTATTTAGAGAAAAACAAGTTTGTAAATAAATGTATGCTTTAGATTCTGCCAGGTCTTCATACATTTTGCCATAATGTATTCTGATTATGTTCAATCGATATAAAAAAAATTCTGGTTATGATTCTCTCTCTCTCTCTCTCTCTCTCTCTCTCTCTCTCTCTCTCTCTCTCTCTCTCTCTCCTGCCACTCACATTCATGCATACGACAAAATTTCCCTAATTCTGAAAGAATGAATTTTGCTAAAAAGCACTCGGATATCGTTTACAAATTATTACCTCAAAATGCAATTAAAAAGTACAAAAAGAAGCAACATTGTAACTGACAATTATTTTTGAATATCAAATGTCTTCTTCGAGTAGACTAATATAAATAGAAGCTTGCTTTCTCTGCCTATTTTTACAAAACCTATTAACATTTACTTCAGAGTACCAACTATGGCCGTAGGAAGAGTGCCATACACTCATAACGGTTCCCAACTCTCTTCACAATTTGAGAGAAGCGAAGCATAAGAAGAGGTCACGTCACGTGCAGACGAACCACAACCTGGACAAGCAGCATGAAATTCCACCACGGCCCGGGTCGGCTGGATTAGCGCAATGCGCGCCATCTATGACCTGACAACGATACTCAACAGTAGTTCAAGTAAACATTAACAGAGGGCGCTTTAATCGCACTCGTGCAACGTTTGGCGGGAAACATGTTTGAAGGCCACATGTCTGAGCAGGTGGACTCTCCCTTAGTGCAGCCTGTTCTCTGTTCCACTTCGCAGCTGACATTGCTCTGCCACACGTAACTTTACCTATTATCTCTGTTCACAAAGCCTTCACTTATTGCATGTTGCTCAGCCCAAACCAGAATCGAGTCCCGATCTTACTCATGAATCAGTCCATCATTTCTTCTTAGTGGTAAAACCGTACCGACGGTCGGTCGTGTGTTATAAATATTTAAAGGCACATTTCCACTAGTAGATGGAACAATAATGAAGCTAAATAACAATGAAACAATGCCAGCAAAGGAACACTAGTTGATACAGCAAAGGCCGCCAAGGTCACAACGCCTAAAGCCACGTGGAAATACTTCCCGTTTGCGACAGTTCATTGCCAATTACGGAAATCCCTAGGATTAATAGACCCCTTCGCCTTGCATTCATTAACAACATGTCTCACTAAGGTCAATGAAATGGCCAGCTTAATAATGTTGTATGAACATAAGAAGACTATAAATTCCAACGCCATAACAAACTTTCACTCGACGTTCTTAAGCTATGAGTAATAACAGGATAAAGAATGAGCTCCATTTACTGTATTAACTTACCAAGTACCAGCACTTTTACGTTCAACGCCACTAGCTGCTCTTCCAAGCTCCGATTTACTTCATTCCAGATTAAAAATCCTCCACACAGCATTTTACATGAACTGCAGCAAAATCGATCGTTATATGAGCACTTTAGAGGTGCATTCCATTCACATACCAGCAGCCGCCGTCAGCAACTCCAAAAAGAATACCACACCTACGCATATTATAGCTATTTTTCTAAAGATTTACATACAAGGCCCATAATATTCGATTTCGTTCTGTGTAATTATGGCATTCAACAGCCCCGACCGGGAACGCAATTACACCGAGCCAGGACATACCAACGATTTCTAACATCACAGAAATTCCGTTTTTAAGATAAACGAGAAAAAAAAAAAAAAAAAAAAACAGACAAGCTGGTATCATTCCACTCGACCCAAGTACACTGGGGGTCTAGGGGAATTTTAATGGATGCATTTCGCCAGTTTAAAAGTGATAGCCTGAGGCCGATGTGGTCGTGTATCGACCTCTACAGTTCTTCTGACAGATCCTATATACTATGGGTTCCTTCAACTGATTCTTTGCTGTGAGGAAATTTTACGAAACATACCTCAAGATAAATTACTTTTCCAGTTACGATCCATCTTTTTCTGAAAATAACTGAAATTTATGTACTGCTACAGTTTACTACAGATTCGAGGTTAGAGCGTATAACCTTATACACACATATACTATATGTGTGCGTGCGTGTGTACATACTCTCTAGGGAGGAGGTGGTGGCAGTCTGAAGTCATAGCCTCCGCGCCCTACCAAGACTCTAAGGATGAAGTTGCCATGGCCCATGTCCTTTCCTTGGCTCCAGAGGACGCTGGTACCAAACTAACCATTTACAGCTGGGTCGACAGGTGGGCAGCAGGCCAGAATGGAATCACAGACGTTAAGAACGCGAATCACGTTCTCTACCACATTTCTATCGTTATAATGACGCAAATACAATTCTCCGGTATAGTAATTTAT
>NC_087200.1:130838420-130883420 GCF_015104395.2 Macrobrachium nipponense
ATAATCACCGACTCAAGGACAACAGGAAAATGGACATTTTCCAATTAAAAGCCACTGGGATTCTACGTTACGTATCTGGAAATTTCAAGTCTGGTAAAAACACAACGTAAAGAAATTAGGAAATTTCCACTGACAAGGGTGGCTTCGAAGAATAAACAAGAAACAGATTACCAATAAATAAACACACACACACACACACATATATATTATATATCATATATATATATATATATATATACATATATATATATGTATATATATATAGTATATATATAATATATATATTGTGAGTATGTTTGCGTTTCTGTAATTTTGTAGACAAAATTTCAAGAAAATGTTTGTAATTCACCTAACGTTAAAATATTCTTTAATTGCTTTCCCAAAATGATACTTCGAACACAAAGATCAATTGTGGACATTGATGAAAATACTGCACTATGCAAGACAACCTATACCAAAGCAATATCTATATATCTGGCCTAAGAGCACAACCTCAAATAAACAAATAACTTTCCCATGCTATGGTATTAACTTTCTCGACCATTCTCACTTTTTCACCCTTTCCTTTTTATCTGAATACCCGACATCTATTAAATTATTCATAAGGGCGTAGACCAACCCGTCAACCGTAAGAGGCATTAACTTTTGGAGATTTTATATATAATATATATATTATATATATATATATATATATTATATCTATATATTATATATAGATAATTATATATATATATATGTGTGTGTGTGTGTATTATACTTATATATGTACATGTGTGTCATGTGTGTATGTATGCCAAAAACCACCACACAATAAGACAAACTTGAGGTGTCTGGTGCTACAAAAAAAAAAAAAAAAAAAATCCCCTGTAAAACCTATGGCACCGGCTCACGACAGAAGTCTTCAGTATCTCATGTAGTAGGCCTAAAGCACCTGCCACTGGGTCTAGAAGACAACCACTTAGGCCAATCTTAACGAGGTCGTAAATGATCGCCGGCGTCACCTGATGGTCGCAGGCAATGATAAATAACACCAAAATTACCATCGTAAAGTGATGCTATTCACGTCAGGAAAAGGAGGGAGGACACGGATTCCACAAGGGGAGAGTCCCTGATTATCTTTATTGCTGGAGATGATCGAATCCGCATAAAGGGGCCTAGTATCCTTCGTGCTAATTGAGAAGTCAAATGAAATACTAAGTTCTGGATATGAAGCTGATCCCGAGTGATTTTATGGTTGAGATTCAACTGAAGATGGAATTCGGTTCACGAAAAGGCTCGCGCTCTTCTCCACTCTTCTACGCGCACATTTCATATTACATGAATAACTAGAATGTTCTGAGTAAACTAATTTATATATTCCACCCACAGTACACACGCCACACACGTGTGTGTGTATGTCCTAATAATAACCGAGTGGCTCCCTTCCTATGTGCAACGAGTATACCTTTATATTTTATTACTAACAAATGTTACGGATTTTAACCACAGGAAAACGACATTTTCTCGCTGTAATTTTTTTTTTTCTAAACCAAACAACATAATAAGAGAACGAAAAAAAATACACGAAAACCTCCACAAACCAAACACAGACTGCCATGTTTCTTCCATAAAATCAAGACAGGCCAGTTAGACGAATTCTGTAAACATTACAGGGGCAATTTCAGTGAAGAAACCACTACTTGTTCATTATATGAATAATCCTGAAACATGCAATACAGTAATAAATTACAGGCTATTTTTACCTTGTCGCTTTACTTCCCTAACCTTTCTTAGTTTTCAGATCATTTTTTACATACTTTGAAGAACGTTGAATATTTATATATCGTGCTGCTATGTGTATGTATGTATGTAAAATTTATATGCATTATATGTACGTATACATATATTAAATATATCCTCACTAAAGGAAAATCACATCTTCAAAAATTAAAATAATATGCATCCAATATCCAATAAGCTAAATGTGCGATCATAAAAAAGAAGAGAATTTGACCAGCCAAATAGTATAAGATAAAGTGGAAAGGCGTGTGTCACTTTAATTCCTCCAAGGGGACACGACGGCACCAGAAACAAGAAAGCTCCCCTGAAAATCCGCAAATAAGATCGCCTACGCAATCAGATGTCCCTCAGGGATGATAAGAACCACCTACTCAGGGGAAAATTGTTTGCTACCGCAATCTCTTCTCTACCAGGTCATGAGCGATAAGTAGCACAGGAGGGAAGTAGCATTCTGCCTTAGCAAAGGACCTCCTGTGCACGAACGCAACAGAAAACGGTGCCTGGCGATTCGCAGAAGACGCCAGCTATCAGTGTTGTAAGTTGGCGAGTCATCAAGTTTTTGCCTTGAGAGAACATTAATATGGCACAGTTCATGTAAATATCTTTCTTTCAATAGGTTTTGCAAATAAAAAATAATGAACCTTTATATATATATAGATAAACAGAAAACAATTTCTGCATTCATTGTACTCTGTGCAAAACCACCTTATAAGGTGAAAGTTTTCTCTACAACATTCAAACTATCCAGACACTAAGTTATACGATTCATTTGCCTCAAAATTCTTCAATATCGTCATCCAGTAGTATTCCTACTAATTATATACATTACTGTATCATTCACAGCTCGTCAAACAGAAATGAGTGCCATCCTAGCACCACCAGTGCAACGCCATTTTACAACCTAACACAACCAATAAATCATTAAACATGTCAGCATGACTGGGAAGAATCAGCTTCCATCCAGTAATATGGCTCATTTCTAATCCGTTCTCCAGCCACCCAACATCGGAGTGCCGCATGAACCGCCCCTTCCCCTCCCCTCCTCTCCTCCCCCCCTCCCCCCCCCCCCCAACACCCCACAGCATCTCCCCGGCACTTTTCAATCTCCCGATGTCGCTGTCATGAATGATGTTCTTCCCCGTGACCCTAATCCTCCAGTTACGCCTACTTCCTCACGTCCTCATCCACCTCTCTTCCTCGATGCCACATCACTGATGTGTATCACGGACTTCAAAACCTATCTTCAGTCATGCAAACAATAATAGCTTTGAAATCCTCGTACATCTTTTCCTCATACCTGGAAAATAATGTTAAACGGTTTTCACTGCTAGACACCAGATATAATATTGAAAATAGATTGCAAGAAGTTCAGAGGAGAAATATACAAGCCAATCAATCGATTCGATCACAAGTCCAGCATTATCCACCTACAATCCACACCACGCCATTTCTTGTGCTGATAGAGACCATAAGTCGCATTGACATAAGGGAGGACGACAACAGACCGACGAGTACAGACAGTTATGTGAATACGCGCTCACCATTCCTATATACGTCATAGTAGTAGTTCACTCTTATCCAAGCTCTCTCTCTCTCTCTCTCTCTCTCTCTCTCTCTCTCTCTCTTCCATCATTACTTTACGACAGTTCTTTTATGTTGTAAAGCTGCATCGTCGATTTCTCATCTTCTTCCTAGAATTTGTAGTTAACGTAAATAGTAACGAAATTTTGATTCTCTCTCTCTCTCTCTCTCTCTCTCTCTCTCTCGTTTCAACATAGTACGATGATCAAATCTACATTACAATAGAAAATCCCCTTTGAATTATGCCCAGTATTTCTTATGCCGCTTTTATTTTCAACCATATTCAAAAACTGGTCCGTATAGGTCGTCTACCCCTTTTGCTTTCACTTTTCCTCCTCCCTCTCGCCAAGTCTTATTTGCTATTCAGTGCATAAACACATAATTCTATTGTCTCCCTCCCTCCTTCCCCTCCTCTCTCTTCTCTCCCTGTGTGTATGAGAGAGGGACAGAGAGAATTAATATTTAATCCCCGTTAAAGTTAACTACAATTTCTAGTAAAAAACACGACTGGAGAGTACATAGCGACGACCTAGTTTTAAAATAAAGAGAGCTGTCGTAGGTTTGAGAGAGAGAGAGAGAGAGAGAGAGAGAGAGAGAGAGAGAGAGAAAATTAAAGTTTCATCACCACTGAAGTTAACAACAATTTCTAGAATGGAGATGTGATATCGAAGACCTACAGTTTTATAACATAAAAGAGCTGTGGTAAGGTATGAGAGAGAGAGAGAGAGAGAGAGAGAGAGAGAGAGAGAGAGAGAGAGAGCCTGAGGATGAACTGGACGTTCCCGGGAAGGTGATATGTGAGTTCATCGACAGTTGACACCTTATGCGATTTTTCATAAGCTAGCAATGGTCAATAGCTCGGTGCGTTTTGATTACGACTCTTTTTGCTCATCCTCATAAGAAAGATAGCTCTTTTCCGTTCCAACTTTCTCTCTTATGCAAACAAGTAAAATAGATGCACACCAACAGTTTCGTCCTCCATTGGACCTCTTCTTGGAGCGTGCGTTTATAAACGCTCCAAGAAGAGGTCCATTGGAGGACGAAACTGTTGGGCATTTTCTGAGACATACCATTTTCCTATGTGGAATGCAACTGAATTACCATATCTTCGTGCCTAAGAAGATTACATCGATAGGATGTGTTATATATCAATCGAGAAATCAATTCGTCCATCATAACACAAACTGGCAACGTCTAATGTCGAAATACTAATGTACCCACTACCCAGAGCGTCAGAAATCACGGGGATATAACAGGTCGTGACAGCATACACAGACCCTTAGGACGTTAAGTACCGTCCGTTAGCTAGGCCTGGGTACTTTATTCTACATCCTTCTGGGGAACAAATGATGAGAGAGGGTGGACCTATGATTAGAGCTTCATACCCGCATCAACTAAATTATTCTTAAGGTGGAGAAAATTCGATATTAAACAATACTTACGGCTTAAAAATTTGTGAATATAAAATGGTCACGTGTATAAGTGAAAAAAATTCATGCATGTTTACATATATACGTACATACTTACATAGGTACATGCGTACATAAATAGGACACACACCTATAAACATACATATACTTATTTATCTATTTATTATATAAACACACGCACATATATACACATATATGTATACAAATTTGTTGTTACATACACTGTGAAATTTTATGTATTCACAAATATTAAGCCACAAATACCGTTTAGCATCCAAATGAAAATACTTCGGGAGTAACTTACACACAAGGGGAAGTGTGTGTGTATGTGTGTGTGTGTGTGTAGCCGCAGGCGCACATCAGTAATCATAACCAAATACCCGTTCAGACCGAATAACAAAAACAAACGAATCTACAGCAGCGACGTCTGGCCCACTCCTGGGCCAAGCAAAAATGGACTGTCCTTGAGACGAAAGACTTCTTGCGTTACAAGGTGACCCACTAAGCAGATAATAAATTCAAGATCATCATAGGTTCAACAATATGAATCATATCATTTATAATGACTCTTCAAAAAAAAAGGTGTTTGCATAGCATACTGACCAGTAATCAATGTTAATAAGTAATTAGTAAAACGGGTACGAAATATGCATCCTTAAAGAAAAACAATATTTGCATGTTACACGACTGCTTTAACAAAACAAATACAAATCCAGCCTATTTTCTACATAGCATCCAGACAAAAAACATTCATACAAGCACAAAGCAGTCACAAAACTAATATTCATTTCCAGCTAATTTTATCCTGGTCTTTCGATCCCTGTGATTATTTACAAAAATATAAGCCTTCATGCGAGGAGGTAAATTTGTCATGTCTAGTTATAAACAATAAATTCATTCAACTGGTTCATTTGTCCCAATTAAAACCAATAAGAACCAATTACTTTTATAATAAATTAATCAGAAAGGTCAAAGGGGAACAGCAACGAGAGAGAGAGAGAGAGAGAGAGAGAGAGAGAGAGAGAGAGAGAGAGAGAGAGAGAGAGAGAGATTCTTTAATAATGATCATTACAGTGTCTGTGACAGAAGTACAACGTGCTTCCCACAAAAAATGAGAGATGAAAACTCCAAACACTTACTTTTGACCTTAAAAACACAAGACGCGATCAAGTACTTCGAGGACTTACACGTGGACTGAAAATCAATCTACTGAGGAAGTGATGGATGAATATGTCTTTTAAATCAGTCTGAGCAATTTTTTGGTCCACCACAAAACAGATGACTGAAGAAGAAGAGTTGGAGGAGCCCAAGGGGTACATCCACTTTCTCATAGTAACAGTACTCATTTTAAATTTATTTTTAATAAGCTGAAACCCCGTTTATTTATTCTCTACCTTGGCATTCTCTGTTTTTAATTGCATATGTGCTGACATTTCGGTCAATATTACTGGATGAATCCAAATTCAAATATTACTGTACCTAATTGTTGTTATTCATTAAACATTAATACGGGAACAAGAATCCCATAAACTTGTTGAATAAACTTTCCGATAGGTGTAAAGAAAGATTTTTAAAAAAGTACCTTTCGGTACAATACTAGAGAAAATCGAAAAAAAAGAATTGTCTGTGAAATAAACATGATAAAAATATCATATGAAAAAGAATTATAAGATGCTTAAAGATTGTACAAAGAACGCTCTTAATCCGTTCCACAGACTATAGAGATATTGGAAATGAAAACATTTGATATTGGGGAGTATATTATTGCAACGTCCTATTAGAAAATGGACGTTGGTGTTCTGGGAAACGGTACAAACAACCAAACAAGAACAAACTCTATAAAAAGTTTAAGTTCCAAGAATACTATTAACATCTAAATAGAATAATACTTCAAGAATGATATAACAAAGAACTGCCCCAAAAGGCACTGATGACATTTCTAAACATACAAGAAGCTCGCAAGTAGCTCAACGAACAACATCGACAAATCAATACTGATAGCGAAAAAGATAATTACAGAAATAGCGTAGCTGGTAAAGTCGGACAAAATTACAAAACCATCCAGAAGTAAATGGAACACTCAAGAATAAAATGACAGTTTGATGGTATGGTTTCAAATCATTTAGGAGCAAACCCTTTCCTTGAGAGAACAATAAATGACGTGAAATTATAAGGAAAAAAAAAAAACTCATCAAATCAGTAGGAAACCAAGACAGATATTTCAAAGTGCGTGCATGTAACTAGTAAGTATTGAGACCCCAACAATTTCCAATAAGGAAGTTAAAAATATAATGAAATGAATTTCCTACGATCAAAGCCAATAAAATTATTAAGAGGCCTCTTGAAACAATAAATAAAAGAATGAAAGCATTTGTATCCAGGGTCAGACAACGTGACAACGTCACATTTCAAGGTCAATCCAGGCTTTGATGTGAGAGCCTTTGCATGCAGACAACCAAGAACAGATTACACACTGCATTTTTAAAATGTAGCACTTTTTATCACAAGGGAAGCGTGTGGGTCATGAAGAACTGGACTGTAATAAAACATTTAAAGGAGAATATAACAAGAGAAGAGGAGATAAACAACCAGAAATGAAAGAACTTGGCGTTGTGGTGTCTTTTTTACTTCTATCCAGATATTTATTGACCAAAGCCTGGCAGACACATTATCCCTTTATAGGGATTAGCTTCGTTTATAAATCAACAGCGGCTGTCGCATTCAATCAGGAGCAAATATCAGGATTAAACGCTACCTTAGCCATAAAGCCACTTCATATTCTTAGACAGCATACTCATCAGAAGCACGCTGACACCCTCTACATAAACTGCGCCGCCTAATGCTTCCACACACCCTTGCACCTTCTGAATGCGACGGTAATTTTATTCTAGCACACTGTCAACCTACCACCACCTTCTAGGAATTTAGTCTCTTTCTTTCACGTAAATTGTACAGAATTTAGGTCCGTCCAACTCTCACTCTCCCCATACGAGAAAAACACTTATAATAATAATAATAATAATAATAATAATAATAATAATAATAATAATAATAATAATAATAATAATAATAATAATAAACCGACTGTCATTATTATAAAGCAATAATATATTTATTGAAAGTACAAATACTAAGCGACATTGAAAAACAGATCTATCGAACAGATATTATTATTATAGATCCTTGCCACCTCTTACTTTATGTAGGTACAGCGATGTCATGAGGTAATGGGTCCAGCAATACATTTTCCGTGCAAAACTACCCAGTCGATAATCCCAGTGTATAATTTACAGAGTAGCAAAGCATGCCGCAAATTTTCCCAAGGTGTGTTCACTCGTAGCGCCATGATTTGAATCCATTTGCTAATCTGTTACCTGACATTCCACGACAAATTCTGTTTCTTACACGTCAAACGCAAAGATTGCGAGCGAGTAGATTATTACTATGTGACAGAAAAGGACAAACAAAATATAATCAAAATAGGTATATAAATAAAGATCTTATTTTCGAAACACACGATGTCTGCCCTGGCCTTGTCCTTAGACAAACGTGACCTAACATAAATCTTCCTGGGGGGAGTGAAACGGGGCAAAACTCCTCTCCATTTATTTACAGCCCACCATGACCACTGCCTGCTTGCTTGCTTGCCTGCGTGACAAACCACAATCGATTGTAATTTTTTGTCGTGTCTTCAAGTCACGAAAAGTTGACCAAAATACACGACGGAAAATATCTTACGTAACTTGTGACTGTGTAACATGCTGAGAATGGTCAACACTTGGGTGGATGACCACTAAGAAATGGTAGACGCCGTTGGTACATGAGACCTATGAACATCAGTCGGGCAGGACATGAGGCTCACAACCTCACCTCACATTTAACCTCTGAAAACCGGGAAGGTAGTACCTTTTAGAACAACCCCCTCCCCTAAGGTTACAAGACACACACACACACACACACATAATATATATATATATATTATATATATATATATATATATATATATATATATATATATATATATATATATATAAAATCTCATTCCTATTTTTTTGGAACTCATGGATATAAAGTCACGTAAACATACATCTAGCATATATGCTGAATTATCAAACACCGTCCCCGCACGCTTACGCACTAATGAATTTAATCGGCGTTGCCTTTTGCACATTCTGTCCACCTAAAACTAGCAATCTTGAAACTGACCTTGGTGGAGAGGGGGACCTGACCTTGACCGCCCGAGATGATGACTCCACAGACACCTTTGCACCCACCGACAACACCGATGCATCTCTGATGGAGTCTGGGCACGGAGGAGGGGATGTCCCTCTTTGCAAGGGCGCTTAAAATGCGCAACGGAGGTCCTTCTTCTTTCCACTCGAATACAATGGCAACATCCACAAAACTAGCCGAGCAACAACGACAGCTGCAAGAAGAGCGTTCAAACACTTGCGTGCTAGGTTGCAACTCGAACTCGATTGCCCTGAGCCGCGCAAGGACACCCTATTGAATTGTGGCCTCCGACGACTACAACGGCACATGTCTCTTTCCTGGAGAGAGTGAGAGAGAGAGAGAGAAAGAGAGAGAGAGAGAGAGAGAGAAAGAGAGAGAGAGAAAAAAAAGAGCGAGAGAGAATGGACTTACGCTGGCTGCAGACACTTCCATGACCATTTTTTGCTTTCTGCAAGATTGCAAAGCCACCTGTCATTCCAAAAAAAGGTCCATCAGAGTACAATCAATTATTATTCAAAACTTTCTATACAGACAAATTTAACATGGGTACCAAATCCTAATAAGTACGACCCTCCTTCCCTAAATCTCCCATTCCTACCTCCCAAGCCCGACCCCCCCCTTCCCGCGCCTTCCGAGGCAGCCATTCCCTCCAGACGCCCCACCACCGGCATTCATGCTCTCATGAGGCCCCGAGGCAGAAGCCTCCTTCGAAGCCTTGCAAATGACTGCGGCTTTAGAGGATTATCATTGGATTATTAGATCGATCAGAGATTAACAGCGTTATTCGGTAGAATGAACGTAACACATGTAAGTCTTCCAAGTGGATTCAATAATCCTGGCGGAGGAAAGATGGCTCCTGTCCATCATATTTGACACCAAACAATATTTGTACAACTTCCTGATGCCTGAGGTATACGAAGCAGAGGCTTCCCAGATATGGGAATGCGAAGTCATCCCAAACCTAACAAATGTAAAGCATCAGTATACCTAGATAAATTAATAGCATAAATACACAAAAGTACACCACTGCTCTTAAGAAGAGAATTCGCAAATACATATCAAGGTAGCATCAAGAGAGCCACTCCTGCGCGAGAAGGAAGCCCAAGACAGAAGGCTAGAGTTGAGAGTCGAGACAAGGCTGGGTGTGCCATGCGCCCCACTATTGATCCTGCAAGAGTGCAACCACGTGGCTGCTGGCACAACGGACAGATCAGCTGATCGCTGCTGTCCTGCAACTTACAACAAGCCCCGCCTCTCTCTCTCTCTCTCTCTCTCTCTCTCTCTCTCTCTCTCTCTCTCTCTCTCTCAAACGCCGATAGTTTACGTGTCGCCTCGGCGAATAACTCTTGATTCGGCAACTCCTGAGCACACTTTTCCCTTCAATCAAACCAAATTTCAGTCCATAGCATAAAAGTGCATAGACAGAATCGTACCAAAATCATAACTGCCACGAGACAGATTCGTTCCTTATTACCACTACCTAAGCACATTATACAACAGAAATTATGAAATTATATTCTTGATGAATCTTCCGTTTCCAAGGAAATTTTAATTAAAAGCGAGAACCATCTCTTTAAATAAAGCCAATATATGTCAACATCAAAACAATATTTAGTTTCCATTAGATTTTTGCGCAACTGCAAGCTTTACTAAGGAGACACTTTCAATACCAAACGACTGTTAAAATGCTTTACAATAACATCAATATTCATTTGGAAAAGGAATCACTTAATGTGATATACCGGAAGCCCAAGATTATTGTTGATTTCATTTTTTTATTATTATTATCATCATCATTATCACTAATACGTCTCCTAACCCTCCCGTACTGTAATGAAAACCTATTCCATCTCACATTACCACCTACTGTCACCTTATCCCGCGTCCAAATGGTGCTAGAAAAAGAGAAACCTGACCGCTCTAGGGTAACCTACAGTCGGATAATCGAATCCACACAAGGTACCGTTAAGCAGATCCGAAAAGGTGTTACGGTATTACGATGGCCTGCCTACTGTTTCAGCAAAAACAGAATGTTACGGGAATAAGAACGAGCTCGACAAGATACGGACTTTCCTCACCGTGGAAAACGAAGTAATACCAATGAAGTTGGCAACAATTTTTTTGTGATATCGTTCATTTTAATATGGGTTATAAACGTCAAAATACAGTTCAGGAAAAATACACTGGAATACTAACCAGCATAATGGTGACGGACTGACTGATCGAATAAATTACCTACCCCACTAGAAGCAGAAGTCACCACCGCCCTGAACAAAAATGACATCATCTTAGGCAAAATATATTGACCATTAACATTCTGAGAAGTCTTTTGATGCATTACGCCGACTGAACGTCATGGCGCACCTCGGAATAATAAGTAAAAGATTGCATGACCTCCACGCACAACTCATCTCAACAGTTCCAACATTTCCATCTACTTTCGTTGCATTCAATAACAACACTTGACTACTTACAAGGATAATTAGGACAGGAATGCTTTAATTACATTCCATCAACGTTTGCTTATCATAAACATTGCAATTTTGTAAATGCCTTATATATGTATATGCGCTCATTAATAATATAATAATATATATGTATATATAGTCTATGTATGTATACACAATATGTATTTATGGTTATCATCGAACATTTGCATCTCAAAATTCCTTACTTCATTTTTTCTAATTGGATAAAAATCAGGGGAGGAGAGTCTGAAATTGGAGGGACTCTGAGAACAGCAATAATCTGAAGTTGAAAAAGAACACTTACATAGATAGTAGTATATATGATAATTATATCTGTATGAAATTCACATCTTCGGCTTTGCATTCGTCATAAAACCATGGAAAACGATACTATTAGTGAACTGAAACTCTTGTGATGTTCTTAACGCATACTAAACATATAATCACTGTTTTTACTTGGTTAATAGCTAATAAGAGCTGTCACACAAATTCACCCAAGGGAAGCAATAAAACAAGCGCAGCGCCATACAACCTTATAATTAGCTACTACACAGAAACTGACTCGCCGGCAACTCCAATACCTTCTCCCCCAACCCCGACTCTCGCATGAGAGCGAATGTTTTTAATGCCCGAATCAATAGGGAGGTATATAATAGAGCTCCTCATTAATGAGGATGACAGGGACAGGTAAGGTTGAAGGAACCCTTTCTTGCGTAAAGAGCTAAAAGGGGGAAGGAAACTGCCTTAACTCTCTTCTCTAAGGGGATTAAAAAGGGCCAGCGCTTGATTCAATGTCTCCATTCAATTTAAATTCATTATCTCCTTTTTCATCGCTCTTTCCAGATATATACAGTAATTGTTTGTTTTTACAGTGCTTCAAGATATGCCTTTTATAATGCACAGGAAAAAGGTGAGAAATATTTATTCTGACATTAATGGCAACTACCCAATTAAGTATCCCAGGCTTCTACAGCATCTTATTACATTATTATATGAGGTCTATCATAATCTTGTGATTCTACGTAACCAGAAGATAAACAACAAAGTTAGACGCGATTTAGACCCGAATTCCACGACAAACTGTTCATCTCTGCAAACACCAGGATAAACAAACAGGATATTGCCAAAGTCCAAAATCCTGTTGGCTGCGCTTCAGCATTACGTAATGGGATAACACTCAAAATATAGACACTTCCTGGTCTAGTGAAAGCGCTACGTGCAAAGTTAAGTTCACTTTTGCTTTTTTCAACAAAAGGACAGATCAGGATGACCGTGTGAGCACACGATGACGGGCAATGGGTGCAAGCACGTGTCTCCAACCTGCTTAGGCACGTGAATGTCTGGCTCGGTACACGTGAGGGGACACCCTTGAACTGACCAACGGAGGTGTCTGGTATACGACTATGGGCGCTATACACCGCCTTCGTGCCAACAGCCCTGCAAGACTAACTATACAGATTCAGATATGAGCGATTCGAGAAGTCATGGGCAGCCATATCGAATTGTAATTACATAACATTAAGCATAATCACATTGTAATTACGTAATACATTAAACAAAAAAGGGAGTTGGACGAAGAGATCAACACTTTCATCTTTTTAATGCATTTTTTTTTGTTTACTAATAATTTGGTAAAAAAAAAAACTTCTAGCTTATCAGTTTGCATATTAATGTCAAATTAAAAATAAAAAACTTTTACACAATTTCTTACATAAAAAAAGGATGTTACAAGATGACAGAGCGCTAAAAGTTGGAAAACAACAAAATAATAGTAACACGAAATAAAAAAAAATAACATTCTACAATACATCATGAACACATTCCTTGTGACCTTGCCCTATCCAAGAGGCACTCTGTCCTAAGAAAAAAAAAAAAAAAAAAAGCACCACCAACCGCTCGCCAACCACCTACATTTCTGGTCGGTAAGGAGGTCGAGGAGTGACTGTTGTTGCATTACACAGCGCTGGCTGAACAAGGACGAGACAATTGCGAGGGTTAAGTGAAACACGACCGTTGATAACAATTACACTTTAAGAGGTTCGTTTATTGCTGGCAATGAAATATTTCCAAGTAACAACTAGAACGTGGCAACCTGCTAAGTCTTTCCTTACACATAATATTAGAGATCAACAACGAAGAACGTCAGTAAAAAAAAAAAAAGCACATTATGATTAAAAAAAACTGTCCAACAAAAGGATTGACGTTTCTCACATTAAATGAAATCAGGTAGATACACTGACTTTCCTTTATTATTAATTAAGGAAATAATGTCCCTCTTACCAGCTTAAACCACCAAATACAACACGACAATTATTTTCCTTCAGTTTATTGTATTCGCCAGCATGCTGCCATCTTTTGACCTTCAATGGTCAATTCAAATTATTAATGGAATATTCCATGTAAGGAAGGGGGTCCAACAACGTCATCCCCACCCCGGTGGGGGGGGCGCACCCACCTTACTGCCAGTATGACAGGAGCAGTCAGTCACAGGCTATTAGGAGAAAATAGAAAACGGAACAGACAAATACCCGTTCTTTCTTATACTCCCACACATCAACCGTTGGAGGTGATTCACTGAAGTCTGACCTACGGCATTTCCTTTATGAGTGCAAAATCTTGCTTTCATGCATATGCAAAGAGAATAATACCACTCGAAGTTAATGCCGTTATGCAAGTAACTGCATGATCATAAAACTTTACTGAACTATCACGAAGTCTAATTTTACGTTCGTAATTGTTAATACAGTACAGAATCATCTTATGATGTAAAATCATATACAGTACACAAACACTCCCGTACAATATATTAACCTTTAATGAAACACTCAACTATTGGTAGATCTAGGGTACTTACTTACCCGCGGCGGCCTAGACTATGGCAGTTGCGGTTTTTCTATGCAGTTTTACTTACTGAACAAGAATTTTAAGTAATATTTATTCGGACGACTGTAATTAACCCCTCAGGGGCCAGCACTAAACACGGCGAAATACATTGGACGCCCCAACCCCTAGTGGATGTCGTATCCGCGGTTACGTTCCTTGAAGTCTGTGCGGCAGCAGGGCATGTAGTACGGTACGGTTCGATTTGTTTTTTCGTAATTCGTACCACGCATTTTTACCGTAACCGTAATTTCGTACAGTACCTAAAAATTCATACCGGTACCGTACTAGTACGATTTTATCGTACCGTAATTTTGTACTGTTTCCGTACCTACTTTTTTTTTTTTACATTGCAGTTCATATAGACATAACATGGCACTTTTACTACTACTACTACTACTACCATTACCACCACTGCCACTTCAAGAAGATTGGTGTTATGTAATACATTAATGATATAATACAATTTTATTTTGCTGAGGTTACAAAAGGAAAATGTTCAGTTATTACAGTATTAGGCATTCATACAGTTTTATGTGTTGCAGCGTATAGCATTACAGGGTCAACAATATCCTCTTTTAGACCTAGTCTTAAATCATTAAGAATAAAGTGCAACCCAGAGAATGTGCGCTTTACGCTCGCTTGAGTAACAGGCAGAGCAACTGCTACTCAGCAAGATTTTTAGTGCACTTTCTTGTTGATAATGCCACCACTGGAAAATACACTCATTTTTACTGATACGTGAAGCTTTGGCGAACATTTTGATATGCTCAGCCACTTCACTCTCTTTGCTTGCGGTATCAGTTGCTCTGCTTACATCACTGACTCGGAGTAATTGCTCTACAATATCTACTGAGTCACCTTCACCATCACTATCGCCGCTCGTGAATGAATCGTCTTTTGCCAGCATTGAGACTGACGACATAGTACTAGTAGAAAGAAATAGTTTTAATTTTTTTCCAGAGTCCAAGAAGATGTATTTGACCTCTGGCTACAAAAGGTTGAGACTCGATGGTGATTAGCACTGCTGCCATATTTTCTTAAACACGTTCAGACTTTTCAGGAAAAAGGGCGACAATTTGGTAGATAGGGCAAAATTTTTGAGCGGCGCTGCCATTTCCTCGTGTATGGATGATTAAGGGAAGTGACCGCCAAGGGTCACAGTAATAAGAGGATTATCTGACCTCCCTCCATTCGTCGGTACAAAAGCAAAACACAAGAGATCAAAACATTATGTTTATAAATATTGGACTTTGTTGTACATTTTTCGAGTTGCTCAATGAAAATTTTAAGTAGGGTTATATATATATATATATATATATATATATTATATGTATATCTATATATATATATAATATATATATATATATATATATATATATATTATATAATATATATATGTATACATATATATAATAAAATCCTAATTACATTTTGGATGCGTGTGTATATGTGTACATATAGTATATACCTTTTATATATGTATGTTAAACGTAAGCATACATACACATGGCATTATATATTACTTATGCATCGAAGTCACAGTACGCCTGTATATGTCCACTCTCAGGATTAACCTTAACCTGGAGGAGGTTAATCCAGAAATTGTACCTTTTTGGATTAGGATTAAATACCTCCTTTGGCAAGATGGAAAACGTGTCAACGCCGCTAATTGTAGGAAAGTCTCAACCTTTTGTAGCTAGAGTTATAAGTTCCTTCTCTTCTTCGGTGAGGAGAACATTATATCTTCTGTCAAGATACACAGCAGATAGGAAAGCAAGGTTCCTAAGCCGAGAATCTTGCCGTTTTTCCCTGCCCAGCCTTGCTGTGACGGCTGACGGGGCAAACCCCACTGGGATATGCTTTAATTAACACCCCAGTGAGAAGAACTCTGTTAATCCTTTATGGTCACACACCTGGTTGACATGGGCGGTGAGTCACCGCCCAAATCAACCAGGAGTGTGACTGGGCGGTTGGGCAGCGGCCGGCGGGGGCTTGGCTGCTTGCGACACCTATCTGAATTTGGTACGGAAATGGTACGATTAAGTACGAAAAAAAAAATCGTACTTTCGTACCGTACCGAACTCGAAGGAAAATATCGTACCGTAATATCGAACCGTACTTACGTCCCCAAAAAAACCGTACCGTACCGTAATATCGTACCGAACCGTACCGTACTACATGCCCTGGTGCGGAGTGCTTCTGTAGAAATACCCAACTATTATTGATCAACGATATTATTAACGCCTGCCAGCATATGGTTCATTTGAAAAGTTTAAGCAACGAACTGTTCTTTTTAGTTATAGAGAGAACGTATGTGAGCGCACGCTCGTGTGTGAACATGAATCCATGCATGCGTGTATATAACAATTAAAATGCCGTATCAGAGTCACCCAAATCAAATTACAGCCGGAAAGATCTAAAACCCTCACTGGCGACAAAATTCAGTAATATTAACCTACAGATGCGACATCTAACGGTACAAAGTAGCGCAAACCAACCAACCATAACCGGTTAACAGCAATAACCCGGCCCCATTTTAAATGAATCGGGAGAATGAGTGACAACTGATGTACTTGACAAGGGATGACCAAGGAGCTGACCGCATTGCTATCAAAATGACCAAAAGCGGAGACATATGGGCGGCCATATGTTAGAGTCTACTTTTGCCAGCCATACGGATGAGCCTTAACAAGATGGCTAATATTGACTCTCAAACATCATGCTCTTGGGTGGAAATCAATCAGCCAGCCAGCTGTACAAAACATTATTATTATTATTATTTTTATTTTTTTATTTTTTGCTCTATCACAGTCCTCCAATTCGACTGGGTGGTATTTATAGTGTGGGGTTCCGGGTTGCATCCTGCCTCCTTAGGAGTCCATCACTTTTCTTACTATGTGCGCCGTTTCTAGGATCACACTATTATTATTATTATTATCATTATTATTATTACTATTACTATTATTATTATTATTATTATTATTATTATTATATTCAGAATATAAACCCTATATATATGGAACAAGAACATAGGGGCCACTGACTTGAAACTCATACTTCCAAAGAATATAGTGTCCATTGGAAGAAGAGGAGGTAAAGGGAGATCTCGCTTATTAAAAGAGAAACTGAGATCGTTATTATGTTTTACTACCCTATATACTATTCGCCTGGCATTTTAATAAATTTTTATCTATTTGTTAATTTATTGATTTATTTTTTATTCTCTTTTAATAAGCTAGATCTCTTCTTTACGTATTTCCCTTTACCTCCTCTCCCTTCTTCCTAATGGACATCTTATTCTTTGGACACATAAATTTCAAAGTCATGAAACCTATGGGGTTGTTGCATATCAAATAAGGTTTACCTTCTGAATAATAATAATAATAATAATAATAACAATTGGCAATGGCTACAGAGGGGAGAGCTAAAGAAGGAAACTGAAGGAATGATAACAGCAGCACAAGATCAGGCCCTAAGAACCAGATATGTTCAAAGTATGATAGACGGAAATAACCATCTCTCCCATATGTAGGAAGTGCAATACGAAAAATGAAACCATAAACCCACATAGCAAGTGAATGCCCGGCACTTGCACAGAACCAGTACAAAAAGAGGCATGATTCAGTGGCAAAAGCCCTCCACTGGAGCCTGTGCAAGAAACATCAGCTACCTTGCAGTAATAAGTGGTACGAGCACCAACCTGAAGGAGTGATAGAAAACGATCAGGCAAAGATCCTCTGGGGACTATGGTATCAGAAACGGATAGGGTGATACGTGCGCAAACAAAACAGGACCAGACGTGACGTTGATTGACAAAGTCAGAAGAAAGTATCACTCATTGATGTCGCAATACCATGGGACACCAGAGTTGAAGAGAAAGAGAGGGAAAAAATGGATAAGTATCAAGATCTGAAAATAGAAATAAGAAGGATATGGGATATGCCAGTGGAAATCGTACCCATAATCATAGGAGCACTAGGCACCGATCACAAGATCCCTGAAAAGGAATCGGAAAAACTAGAGGCTGAAGTAGCATCCGGGCCTCATGCAGAAGAGTGTGATCCTAGAAACGGCACACATAGTAAGAAAAGTGATGGACTCCTAAGGAGGCAGGATGCAACCCGGAACCCCACACTATAAATACCACCCAGTCGAATTGGAGGACTGTGATAGAGCAAAAAAAAAAAAAAATAATAATAATAATAATAATAATAATAATAATAATAATAATGTTTTGTACGGCTGGTTGGCTGATTAATTTCCACCCACGAGCATGATGTTTGGAAGTCAATATTAGCCACCTTGTCAACGAAGCCACATCAATATTAATAACCAAGTCACCTACAACCACCATGCATATCACACACAACACCAACAGTTGTCAGCGACAAGCTACACGACACAGATCACGTGTGTGTGTGTGTCAACGTCCCATCCAATTAGCGCTCAATGAATTTAATAAAACCTTGTTTTCCAACTCTTGCATACTAATGGTGAATATAATATTTTTTTATAAATCAATCATGGTGATTGGATTCAGCAACGCCAGAATCTAAAACCTGCTATGAAATGGCTTCTAAAATAAATTCGGCAACGTATACTGGCGTCATTTACAGTCTCCCGAAGCGCATATGTGCTTCATTCGTCACTAACTAATATTTCCAAATTTGAAATGAAACCTAACAGGTACTTTCAGACATAATTTTTACTTGCTGACCACAAGGGCGAGATTCGTTGCTAGTCTAACCCTGTTTAACTTAGGAACTTAATTAAGATTACAAGAGAAACTAGAAATTAATATACAGCACGTCCGTAGTGTTTTGCACTATTTACCAATCAAAATGAAAAACAATCTTATTGAAAAATATATGAATATGAAATAGTTCTTTCTAACACAACAAAGGTCTTATCCATCGACATATTTTGAATTCTTACGATCATAATTAGTCACATAAAAAAATTATCACAATTAACTCGACAAAATTCAGTTTTATTCAGCAAACATGAAAAACATTAATATTATCACTCATACCCATAGTATGTATCTAAAAACATTTTCAGCTTTCCAATTTAGTCAAAATACAAAACATCAAAGAGGCATGAAATAATTATATTTTCTTAATTGGACCGTTCCTTGCCTACTGAATATAATCTCTTCCGCAATAAATTTCACGACTCACCAATGCTGTGTCTTTAATAATCTTATGCCAGTTCTAAGAACAGGCTATCCCAAAATCAAAATGAAAACATACATGAGTTCATAAATCAATGTTCTATCATAACCAAAATTAACAAAACACAATACTTCATAATTCTGCAGTATTTCAAACGTAAATGTTCGAGAGGGTGAAGCTGGGCTAATACTTCCGAACCCATCGAATTGTTTGCTTAAATGGCTACAGCAAAAAAAAAAAAAAAAAAAAAAAAAAAAAAAAAAAAAAAAAAAAAAAAAAAAAAAAAAAAAAAAAAAACAAAAAAAAAAAAAAAAAAAAAAAAAAAAAAAAAAAAAAAAAAAAAAAAAAAAAAAAAAAAAAAAAAAGAAGGAATTTTATTGTATCGTTTCCACGGCAGTCTAAAAAGGAATGAGACAATTTTGAAGGGATAATGCCTGTCCCTACCTATGCTGAGTATATCTATATATAGACCCTACTCATGCTAAGCGCGCTCTCTTCAATACATAACATACATCCACATTTATAGAGAAAAGCTCATCAACACCTGATCTGCCTCTCAGTCGCTTGTATATGAAAACCCGCTATACTACTACTAGACACATTCGTCATCGCTTGTAGATCCTACGACCTCCAAACCAGACGAAAAGTGCATTGACACCGAGTCACCCCCAGCCCACTGGCACAGCCAAGTTCCAAGAAGAGAGTTCGCCGACAGAACCGAAAAACAAAACGCCCAGTCGTCTCTGCGGAGCTGGAAAAGGACACACGGAGCGTCACGAATGAATAATAGCTTCTTTTGAAAGCGTAGACATCCGTTCCTTCTGTGCCACAAATGCATCCACACGCCACACCGCCCAGACCATTCGATGGATACCGGGTGAACTTGAAAATACGAAAATGGACCTGGGGTATCGAACCAGACACATAAGTTATCGCTCAATGCCAAACCTATAATCATCACGGTTACATGCAAGCAATTCCGACACTAGTAACGTCATTTTTGCGTGCGTGTACGTGCAGGCCACGTGAGTCTTTTCTTTCCTCCTTCCTTTGATGATCTGCAGACCTTAATAGTACACGCATAGTACTCAATGACTGATGGAAAGATGGCGTTCGGGTACTTCCACAAAAGTACCCATCATTTCCGACAGAACCAAGACAGTGAAGGAAACGAGGAACGCCAAGGCAGGGGTGTAGTCTTACTCGGCAACAGACCCGATTGCTGTGCGTAGGTACTGCTAGGTCGATAAACCTTGTCCCCAAAACATCAAAGGAAATAACATGTAAAATCTATGAGCTGATCAGGCGCAGTTAAATCATTCTACTGCATTATTAAATTTACGCAAGTCTTTTCTTCTTCTAAAAAACTTCAGACAAAATACTGAAGTAATACATCATTCTTTTTCATCAGCTCATCAGCTCAAGTTTCGAGAAACTGAATGACTCTTACAGTACATTAATAAATAGGCAAGTGATTTTTTTTATACCTCTTTAAAGAATGCCATTGATGGAAGCCTTATTCCTCTATAGACGGGGAAAATATACTGTACTACAAAATCAATACATTGTATTCTTCATCGTTATCAGTTAGACAAAACGTACCTGGAATTCATATGTTACCTAAAGGTATTTAATATATGAGACCGTTCTTACTTTGAATATCCAACATCGGTGATTGTAGCGGAAAAAATTGGTATGTCAACGTTCCAGAATATGGGGAATAACCCTTCACGTGTGTAAATTAACACATAAGAATTCCCGTTGCCCAAATGTCAATATATAGCAATATACAAGTCACCAAGCTATTCCATCGATATGTTGAAGCAATAAAAAACACACCACATAATTATCAAGAAAAGATTGAACAGAGGAACTGGAGATTGAAAATTCCTGGACACTGCATTCCATAAAAAATGGGAAATGATTCGCTCTCTCAGTCAGTAGTTCACGCCTAAGATACTTTCCCAAGGTCACGTTGTGAGCCCGCTACCACTGGGGCAAGCTTTCAGCAGAGGATAATGCAAGCTGTCATTGACTAGAGTTCAACAGTCCTATTTCAAAAGCCAAGGAAACATTTATGCTCTGACTAATTATTAAAGTAGCTTTTGATATTGACAGACAAAGTTCGACAACACATGTTAAGCTTTCTACAGTTAATTCTCTCTCTCTCTCTCTCTCTCTCTCTCTCTCTCTCTCTCTCTCTCTTTAAACTATGCAACGCGTAAGTCTCAAGTTGTTGTATAATGCGTGGGAAAGTCGCCTTCTGTCGCTACTCCCCAATACTGGGTCTTGACTCGAGACGGCTGAGCTGCAATTCGCCGTCAGAATACAGTCGGTACCACAAAGAATGTTCTCTCGCAATCTTCTATGACGACATTTGCATGATTTCGGGAACGTTTAAGCTTTTATCATTTCTCATTCCTAGATGAAAACAGAATTAAAATCAAACGACATCCGCCAACATTAGTTAACACGATGAAAATTTTTTCTCTCGCAATCTTCTATGACGACATTTGCATGATTCTGGGAAAGTTTAAGCTATTTATTTCTAATTCCTGGATGAAAACAGAATTAAAACAAAAACGAGATCCGACATTGCCAACATTAGGTAACGGGATGAAGAATTTGCAACTCCAATACCGGATTATGTAAATCAATTGTCCGAGGCAACATTTAATACAGTACCCTTAATGTTCATAACAGAAGTGTTAATTAATCATACATATATATTATATATATATATATATAATATATATATATATATATATATATATATATATACACACATATATATATGTTGTGTAATATATATACACCCATAATATATGTTGTGGCGTGTTTGTGCTTTATATGAGATGATCCGACAAAAATACATTAGAACCAACAGAATTCACTACAGGATACAACTACGTAGCTATGAGCTTCGGTTGCATATAACAATAAAAAAAAACAGCACAGTCATCGGAGGTTAATGGTTCACCAAAATTGCATACAAGACGACGTACCGTTGTTCATCGAGCAAACATCAGAGTACGGAAAATATTTATAAAAAAAAAATATTGGTAAGTTTCACAAAACAAACGTTATTCATATGATGATGATTTGCTCAAGACTCACTTTCACAAATGGACATTTTCAGTCCAAGTCATCATCTTCATGATTATTACTATTATTATATTATTACCTGACATTTTCACAAGGAGCTAGCTACAAGCTTGCACAGAGAGATATCCAAATTTATAGGGATTACAGCTGAGTAATTAGTAAAGTCAATGTAAATCATTGGCAATAAAGTATAAAAACTAATGACTGAATAATAGAAAATATTGAGGATTTTCAAAAACAAAGCTGCGGGCAGTAATTTGCAAACTTCAAAATGGAACAAACAGGGTATCCGAAAGTACATAAAATTGTCTTAATATACTCTGGTATGATTTTAGTTGTCACTTAGTCATTGGTTCTTAAAAATATCAAACAAAAACCAACATTAGAAAAAAATCATCAAACAGATGAGAATATTACATACACTGTGAAATAGGTTCCTCATGTCATCAAATTAACAAATTCATTATCAATAAAAACCAAGATTACTACCGAATCGCCACACAAACACATTAAACAGATAAGCATGACCTTCCACAAGGTCATCTTCGACCTTTCTGTATAAAACCTTGTGACGCCTCAGTGGTCAACCTCGACGACCCCACCAACTTGGGGAAAAAAATCTAACCTTTTTTCACAATGAAGAGATCGAATGGGCACAGCTGCCCAACCCGAAATGAAGTTCGGTCTCTGCACGAAAGGCGTGTTGATTGACTTCCCCTTTTTGAGAGAAAAGCCAAACTATTAAATTAATTAGACTGGTGAATAACTTAACAATGTAATACCTTCACTCAACAATTAATGCCCCTAACGTAAATACAAAACTTCTACTGGTCACATTCACTACAATAAACTTCATTGTCAATACAAAGCCATATGCAGATGAAAAAAGGGGTTGAAGATATTCTGGAGCCCGAGGTCACAAGAAGTTTATCGCTATGACCAAAAAGGGGAACACTAATGAACAAAAGAAAATGTTTTCCAGAGCCAAGGTCCATCTATCTATCTACCTTGGACAGTGTGTGAAAGAAAAGAGAGAGATGCTCAAACAATATATTACAAAAATTTCGAGTTAATTCGAATTTAAAAACAAATAATAAACACGATTCCTTGATTTAATAATTAAATTTAGAATATGCAGAACTAAGACAATTCAGGTCTCATTCACTAATAACAAAAAATACACAAAATTCCTTGTGTACATCAATTGCTGAAGTTAACTTTAACTGATGGGCATCTTTTCCAGAAAACATTACAACAATAAAGGAGACGTAAATCTTCCTATTACATCACAATTCAGAAGATTAATAAGCAACTTTATGATTTCCCATCGAGAGGCGGATGCAGCCGTTTCACACATTCCGGAACTCGAGACAACGACAAAGGCAGCTCAGGAAAACTTATCCTGATGATACGGACGATGAGTCAGGGTCAAGTTCTGATGACGTGGGAAGGAGGGGTAGGAAAGTTGGGGGGGGGGGGGGGGGGAAGGGGGGGGGGGGTTGGGGAGGGAGGGGAGGGAAGTAGGAGAAATCAGTCGTCTGAAACTAGAACAGGGCATCTCAACCGATTGAGATACGAATCCGGGAGGGGGGGGGGGGGGTAAACAGTGGATGGGGGGGGGAGGGTGAGGGGAGGAAACACTAAAGCGAAGAAACAGCAACCAAGACCAGACGCGACCCTCAAACCACATACACACACACACACACACATACAAACACACACACACACAAGGTAACCTGAGATACAGTCGTGCTCGTCACAACCCTACCATACCCACGGATACCAACCCCTATCTCGGTGGCCATGGTGAAAGGGTACTACAGTCCCGCCGTACCCATTATCCTAAGAGGCAGACACCCCTAAACATCCTCATACCCAAGGGGTGGGATCTGGTCAATCACGTGAAGGGCCACGCTACCTACCCCAACAGAGATCGGGACGTGCCCCGGAGGTGGTTGGTTGTTCAGTTAATTTCAGAGTCCAAAGGACTTTTCCAAAAGGATTTCCTTTTATAATTTTGATTCTGACTTTACCTGGCATTAGATAACCACGGGTTCCCACAGCCCTTACAACAATAGTTTAAAACGAATGCATCGAATTTAATCATTGGTCTTATTTCATGGTACAGTAGTTATAATAATTCGATATAAAATCTAATGTGAACATATACCGTTGTATTTTTTGTGTACCTTTAATAAAGGTACGTTGAGGCTTTGTCCAGAACAATCTTATATTGCCCTAATTCTAAATGGAAGTAGGAACCTCTCCTATAAAACAATGGAGCCGCGAGGGTTTGTCTGGCACCAAAAGCACTGCGGGTGGAGAAAGTTTCAATAGTTCAAAGAAATCTACGCTGGTATTTACATTGCAATGAATTGACGATGAAACCATGCCATCTATATACTCGAAACCACATCCCTTCATAACCAATGTTACAATGAACTGTACATCCATAGTTAGTACTTGTAGGTTAAGCACATACTTGTTATATATATATAAATAATAAATATTATATAATAATATATATATTATTATATACTACTAATTTATTATATAAATATATAATATATATTTATAATAGTATATAATATATATATACACATACACATAACAGAGAGAGAGAGAGAGAGAGAGAGAGAATCTACAGTACAGTACAGTCAGCAGCGTTTGTTCCCAATCTTCCGTGCTTAGCCAACCGTTCCATACCTTCGCCAGGCCTTGTCCGGAGTTTGTTCTCTTCAAGTGCACCCCTATGACCGCTACAATCAACCCTTTGTTCCTTGATCCTTTGCCTTCCCTACTTGTTTTGGTTCCTTATCAGGGAGGTCTAAATACACACACGTATTTAAATACATTGAGGGAGTATTTTACGCTGAAAACGCACCTCCCGCACTCGCCACATAAAATTCACATACAGAAAATGTAAGAAGTTATATATACAGATATTTCTAACAACAAATGAGAGCAATCTGTTTATCACTTTTTTTTCATGCCAAGATGATTTTGAAGTATTTATTGATTTCTTAAGAATTACCATAGTAAATAAATACAAATTTTCATGGAACCATGAAATTTATTATGCCGACACCTTTAAAACTATATGAGAGAGAGAGAGAGAGAGAGAGAGGTCTGGCTGTCGAGATAATTTGTATATACCAATAGATATCTTCTTTATTCTAATATACATCTGAATTTTACAGTGAAAGAAATAATCGCATTCTGACTTAACACTGCGAGATGCGGGGGGGGGGGGGGGGGGGGGGGGGGGGGGGGGGCTGGGGGGCTAAAATTCGTCCAATACGATGACACTTGTACCTTGACATAATTTAACGAGAAATAGATCCAAACTGACGTTAATTCCAGTAATTCGCCAATTTCATGAGACGCATTATCTATATAAAAAATCATCATACAAAATATGACAAAACCCTATGCAGCTTGTTGAAAAGCAAATCAAGGTTCCATTTATTTAAAAACCTAAGTCGAGTCACGCATTCCCCGAAAACAATTTGAGTTTCTCATCTTTCGCCTTAGACCCTCTCTGCTAAGATTCATTCGTACCTCTGAAAAAACAACAACAATGAACATTCCCAAATAAACATCCGTTTTCTCTCTTTTAAATCAGAAAAGGCAATCCCTCCCTCCCCATTTGCCTGTGTATATCAAAACCTCCCACCCGATACTGGACACCACTCGACCGTGGAGCAAAACTAACAGCAGCTGTGTCTATATTCCTTCCACGTTCATCATCTCGCCTCGGATCAGATTCATCAAGACTCCACCTGCTGCTGCTCAGAACTTTCAAGACTAATTTGAGAGAAAGTGAGAGGTAAGAGAGGGAGAGAAAAAATGGTCAAAGCGTTAATCATCTTTCAAAAGAGCAAACTAAAAGGTTTTAACATTGTCTTCTAAAATACAAAACTACATTTAACTAGAAATGCATGAAAAATGTCCTATGAGAGATAGAATATTCTACAGGTATTCTTTCCTTCACTCTTGACGATACGGGTGGGGTGGGAGGGGAGTTTTCCATAAAAATCAAGCAAGTGTGGGGTGGGTGAAGAAGAGGGAGGATAAACACAGATGTGTGTGTTCCGTATTCCGTTAAAATGTATACCATCATCACGTAAGTGTCTCCACAATAACCCTCATCGCACCAAGAAGAGCCATTAATTCCTCTCTCTCTCTCTCTCTCTCTCTCTCTCTCTCTCTCTCTCTCTCATGCATACACACACGCACACACAATATCCATTACATAACGGTTACAACAATATGAGAAAACTTATAAATAAGCACATATTGTTTCCGCAACCAATACGCATAAAAAAAATTGTAACATGCTCACTAAAAGAATAAAGTGACCTCACCCAATCGAAAATTTCAGATCTCGCTGTAAATTACCTGCAAAGAGAAAAAATGAGTAATTAAATATTGGATTATGTGCATATACCATAAATTACAGCTGATTACATTCGACCACTGGTTGCTAAAAAAAAACATTGTAAACTACAAACTCTATATTGGTTTGAAGCTCTTTCTCTTTAGCATTTCATGTTTGTTTATATATAATATATATATATATATATATATATATATATATATATATATATATATATAACATTTGTATAATACAACTCTTCATGTTTAACAATTAACAGCACTGATAAACGTTTGAACTTGTAATTGTACAAGAAAATGAACATTTTATTATATGAAAAGGATTATTATAACAGTTAATCAAAAGGCAAGAAAGATTACATCTGTATGGGTTCGTCGACACATATGTAAAAACTGGCATTAAATTCTGTCTTTATAGTAAAACTGCATTAATGTTTTATTCAGGTCACTAAAATGTAAATATAATCTTTATAATGTTATCAAGTTCACACGCACTCAAGCACGCACACACACACACACACACACAGATATATATATATGTATATATATATAAATATATATATATATATATATTCTAGTATAATATATATATATATGTATGTATATATATAAACACTTCTGTGTGAAGTGTTTAAATCTCTCTGCCTTCTTTGGGATTAAACAACCGAGGCGAACGTTCAATAATATTTAAGACAAGGGAAACGGTAAATATAACATGCATGGATTGAGAACTGACAGAAACAATATGAAGGGCGTTGAGAATATGTGGAATAGAAGATAAATTTCTGCAAGCCATAGCGCGCTTTTAAGGTGTTAATTGAAATAAGTACAAGAATACGTATTTGGATCAGCATATGAGTCTTGAACTGAGTGTGGAGTCGCTGACGTTTGCTGATGATACTGCGCTGATTGGAATAATGAAAAGACACTGCAAAAACTAATAACGCAGTTGGAAAGTTTGCAAGAGAGATATTCGAGAGGTAATGTAAGCAAGAGTAATGTTACGGATGGTGCAAAAACGGAAATGGCTGATTCGTACAGATATTTAGACGTGGAGGCTTCTAGCCACCTGAACTAAAACGGAAGCCACGAATCTGTCAACGGAGGGTTGCAAGCTGGGCGGAGAGGCCGACGGACTCCGCCCACTTTTGGTCGGAGGAAAACCCCATAGACAGTGAGGTTTACTTCTGGTTTAGATGACCTGATCCGGCGATCATATCGTCAAGGGGACATTTAGGGAGTACGTACAGATGTCAGGTAATGATAGGATGAGAGATGCGATGAATTACAGAAATGGTGAAGTACAAAAAGTAGCAGGCAGTGTGGATAAAGACCTAATCTTTCTATGAAAGCCAACGTGGGAACGCATAACGGCGTTGTTGAAGCAACTCTCCTTTATGGAAGTGAAGTGCAGGAAATGAATGTGAACGGAAAAAATAAAGGTTGAAGATGCTATGACGAACTGTACAAGTGGCGTAAGAGAACTAATAGTGAGAAATGAGAAAATATGTTGAATTATTTAATACGTTCGCACACGTGAAAGAATACACCAGAGTATTTGGAAATGTTTCAGTCATGGGGAAAGACTGCTCAAGATATCCTAGTAAATAGCATTTATAATCTAGTCATTAAGAAGTAAGAAATGAAGACCTACAAATGGTTAGATTATGTGAAAGATGTATTGGAAATGAAGGGTTTTAATACCCAAGAAGAGCGAGAGGGTAAGATAGGAGTGAACAGTCATTGTTGTGAAAGTTCGACAAAGTGCTAATGGGCCATCTATGTAGGTGCACGAAGCACCTAATGTTGAGAATGTGTTATTGCACAGAGGGTTCAGTCATGATTTATGCAGTGCAGCATCAATTTGTTAATGGCAATTGTCGGTTTTTTTTTTCTCAGGAGCCCATACATAAATATATACATACATACATACACACACACACACACACACACATATATATATATATAAATATATATATATATATATATATATATATATATATATATATATATATTATATATATATATATATATATCGCGTCATGGATATATATATATATATATATAACTATCGCGTCATGGACAACTGCAACGTGTCGGCAGATGTGTGATAGCCAAGCGATACTAAATATAGCGTTCAATACAGGTGCGAACTCTGCATCTGCTTAAAGAAAGGAAAGAACACTTGCCACAATATACTGTACACAGCAACGAAACCGGCCAGGCATATTAACTACACATGGTATCAGCGAGCATATAAAACTTCAATTATATTATGTAATAGTTCTACACAGCGCGGCACTTCAGATATATTATTATCGAGTCGGTGGGGAATATAATATTCAATAGAAAAAATTCACCACTTTCAAGTAATACATAGATACTACATACATATGCATATGTAAAAAAATGGGTTTCATGCAAGACTTAGTAATGAAAATATGAATGAGTTAGTGACCGTAGTCTTGTCTTTTCTCTAAAGCCACCCACTTTCAAGGGAAAGACTTAATGTTTACTAGTAACGGATGTTAAAACTGTAACAAAATAAAAAGAAAAAATCAAAATACAATGCCAAAATATTCGGTCAGAAACATGAACACCAAAGGTCACGCGAAGCCGTGTCAGACAAAAGTGAATTTACCATTTCGAGTGAATGAGTCATTTACTGAAGTACGAGATATGAGCGTCCTTGGCGCTGAAGTAAGTCAATGACGAGGAGTCGGCGACCGACACACGCAAGAAGTCCCGCGATGTCCTCCGAGTGGCCTCAGCGACCCGATGTCCGTCGTCTGTGCCCTTGCAATCCAGGTCTACTTCCAGACTGCTTGGCAGCGCAGCCGTGCTACTTGCTTACCAATCACGTACTATGGCACCTTCGGACTACCCTGTAGACCAGACGGCAGTGACTTATAAAAGGTCCGTGTTTGCATGTCGGACGGAACGCAAAGGAACATCCTAGCGCTATTGCTAACCTGCCATAGGTTATGCACGCAACATTTGCAGCCATGCAAATCCTGCACACCCACCCCTGCCTTCCTTCCTTCCTTCCTTTCTAAGGCCCGACATTACAAAATGAGCCCGGTCGATGCATCTTTCCTGGAAGCTAAGCACAGCCAGCTTGCCTTCTAAGTAGATCGCCGGAAAGCCGGCTTCTTGAACCCACATGCAGCAGACACATTTCCTAGAATATCTGCTTCCCCAATTGTGAAGACAAAGTGCGCCCCTCATATGACGTGTCCGAGGTGATTATTGAAATTCGCCTTGATATAAGCGCCAAGAGGGACTGTATCATAGGAAACTCAACGAACGGTTAGCCCATTTAACATTGGCACAGACAATAAAAGAAAAAAATCCACTTACTTCTGTCAATAGCAATTAACAACAGTATCAAAAAATTACTAGATTCAGCTGCATTTTTTAAAGCCTAACATATTTCTGTCATAAAAATAAATTTCACTGAAAGATGCAATTTCAATCAGTGTTGAACTAGTCTTGACAGGGGTACGGAAAATTCATTCCAGTAAAGGGTTTCCAATCCAGAAATTAATAGCTTAAGATAAACTTGCCATGCAACTGGACAACTTTGAGAAAATTAGTCTCTAAACCAGGAAAAAATCACGGCAAATGTCAAGTACGGTGGTTTTTAACTCGTAGTCACTTACGTAGATGACAAAACGTTAGTTCATGTAATACTTAAAAAATCATATCTAGTACCTAAAATTTATGTTGCTAAGAGTTTGAGATTTTTACAAATCACAACAATTATAGAAGAGTTTGAAAGTCACCTGAATATTTTAAATATTATATTTTTTACCTTATTTAAATAAATCGCCAATTACACGATTATCACAAGCTTTAAAATAATAATGGCTAGTACACCTGTTAATGCATGCTACATAAGGTACTGAGCAGACATTATATATATATATATATATATATATATATATATATATATATATATATATATATATATATATATATATATATATCATACTAGATTTATCTCTTCTGCTTTAACTTTGAGCAGACACACATGCATATATCTGTCTATCTATCTATCTATCTATCTATCTATATTATCTATATATATATATATATGTGTTGTGTGTGTGTGTGTGTGTGTGTGTGTGTGTGTGTGTGTGTACATACAGTATTGTTATCAGAACAACCAAGTTACCTGCATAATGGTAACTTGGAATAATAGTAAGATAAAAACTTTTAGTTACTAATTCCTTACCATTACTAATAAAGAACTTGTAACGATATCAAGAAAACTACATTCCCCCAATTTAACGAATTGTCCTTAATGAACAGTTCTCTCTCTCTCTCCTCTCTCTCTCTCTCTCTCTCTCTTCTCTCCTCTCTCTCTCATCACACACACACAGTCGATATTTTGTATAAAGTCATCTCATCAAATGATTTAGGCCCTTGGTATTTCTACCTTCATAACAGGTAGCAATACGACAAAGCCTTCTCGAGAATCAATCTCAATTAGTATATAATCCAGTCCTTCCTTTATCGTCTGATGAGGCAAATTCTACAAGATAAATGACAGAAGAAAAACCAGAGATACGTTGTTTCCCCACTGAGACTAATCACATGGCCTCTATCTAACCTCTAAAGTTCTATAGTCATTCGTTAATGGGTAACGGGAGACCTCTCCTGACCCAAATTAACATATAATAAAATATAAAGGCAGAAAAGACTAAAAAATCGGAATGGGATGTAAACACCGGAAAGGAATTTAGACTATCTGGGTAAAACTCACGGGAATATAATTGATTGTGTAATGATATAACTAAAAATAAATAAATAATGACGCAAAATTGTTTGTAGCTATTTCAAATGATGTACTGTTCAAATGCCGAATAAGTGGATACTATAGGTAATCATCAACCTCGGCAGAACATTGATAGAAAGATACTACATACATAAACTTCGTCTGATAAGAAGTGAGACTGAACAAACGGTTGCGTTCTGTCAGATGTATCAAGAACATAAATAAATAAATAAATAAAATAAAAAAAGACTGGTTCATCAGTGCGTTCATGACAGCTTCAAAAATATTCACACACCAAAATATTTAGTTGCAACCAGTCATCATTTGTCTTTCCCATCAAAACCACGTTTTGAAGTAAAGTTTAGATAGATACACGACATGTCTCGTTATGTTCAAGGTAAAGAAATTAGAACCTCTCTATTTGTTCTGTGTCCTTTGAGATAAACCTCGTAGAAACCTTCCCGATTTCAATGTAGATATAATAGTATACATTCTGACGGAGAGAGAGAGAGAGAGAGAGAGAGAGAGAGAGAGAGAGAGAGAGAGAGAGAGACCTATATGTACTCTATGTTTGAGAGATACCTCGTTGAAACTTCCCGATTTTTATGTAGATATGATAGTATACATTCTGACGGAGAGAGAGAGAGAGAGAGAGAGAGAGAGAGAGAGAGAGAGAGAGAGAGAGCACCACAACTTCAAGAGTCACTCTTGAACAGATCCAGGCTTGAGACAAAGCGCTGATGATGATCGCACAAAGAAGCCGCACTCTCACGTTGTCTGCATTTATAAGGCGGCTAAACGTGAGACGTGAAGAAGGTACATGAACTCACCCGCGAAGAACGCTGAAGATCAGTGAGAGAGAGAGAGAGAGAGAGAGAGAGAGAGAGAGAGAGAGAGAGAGAGAATATTTAAGTTACAGAGGAACGATCAATGTCAAACAATCATTTGACAAAACCTATCTCATCGATGAAAGCAAAGATACCGAAAGAATAATTACTCGACCGTGAATGTTCGATCAAGAGAACAAAAGTGAAATAAGTGATCGATTTTACGCCTCTTCCAAGGAAATCGAATTTCATTCTTCTGAACTTACCAGGGGAGAAAGCGCTTTTCCTTCCGTAAAGGAAGCTTATCGAAGTGAATCTGTGATTATTGTTGACAGACCACCACGAGCAATAACTTCCATGTGACGCATCATTAACTGACAAACCGACACCAAAAAGATGGACATTACTCTTTTACCGGCATTTCAATAAGACCAAGTCCGCCTAAAATAGACGTGAAAGACAATGCAAAATAAAATTTACTTATGCTAAATTATTATTTTATGCACAATCTTCAGTTAATGTGCACAAATCACACACATATATAGTATGTATACATGTATATATGTATTAGTTCACGTGTGTGTGGGCGCAATATTATGCAAGGATTGGCATACTGACCACAAACCTTTACAGTAAAACCTGTGATATATACGTATATTTAGAAAACTAAAGAGAACAATCGCCGTGGGTCGAAGGATAATCATAGCTCCCAAGTCTAGAATCAAAACAAAATCATCAGCTACCTGTTCTCTCCAGAAAAATTTGCAAGGTAAACATGAACCCTATCAGAGGTACAGAGGTACAAGATGCACCATTACCTTTTTGACTACAAGGCACCTCAGGTAACAAAAGGGATGGAAGATCGTTTTTAAAAAAGGATCATAATTTGACGTTCCAGTACGAAGATTTTACACGCACATGGATATACGACGATTTACAAACGCAGTGGACCAGATGGTAAGGATGGCATGATGTGGACCTAGCGCTTCTTTCAGGATTCAGGTTCTCTTCAGACTAAGGCACACTCCCATTCACCACTTCCATGTTGCCTTTACTTCAGAGAAAGATTAAAAAGAATTCGAACCGAAATTTGTACATAAAAGTGAATTAAGAGATCACCAACATTTTTATCTTCAAAAATTTGAATTTGAATCGAAATTTGTATATAAAACTGAATTAAGTGATTACCAACATTTTTATCTTTCAAAATTTGAATTTGAATTGAAATTTGTATATAAAACTGAATTAAGTGATTACCAACATTTTTATCATCCAAAATTTGAATTTGAATCGAAATTTGTACATAAATCTGAATTAAGTGATTACTAACATTTTTATCTTTCAAAATTTGAATTTGAATTGAAATGTGTATATAAAACTGAATTAAAAGATTACCAACATTTTTACCTTCCAAAATTTCAATTTGAATTGAAATTTGTATATAAAGCTGAATTAAGTGATTTTCAACATTTTTATCATCCAAAATTTGTTTGAATTGAAATTTATATATCAAACTGTATTTGCTGCTTATCAATAAACATTTTCATCCTCCAAAGTTCGAATCCGAATTTGCATGTAAAAATATGTTCACTGTTTATAACATCTTCATCCTCCAGAATTTGAAATGGTTTTAAAGCCCTACACAAACGACCGACAACACAAACAGGAGATCAGGACCATCTTCTCAACTTTCGCATTTAAAATTACGTTGATGACAAATACAAATAAAGACAAGTACACCAAAGAAACAAGAGCATTTATTATTCATGTACAAAAGCACGCACGAAGGCAACCGCAGAAACTTTAAGACATCTTATTTCACTCTGCCTGAAATGCAAGAAAAATAAACCAGAGAAAATTTAGCCACAATCCTTGACGCGTGCAACTTCAAGAGCTCTGACCATTTTCAGCATCCTATGAGTCAACCAAACTCCTCAGTATTCAACAAACAGGCTTCTCATAAAAAAAACGAATGAATTCCGATTCCGTGACTCTCTCCTCGCAGAGCAGTGGCAACTCACTATTTCGAACGAGAATCATAGTCCATGTAAAAATAGTTTCACTACACAATAAACAATGTCAAAGGAAGAACAAATCACGCAAAACCATACCTAATTTTACAATGCTCTGTGCACACGATATTTCCGTTCATAACTAAGGAAAAGAAGGAAAGACAACCTATGTAACTGACCAGAGATATGGCGGCACGTAAAAAGCTATCTAGACCCTTTTGCATGATGAATATCACACCTTATCACAAAACTAACCTTGGTGGTCTGAAAGATAACTGGTTCTCAAAATGTCAAAACTAAGTTCTAGAACGACCTTTACAAACTGAATTAAATCATCACTAAACTTATAAAAGATTTCAGCACGTAAGGCAAAGGGAAGAAAATGATTATGAAAGTTACAAAAATACAACATTCGGACATTGTATTGACTGGTTCCGATCCGGTAATAACCAAAGGGAGTAAAAATCTACTAGTTCAGGTACAGGTATCGCCTCACTTAAAACCAGTTATCCCCACTATTTGATTTTCTTTCGTTCTTTTGTCAGGCTAATACAATTCAGTCAGCTATGCCTGTGCTGGTTTCCTCCGAAGAAAAAGACAAGAATGGCAATTACGGAATGCATTATTACCATCCACATTCAGTGAGGCCTGACAATGAGGTCTGACCCTGAGATTCCCTTGATTTCCTCCTCTGCTGAGTAATTCGACCAGTTCTATTCGCCCTGCAATAACAGTAGCTCCAAGTTTAAACACTGCCTAATGCAACAAGTATTCTGAGAGAGAGAGAGAGAGAGAGAGAGAGAGAGAGAGAGAGAGAGAGAGAGAGGAGAGAAGGGAGGAGGAGAGGAGGAAGAAGGGGGGGGGGGGGGGCGTGCGTCTATATTTCTATATAGATAAAAAGATGATCCTACACAAAAAACTTTGTTGATCAGCGGTTCCAAACTAAACACGTTTAACAGCGACAGACACTGAGTTCAACTCTACGGTGGGAAAACGATTGTGATTGCTTCCTTAAGTTAAAAAATCGACTGTGCCGCTTTTGACCTTGTAACTGCATTGTTTACCTTATATTTAGTCGAGTACGTGAGTCGCAGATAGGCTGGAAAAGTCCAAGGAGTTAGCAACCTCATCCCAAAAGGTTTATTGTGAAACGGAAGATTAACAACCTCTACAGAAAAAAGGCGAATTTTTCAAATATAAGTGTAAACAGAACATGTTTGTATACATACATAACAGAATCATTCAAATGTGAGTGAAGTTCCGTCAAGGATGTGGGCCTACTACAGTCACAGAAACCCGGATGTGCCTCAGAATTTACAACGATAAAAAAGGAATGTAAGCTTCAACTTCTTGATGTGTTACGCTATTGTTACTAACGACGTTGGTCATATCTGCGCATATAACTGAAACATTCCTTTGTTGAACTTTTCAGATCAAAGATTAACACTTTCAAATAAGGCTTTGCTATCTTTCTTATACTTTCTGTATAAGAAACAAGTCACCTTGTGGAATAGTAAGCGTGGAATATTTGTTAGGCCTAAATGATAAAACCTCCAAGAATCCTTTGGGATTTAGATCACGAACACAGAAAAAGATATACTCAATATTCCCGGCAGTTCTATTTACGTGTGTGCTGGAATTCTCTAGGCAGAGTTAACAAAACGAGTTCCAAGACACGACCATCGGAAACCTCTTCATTGTTTTTCTTTTCCTAACAGGGCCAAATGATGTGACAATCCTGACTGATAAAATATGAGGTGACAGTCAGAAAAATGTGGATGCCTACCTATAAAGGCGCCATCATTTGCACCATTTTCATCCCATCGTTCGTTTACAATCCGTAAATAAGATCCCCTGCAAAATCACTGTAAGCAGCAGTTATAAAATCCTATGGACCGTAAAACTTGTGATTTTAATTACTAGTCCAATCCTTCAGCTTTTTACTATATAAATTCTAAATGCTTGCAACACTGACGGAAAGTCACACCCGAATAACGATATGACATGGGCTGTTACTCCAATCGCAAAAACACCAAATGACACTGGTTTAGGGATGCGTGACGAAAGCAGTAACAACGAAAATAAAAATAAAAGCCCCCCGGACGACGTGGGAATCCGACTTGTGCCGTAAAAGCGTAATTCTGTGAGTACAGGATACATCAATGATAATAAAATCTTTTATGTGAGGTCAGAGAAGAAAATGGAAACAAAAAAACCTATTGTGTTACAGGTTCTATCTCTCTTTTTCATATATATATATATATATATATTATATATATAATATATATATATATATATATATATGTGTGTGTGTGTGTGTGTGTGTGTGTGTGTATATGGGTGTGTATGTATGTGTGTGTGTGTATGTGTATCGATTTTCCCTACATTAAGAAGGCGGTTCTAAAAGAAGTTTACACTCGGTTCTAGGTAAATCATTTGGGATCAGGTTGGTGGCCTATTTACCGCCAAAGTAAGAGGCATTTGCACTTCTTTTCCCAATTTCTTTGCTACAAAAGTGATTTAATATTGATTTTGCTGAATTTAGGCTAGCCAAGCCTAGCACTGGGGCAGCTCAAAAGACAGTGAAGAGTTGGAGATCGAGTCGGAGTGGTTGGACAGAACACTCAAGAACTCAAGAGATCCAAAACATATAGGACATGATGTATATAGATCTAAAGATTGAAGACAATCCCAAAGATATAATAAGATGTAATATAGGTAAGTGTTTACAACTAGAAGCACTGTAATCACCCTATGGTACTGCCTACGGCGCACTACGTGCGGCACTAACCCCCTCCCCGAACCTACGTGGGCTATCGAAGAACACGTAACATAAACACCCAATGCTATAAATCTGTACATTTAAAAAGGATGTTTCCCAGTCACACTTTAATTTCCCAAAGCAACATCTCCTCCCGCCATCAGCCAGATTTGTGATGATAACACATCTGATATTATACCACATTTGTGATTTTGACACATTTGTGATTATTACAGAGTAGTTTAAAGAGACCACCGAGTCACACTTCGAGACTCAGCGGGACCACCTGAACACGGAATGTAAATCACCTGGCGTCACATCACCAGGGTCACTTCCGTCTAAAAATAGTTACCAAATAACAGGTGAACACTAAGAGCAAGACAATGTTCAAGAAGCTGGACAGCTATGTCAAAATGGAATTGTTGAAAAGCAAGCGGATGATAGCAAAGTACCTGATACCTAAAGAACTACTACGAATGTTCAGTGACCAACTTTCAAGCCAAACCCTAGAGTGACCTAAACAATACCCCCCGTATGAAATTAATAATTCGCTGAACTTTTGGAAGTCGTTATGAATGTGGTATTTAACACCATGGCAGATCGGGCTGGAGCTGCACCTTGCACCAGGTTAGTAAGAACTGATCAGTGGCATCACATCATGTTTATCAAAGAATTATATAAATCCCATTAATTAGTGGATGAGTACTGATTGAATTGGAAAGTTTTGTGTGTGTGTGTGTGTGTATTGTGTGAGAGAGAGAGAGAGAGAGAGAGAGAGAGAGAGAGAGAGAGAGAGAGAGAGAGAGAGATGGGGGAGGGTGGTTATGTGAAGCCGTTAATGAGAGGGGCACCATTTGTAGGCTGAGAAATCCCAGTAATAAGCTGCAGACCACAAAGGTCACACACCATAACACCTTCCCAACAACAGTTGCTCATCTCTGAACTAAGAGGAAGTAACAAAAGGCGCGACTGAGACCTTCAAGTGAAGAGTCAAATTATATAGTATATACATGTTAAGGAATAGACTAATCGATTTAATCATCGTGAAAAGGTTGAATACAGTCTACTACTGCAAATAATGATTATACTTTTGAATATCAATCACAATTCATCAACTCGTAAGTGTTGCAATACAACATCGTTCTCATATCAATAAAAATATTAAGAGACAAAATAGCATCAGATATAAAAAGTTGGGGAACGTAATTATCACCGCCACAAAACATGCACTCGGAAAGACCGACTTTTTATGAGCAACAAGTAGCAAAAAAAAAAAAAAAAAATGAAAAAAAAGTAATTAACGCTGGAGTGACCTGGCGTGGTAATTACCATCTGCAAACAATAAAAAAATACATAAATAAGTTTCACGTGCTTCGATATTTCCCCAATAAAATGGTACGAAAAGTTCTTTTTTATTTTTTTCAACTCTAATTTGTAACTTGTCATAATTCTACAAGTTAAAAGGCAACTAGAGTCATGTTCTTTTCCTTCACCATAATCATCACTATCGTTTTTTTTCCCTTCGTCTTCTCCACCAACCTTTTTGTCACGACTAAATTATAACTTGACTGGAAGAATGTCTCGTTAACCTCACCGGTTATGGCGATGAGAGGCCGCCGTAATCTAATATACGAGGAAGGGAAAGTGAAGCCAACTAATGAGATTGAGGGAGGTAAGCGTCCACACCGCAGGTGATTTTCATGGACACCTACCTGCATTCTGATTTAATTTCATTCATTCTTTCACTTAGGAAGGCATGATATAATAGAGTATGATGTCATTCTCAATTCATTTCTGGTCTTTACATGTTTTTCGATATTAAGGCACAGTACTCGGTAGCTTCCGCTTCTACTGAATTTTCTCATTTTTTTCTAGTCAATGAAAGTATTAATTCTCTCTCTCTCTCTCTCTCTCTCTCTCTCTCTCTCTCTCTCTCTCTCTCTCTCTCTCTCTCTCTCTCTCCGGGCCTGGGCTACAAACGTACACGAAATTAAACGTTTTATGTCCATTCGTTCTTCAAGGAATAACTCCTCCTCTTGAATTGGTCGGCGATTTTGTTATTCTGGGAGTTTCCCGGAGTTTCAAACCTGGAGAAAATATTGTCCGATTAAGATATTTATATAAACTCATCTAATAAGACTCACTTGTATATTTTAAATTTTCTTCCTCAAGCGACATCGAGGCAAAATGAATATTTCAAACAAAAGTTTTAATTTTATAATAATTATGGTTTTACGACCACATAAACTGGCTGTCTGTATTTGACAATACGAACGGAAAAAAAAACGTTGTTTTTGCACCCGTTAGTCGTTTTTCTCTCCATCACGTTCAACACGGAAAGTGAATATGGTTGTATGCTAAGTGGCCTTTCAGTGCAATAATAAATAATAATAATAATAATAATAATAATAATAATAATAATAATAATAATAATAATAATTATAATAATAATAATAAATATACTACACCTTGTTCATTATGTTACTTCTTTCTAATGAGCTGGTACCATATTCTTTGGCCCCTGCGGATTTGTTCCATATGAATAAGGTTCATCTTCTGAGCAACAACAATAATAATAACGATACTAATAATAATAATAATGATATTAATACTTATATATTGTTATCTACACACAAAACGTACCGTATGGCATTTTCATTGTCCTGATAGCCTTTTCCTTTCAGTCCCTTAGACGGACCATCGGATCTTTAACCAAGTTCGGAATTTCTTTCCTAAAATGGAAAACCGCCTCGAACGTGGATGCTGGCGTGTAACACAAGTGTGGCAGGGCCATTTTCTATTTCTGGTTCCAAACCCAATGTTTCACAACTGATTAATCATACTAAGAAAAGTATGCTTCTTGTAAGATAAAATACTTCAAGCTGACAAAGAAGATAGGTTTCAGAATAACCTGCCTCATTTATCTGGAATTTTTAAGATAATCTACATCGTCAATGATACTCATGAAATTGCAATATCGGCAGACCAAGCGTGCTGTCACATGTATAATGCAGATCATATGCATTAATTTGCCACAGAATACAAGGAAGAGAGAGAGAGAGAGAGAGAGAGAGAGAGAGAGAGAGAGAGAGAGAGAGAGAGAGAGAGAGATTATCTGTGCCAGGAAGTCATAACAAAGTAAACCGAGTGGCCGGCTTTTGTATATGCATTCAGACAGCGCAACCAGATGCAACACTAAAAGCAACGGCAAAATATTGAAGCCTCAAGGGATATCTTCCCATTCAGTAACAAGAGAAGTTTTATATTCTGCATCAATATGCATAGAGAGAGAGAGAGAGAGAGAGAGAGAGTACACCTACCGAGTTTTGGAACGAATTACGCAGCCATATTCCCGTATGAGCACGAATCCCACGGGGGTCATTCCAGGTACACCGACATACCGCGAATCATCCTGATGGAAAACAGACATTCGGGGGAATGCTTAATGAATGTGCTGGAGACACGAAAGGCAAAAGGGCACAAGTTCCCGACTCAGACAGGGAAATGATCAACAGCCCTAAGGCAACTCCGAATTCATCTTTTGATCGTGGATACCGTCAATATTGAATCAGTTTTTATGACTAATACATGTGGTTCCTCAATTAAAACTTCACATACTCCCTACTTAACTAGACATTAAAAAAAAATAAATCATAACCTCCTCACAAAATTACATCGAATATACAAGTAATGTGGACGATGACGATGATAATAGTGACTAACTGTAATCTAGCTTGGCAATGCCAACAACTGATCTTTATTAATGCTGCGCTCGCACTCATCACTGGCAGGGTATCGTCATGCCTAATCTTAGCCGCGTTAAGAGAAACAAGGATGATGAAATACTGTTCCCAACAGAAAGATACATCAACAGCCATCCAAGATCTTTTAACTTCAGGAAAGACAATTCATACTTCTAGAATATATATATCGGCTTTCTGCTTTCTTTTTCATTTTTCCTTCGTGGCAAAAACCTTTATTTATTAGATATTTATATATACTATATATATATATATATATATATATATATATATATATATATATATATATATATAATCAAATCTTTGGAAATGTTTGCTATGTATGTATATATACAAATATCATATACAATATTTCCAAAGAATTGACAATGGTAATATTATCAATACAAATTAAAAAAAAAAAAACAATCGCCACAGACGAAATTCAAATAACTGGGACTTTCTCTTCTTTATAATAATATATAACAGCCAGACTTCCATAAAAACCTCTGCATAATAGAATAAACAAAAGCAGATAAATTTTCGGGAAAAAAAAGAGCTATTAAAACAGCTGATCGATAGAGATCAGATTAAACCGTGGCGTAACTTACGCCACCCTAATGAAGGAACAATACCCACTGACCTTTCCATCACTGACTCCCACTGACGGGAGGCAGATAATAACAGGAGGAGGATAAGGCAGTCTTTCACCCTAATTACACAAAAGGGAAAATGCCAGGGCTAAGGTCACCCCCCTCTCCCCTGAAGTTATAACTCATTTGGGAACAATGTGCGAGCTTTCGTTGCCTGAAAAAAAAAAAAAAAAAAAAAAAAAAAAAAAACTATGAACTGAGATTGATTTCAAGCATGTGCGTGCGTTACAAGCAAAATAATCAATGACGCATGGACATATGGTTACTAAGCAAATAATGGTTAAACTGAAGTTTACAAAACATTGCTACAGCGAAAATAAGTTTTCATTTAAATTTTAACATTTTACTGTCAACAGTTCTATGCTTTGGCGCCTTCAACATTACGCACGATTTAAAGCAACGCCTGGGTTACTGAAAATAAAATTTTAAAAAATCAAACAACAAAAAAACTGTAAAATCTCATTATTTGCAGAGAGAGAGAGAGAGAGAGAGAGAGAGAGAGAGAGAGAGAGAGAGAGAGAGAGAGAGAGAGAGAGAGAAATTAGATTGTTATTAGGTAATCTGAAACTCATCAAGTATTCTCACAGACATAAAACTGAAAACATTAAGTATCACTCCCTTTAGGTCACCTAGACCTTGTTTTCGAACGTTCTCGCACTCCTACCATTAACATTTCCTCAGTCCAACGGTCACTTCTTCTCTCCCAGGTAGCTGTCCTAGATAAATATCTGAGATTTACAGGTAGCCAAAGGTACGAACATAAAAGTACCCGATGTTCTGGATCCATACCAAATAACCTACAAATGGCCACATTTGACTTAAAAGTATAGCGTGTGTGGTTCTTTCATTTGGTGACTCTGCGGAGGTAGGGGTTTTAATGAATATATATTCGTAAGCTATATACTTAAAATAATAAAAAAAAACAATCGTCGTAAACCATGACAACAAAATAAATTGTTAACAAATAACGTACCGATGCCAGCTACGGTATTACTACTAAAAACTGACTATATTATCAAGAACAAAAACAACCTAAATGGTAATAAATACAAAATAAGGAAGACACACATTCAAGTTCTGATTTAAGTCATCCTGGGTAATTCTTCAAAGAACAGCGACACAGGTCAGTACGTCCGTCAGTTCCCACATCCACAGCATCCAGGGATGTCACCTTAATGAAGACGGCGAAAATTAATCTTCCTCACCTTTCAGAGCTAATGGGGGGAATCTGTTTACATCTACCGTCGCAAATCCTTTGATACTCCCACACGGCCTTCACAGATACATGGAACGTGGTTTGTAATCAATCTCGATTAGTTTAGTTTTTCTATGATGTGTGTGTGTGTGTGTGAGAGAGAGAGAGAGAGAGAGAGAGAGAGAGAGAGAGAGAGAGAGAGAGAGAGAGAGAGAGAGAGATTTGATGAGTTCATAATAATAATAATAATAATAATAATAATAATAATAATTTATTATTATTATTATTATTATTATTATTATTATTATTATTATTATTATTATCATCATTATTGTTATTGGTTTTTTCTCTACTACTACTACTACTACTACTATCTATACTACTACTACTAAAATAATAATAATAATAATAATAATAATAATAATAATATTATTATTATTATTATTATTATTATTATTATTAATTATTATTGTAGTAGTGGAAAAACCAATAACCATCTCTTTTTCGGTGAGATTTTACTTGAAACATCGTTTACATCAAGCTTTCGTAAACGACAACGACCCCGATGGAAGCAAAGTCCTTTACTATCAAGGGTACATATGAAAGGGAATGAGTTTTCGCTGGATAAAGGATGTTTTCCGGTATCGGCCACAGCACAATCAAGTAACTAAGAGCACAATGGCAAAATGGGACGGAAATAGAGGGTAAAATAGTCGACGAAGTTAGGACAAAGTGGAATAGAATTGGGCCTAAAACTGTATCATAATTGGCATTAGGTCTTTATTAAAACTTAGATTCTGAAAAATATTTACAAAGATATACAGCTTTGACTTCTGAAACTTACTTCTAAGCGATTTACAGATTTATTAATCTAAAACTACACAATAAAACAACTTCTTCGCTTAAAAGAAAAAACTTCTCTACAAATAAATATAATTCGCCTTTTTGTTATGGTGTAGATAATTTTGCTACAATAAACAAACCATTTCAGGTCACAAAAACGGCAAAAGATATCTCCATTTTATTTTTCTAATACGTCACTCAACGAATTTTATCTAGACGAAAAAACAACTACAGGAAAAAGTCACGTCACATCGTTCCAACTACCATTTGACTTCATGGTTGCATAAAAGCTTTGGCCCTTGACCTGGCATGGCAATAACTAAAGGGGCTTCGAAAACATTCCCTCCGCTAAAAATAGAGAGAGAGAGAGAGAGAGAGAGAGAGAGAGAGAGAGAGAGAGAGAGAGAGAGAGAGAGAGAGAGAGTTGCTAAAATGATTGCTCTAAATAACAATGTAATACATGAAACAATGGAAGACTCATGTAAATAATAGATAGCAATTAATGAATAACAATAAATATAACAGTAATATTAAAACATTAACGAAGCAATAAATAGAATTAATTAATAATAAATTAATAATAATAATAATAAAATAATAATAATAATAATTAAGTAATAACTAATATATAAAATAAGCGTAGATCAGTCAGTAGTAAATATCTGAAGGAATTTACGCAAGATAATTAAAAACAATGACACGGTTAAGAAAAATCTGACTGGTGCCAATTCAAAAAGGATTTCCTTGCAAGATAATGCAGTATGTAAGAGGAACAGGATGTTTTGTCGCGTTTCCCCAAAGCTCCGGTGAGAAGAAAGATGAATTTAACGAAGAATACGTTTTTAATTAACGACAATCAATGAAGGTTTTAGAACCATTTTAAAGGCCACGCAGAAATCTTCGAGGAAATGCATGCTTACCAAGCTTTCAAGAATAATGTAAACTAAGAAAGGGATCTTTCCTAGATAGTGGATCCCCAAATGGTTTTCGGGGGTCGTTATCTATGACTAATATTTCTTGAAGTCGTTCGTTATCTTTATGATATTTACAGTCTTTTGATTATATTTTTACGGTAATCTCCAACGGGCTTCTACTGAACACGCCGCCAAGGTGGATACATAACGGTTTAAACCCTTGG
>NC_087200.1:130888420-130960920 GCF_015104395.2 Macrobrachium nipponense
GACTATGTAAAAGCAATTTTTATTACTAGATTGTGCGTAAGAATAATTCATTTCCAAAATTTAAAGTCATTTTCTATTCTTTATATCTCATTAAAATCAGACAAAATAATCATACAGCTGCTTCCTCTGAACTCAGAGGTCTTTTCTTCGGAGAGGTAACTGCTCACATCCACCAACATCTCTTTGACATCACGACCTCCAACGGGTGGATTGGTTTTTTAAATTCATATAAAATCCTCTGAATTGTTCGTAATACTTCTCCCTTTTTGTAAAATTGAGAGACAAACGAGCTCCTTCCGTTTATGAATGCAACAGTGCAATTCTGAGAGAGAGAGAGAGAGAGAGAGAGAGAGAGAGAGAGAGAGAGAGAGAGAGAGAGAGATTTCTTATGAATGATTTCACCCCGGGGGTGACTATCATGAAAATAGGATGATTTTCATTGAGAGTGAATACAAAGCATATATATAGAATTCAATTTTACTTTCTCTATTGCAACTGCCACCCACGTCAGTCGACTAACCGCCACGTACTTTATTTCATTCAGAGGCAGAAGCAGAAGCAAGGAGAATTTTTACGGAAACGAGCCGATAGCTTTATAATTCTAGCGCAGTTCGGGATCAAACGTGGATCTGCTACTTGTAAGGCGAGCATTTCTGTTGCAAGACCACACACAGAGAGAGAGAGAGAGAGAGAGAGAGCGCAAAACCATAACAATAAAAAATGTCAATGAAAACGTAATCACGATCCCATTCGTAAAACGAACATGATGGCTGCCATTTTAGTGCGCGTGTATGCAACAAATGATCCCACTCACCCTTCAATATTTTTGCCCTCGTAAACAAGGGCCTTTCAGGGCCGGGTTCACAATACAGAAAAGGCAGGTTTGTCAAGCTCCATAATGACTTTTTCTCATTCCAATCATCACCATTTCCCCCCCAACTCCCTTTTTTTAATGTCTTGAAGGAAGGCTCAGTAAACAGAAAAGTATGAACACAAGGGTCTCTCTCTCTCTCTCTCTCTCTCTCTCGCTCAGTAAACAGAAAAGTACGAACACAAGAGTCTCTCTCTCTCTCTCTCTCTCTCTCTCTCTCTCTCTCTCTCTCTCTCTCCATTAACCACGTCACCAGACATTCGATCAATTTCCCACGCTCTGTTTACTCCTTTTTTTTTTTTTTTTTTATCGATGATAGTACTGTACACATAACACTGTCTATTTTCTCAATTTTAACAGTGAACAATATCCACAAAAATAACTTTACCTCGACATTCTTTCGTACGTTTGCATTGTACGATACAATAAAAATATAAGGAAGCAAACGATAAATTTCCCAGTCAACATACTCCTACACAACAATCTCTCTCTCTCTCTCTCTCTCTCTCTCTCTCTCTCTCTCTTCGTAGTAGCCATCTTGCTTGGTGAGACGTACCGCGTGAAGTCACCAATAATCAACAGATATCACAAGTTTAACATACGACTAGAATTTGAGAAATATCTAGAAGTGTTCGTGAACTATCGGTGATAAGATTAGTGTGAAAATAGTAGGATAAAGCGTCTTCTAAGTTAGTTTATCAAGTGTAATACTATAAATAAGAACAAGATGGCAGTAAGTTCCAACTGAGGGAAAAGGTGGCGTAATTATTTGGCGTGTCTAGCAGATTCGCAATACGATGATGGTAGCAGGAAGGGAACTGGCATTTTTCTCATCTACGAAATCAGCAACAGTCCTAACCAAAAAGATACAAAAGCATTCATAGATATATTAGAAGGATATAATCCTTCAAACTGGAACAAATCTAATGAAAACATCTTGAAAATAATTGAAGAAGTTCCAAATAAAATCCAAGTGGTCAAGAGACTCATAAAGAAAATATACATAAACCAACATATCCGACAAAGAAAATGAATAAGGTGAATCTTGTGAATATACTAATTGATGCATTAGGAAAAAGAATGCCAAAAGCATGCAAACTGTGTAAGGTTTGGTATAGCATAGTCAACCACAAAACCTAATCAGAAAATGTGCTGCATGCAACATTCCGACCCATCCACAGTGTGCTGAGGTAATACAAGATTTGAGAAAAGATACAAGAATTTTTTTGTTCAACATGTCTATCATGGATAGACAATGTTATTAAATCAAGATTGAATGTACAAATAGTTGAGGATGAAGAAGAAGAGGAAGAGGAAGAAGAACAAGAAGAAAAAGAAGAAGAGGAAAACGGAAGAGAAGTCAAACAAAATGAAATGACAGAACAAAAAAATAAGGAAAACAAAGAACAAGATAAAAGTATGGATGCAGAGATACTCATTGATTACTACATATGAGGCAATAAAGCAGCATACCTACGAAGAAATAAATTACGATATGACAACAGAAAAGCAAATCCCGAAGAGGCTCTAAGCCCAGATCTATACAATGACGGGAAAGAGGAAAAAATAGACAAGGGGAACGACAAAATCTGCAAACCTTTTGAAAGAGGGAATTGCAGATTTGGAGAAAGATGTTACTACAAACATCCTAAGATATGTCAAAACTATGAAATATATGGTAAATGTGCATACTTAGATGGATATGGGGATGATTGCAGAGATCTGCATCCAAAAATATGTAAAAACCTAAAAGAAGGAAAAGGATGTAAGTTCGACAAAAAATGCAAATATATGCACCCTGTAGCCATGAATCATAATCAAATAAATAACCAACCAAGTAATAAAATCCAAAAATAAGAAAGAAACAAATAAAGAGAGAAATCAAGAATATCAGGTAAAAGAGAAAAGCAAACCACCAATGAGATATGCAGAGGTGTCAGCAAAGAATTTCAAAGCATCAGCTCCGAAATTCTACTCAAGAGATAATAACTGTATTTATTATGCAAGAGGATATTGCAAGAAACGGAGAAAATTGCAGATTCAGACACAAAATGAATAATTATGATGAAGGAGATCAAATATTATGGAAAAGTTGGATTTTTTAATGTCAGAATTTCTGGAAATGAAAAAAAGAACAACATACCAGAAACAGGAAAGAGACATGGAAAATCCTTATTACTATCAGTATTAAATGAAGGAGCAAAACACGCAAACCATCATAGTGATGAATGCGCCAGGGTTTAGTTACGAGTAACTCAAAAAGAAAAATAGAGTACTTAGAAGAACTAACCCAAAATGAAAAAGAAAATAGTATAATGAATATAAGTGAAACCTGGTATTACCCAAGAGACTGGGAATGATGATCAAATAAAAGGGTTCCAAACTTATAGATCAGATAGAAAAAATAGGAATCAAGGGGAACCGCAATATATGGGAAAGACAAAAAACAAGGAAAAAATATATGAGAAATATAGTAACTCAGAATGTGAAACTAATAGCGGTAGAATTTGAATCTGAAAAAATTGATGAAACATAGTAATAATATAGACCTCCTAATACTAAAGAGTTTGACTTAATAATTGAAAAATTGGATGATATATGTAGAAATCACAAGGACTGGACTATTCTCCTATCTGGAGACTTCAAACTTTCTTTCGTAGAATGGAAAGAAAAAACGAATAGGAGATTGTGGTTGTACTTATACATATAAAAAAGAGAGTAAATAGTAGTGCAGAAGATAAGAGGCAATTTGAAAAGCTATTAGATATGCTACTAGAATAACAACATTCAACAAATAAATCACCTGCCAACAAGAAAGGAAAATACTTTAGACCTAGTATTGTGAACGAGATGAATTATGTTAAAGAAATAATAGTTTATAATGCGAGTATTTCAGACCATAATGTCATAGAATTAACAGTTCATTCCATAAAGCAAGTGAAAATAGAGATAAGCAAGAAATGAAAAAAGTGGGAAGGATATGGAAAAAATACAACTTCTACAGTAAAAAAAATATAAAATGGTCAGAAATTAATGAAGAATTAAACAAAGATTGGTGATAACATTTTCGTAAGTGATGACATAAGGGTAAATACGGAGATATTATATAAAATATTGGAGATAATAGTGGAAAAAATATATACCGAAGAAGAAAAAGTAAACATCATTCATGCATACCAAGAGACAGAAGAATCTTGTTCCAGAAAATCAGAAAGTGGAAAAAATGGTCTGCAAAAGAAAAAATGCATGGAAAGTTATAGAACTAAAAAGTAAGATAGAAAATGCAGAAAAAAAAGATTATACAATCAAAAGAAAATGAAAAACGGGACTTGGAAGAAAAAAACCCTAATAAATATCAAGCAAAACCCCAAACTATTATACTCATATGCGAAGAAGATGAATAAAAAGAAGAATAGAAAATAGGCCCTCTGAGAATTGAAGGGAGATTAACGAATGAAAAAAAGGAAATTTGCAACATACTGGCAGACGATATAAGAGAGAATTCACCCCTAGAATAGATAATGAAGATAATGATATGAGAAGTAAGGGATGAAAATAGTGAATATTTAGCTGACATAGATATTAATGAAGCTGATATTGTGCAGGCTATTAATGAAATTAAAAATGGAGCTGCTGCAGGGCCTGATGGAATTCCTGCTATTTTGTTAAAGAAAGTAGTTCATTCTATCGCAAAGCCACTTGCAATATTATTAAGACAAAGTGAGATACAGGCAAGATATATGATGAGCACAAATTAGCGTATATTACCCCTACTTTCAAAAGTGGATCAAGACTAGAGGCAAGTAATTATAGGCCTGTGAGTCTAACATCACATATAATGAAAGTGTATGAAAGGGTAATGAAGAAAAATATTATGAAACATTTAATAAAAAATAATTTGTTTAATAAAGGACAACATGGTTTCGTACCCGGAAAAAGTACACAAACCCACTGTTAGTCCACCGTGAAAACATATTCAAAAATATGAAAAGCGAAATGAAAACAGATGTGGTTTATTTAGACTTTGCAAAAGGCTTTGATAAAGTAGACCATATATTAGCGAAGAAAATTAGAAAACACAATATCGTGGATAAAGTAGGAAGATGGTTAAAAGAATTTTTACACAACAGAAAACAGATAGTTATTGCAAACGACGAGAAATCGGATGAAGCCAAGGTAATCCATCCGGTGCCGCAAGGTTTACGGTGTTAGCTGCAATACTGTTTGTTATTATGATTGAAGACATAGACAATAATGTTAAGGATTCGGTAGTGAGTAGTTTCGCAGATGACACAAGAATAAGTAGAGAAATTACTTGTGATGAAGATAGGAACGCTCTACAAAGAGACCTTAACAAAGTATATGATTTGGGCAGAGGTAAATAGGATGGTATTTAACTCTGATAAATTTGAATCAATAAATTATGGAGACAGAGAAAGAAAGCTATATGCATATAAGGGACTAATAATGAGACCATCACAAATAAGGAAGCAGTTAAAGACCTTGGTGTGATGATGAATAGGAACATGTTATGCAATGATCAAATAGCAACTCTGTTGGCAAAATGTAAAGCAAAAATGGGAAGGTTGTTACGGCACTTCAAACAAGAAAAGCTGAACACTGATTATGCTTTATAAAACATATGTTCGTAGTCCACTTGAATATTGCAATATGATATGGTACCCACACTATCAAAAGGATATTGCACAAATAGAGAGTGTACAAAGGTCCTTTACAGCTAGAATAGAAGAAGTTAAGGACCTAGACTACTGGGAAAGACTACAATTCTTAAAATTATATAGTCTGGAAAGGAGAAGAGAAACGCTACATGATAATTCAGGCATGGAAACAGATAGAAGGAATAGCAGAAATATCATGGAACTAAAAATATCAGAAAAGAGCAAGCAGAGGTAGATAATAGGCCCAAAAAATATACCAGAAAAATAAGGAAAGCACACAGGACTAATTAATCCACTACGCACCAGCATCGATAATGCAGGCGTCTATTCAATGCGTTGCCAGCTCATCTGAGGAATATATCAGGACCGTGAGCGTAGATGTGTTTAAGAATAAGCTCGACAAATATCTAAACTGCATCCCAGACCATCCAAGATTGGAAGATGCAAAATATACCGGAAGATGTACTAGCAACTCTCTGGTGGACATTAGAGGTGCCTCACACTGAGGGACCTGGGCAAACCCGAAACAAGATATAAGGTCTGTAAGGTAAGGTAAGGTCTCTCTCTCTCCCCGAAAACTATTCTTTTCAGCCCCTCGATCCGGACCTTTAATTCGACCGGTCCATCCATGAGCTGACCATTCTCCTCCAACCCAATATTCCCCTCCGAACATCAACTTGAATAACAACTTTCACCCTAAATAAGTGCTTTCATAGGGAGCAGAAGTATCCCCCTGCCAGCTGCGTTTTCATATATTTAATAAAATAATAAGTTTTTTTTTCCTTTTACGTGGCGAGAAAGTTAAATTATATCGAGAGGCCGACTGACTTTTGACATTATCTTATGAAAACACGTTTCCAGAGTGCCAAAGTCAAGAGAACCAAGCATGCTTCTGTATCAGTTACATTCAGGAATAAAATATTATTTAAACTGCAATTAATGAAAAAATAAAAGAATAAAAACTGATTACATGACAATCATCCTTATTTAGTACCATTTCCATTCTTCTGGCCATGTCAAATCGACCTACACTAATTATAATAATATTCCCACTGGAAACGACTACATCAGTACCAAACTTAAGACCAAGCATACTACATTTAAAACAAGAAAGAGACCCACTTTGTCTCGGTAATGAATTGTAGCGAAGACATTTGTCATAAGGACGTAAGAATTAGAAGCCACAACTTTCAATTCTCTTCATCAAAACGGATGATTTAACGCCACGCAACTGGCGTCATGCGGACGGACGGCATTCATGCACCCAGGCCATCACCCTTCTCTCCCCCCCCCCCCCCCCCCATTCCGCCTAATGACAATCCTCATCGTCGCATTAAATCACACCCATGGCGTCAAGCGTAATCACCCTGACTCTCTGCCGGGCAAAATCCCCTTTTTGGGTTTCTGCATTAATGCCAATAATTAACAGGCGTCCTCCCCTCTCTTTTCCTCTTGCCATCAGACCCACCCCTAACCTTCTTCCACATTTTCCCAGATTATCAGTCACTTCGGTCATACATTGATCTCTGCCTTGATATATATATTAATAATATATACATATATATATATATATATATAGATATATATAATATATATTATTATAATATATATATATATATACTATATTATGGGTTTTTCTTCTGCAACGACCAATGAGCGAATTCACAGGAATACAGTATTTATACGGAGAACTTCAGTACACATGCACTTCATATAATACAATAGGCTACTGTCCTAATCTACTGACATCCTATTAGTAAACATATGACTAAGATGTAACTAGGTCCAAAGAAAGATATCCCGTAACCAGTTAGCTTGCATCTATACCTTAAATCCTTGGATCTTTTTACATGCAAAAGCAAAGATGTGTGTGTGTGTGTGTGTGTATATATATATATATATATATATATATATATATATATATATACATACATACATTTGATTCACAAACACAGACACACACACACACACACACACACACACACACACACATATATATATTATATATAATATATATATATAATAATATATATATATATATATATATATATATATATATAATTCCAAATGAATGACAACTGTTGAGGCAAAATTACAGATCCTTGAATATTCACCTTTCAACTCCTCGAGCTACTCATCAAATACCCACGACAATCGTGGAAACAAGCCAAAAGGCCAGGTCGCCTACATCATGCATTCGCCTCTCCGTCTCAACTTCGAACTCCTGCCATGACTAGTCCAGACCTCCGGAGAAGCATGACTGGAATATCATAAAACTGGATAGTAGACTGCCAGTGTATTACCTCCCAACGAAGATAATCCCATGGCGTTACGACTGGACCAATCAGACGACAAGGGAGGGTTATCTTCCATCGATCCGAAGGGCAACACGAGGTGACCCTTCATTAGGTGCAGGATGTAAAAGGTCCCTTAATGAGGAAGAGTTGGCAGATGGACATGAATGACTCTGTGGGTCGTATTCATTATTCTTCTTGATGATGAAAATAGAAACGACAATGAGTCGTATTCATTATTCTTCTTGATGATGAAAATAGAAACGACAATGAAAATGCCATGTAACTTCCAAGCTGCAGAAAATCTATTGTGAAAATAAATCTAGCTTTTCATCTTTTCTCTATTTCAATAAGTAAACTTTCCAGCCTCACCGCAACACCATTACATTAAGTCTACCCCTACAGGAGCTGTTTTTGTATCAGCCACAATGACCTCTTAACTTCTTGATTTCTTCAGACTTTCTGGATACGCTTGTCACTAAGACACAAGCGAAGAAACAGATGAGGGGAGACTTCATTTGTCTCTGGCTTTGTAGTGACAACAAGCGTATCCAAAAAGCGGGAGGAAATCGAGAAGTTAAAAGCCATTGTGACTAATAAACATACACACGCACATATATACATATACATATATATATATGTAGGTATAACGGTAAAAAGTACTATTAATTCGACATTATATTACCAATCCACTAGACATTCAATAATGAAGCCAAAAATAAATAAATATAGATAAATAAATCCAACAAGACAACCGATACCGAGGACGAAATCCAGTTCTCTCCTTCTTCCCACCTGAAACCACAGTATATTTCAAGGAGGGAGGAAGGTTCACATTCTTTGTGACTAGGCACCTTTAAGAGGAGGTGACCCTTCGACATCAACAACCGTATGAAATGAACCTTAAATCCGATGACTCACCACGTAGTCCTTAGGCCATAAAGTCAACAATTTCCCCCATAAGGATAATCCTACACGGCCTGTGGGACGGGGGGAGGGGTGTAATAATATTCCATCATACACAATACTGAGTTAATGGCGTCAATTATAATATCGACTACTCCAGGATCACGTTGCATTTGCAATAAAAATCGACGGCGCACAATACTTGTCCATTCTGAGAAAGTTCTACATATTTCCGATCTCAAACATAATACCAAAGCACAATAGAACAACATGTTGATTACATATGGAGAAAACCTGTTCAATTGTCAAAATCTTTGCAAAATACTGACACTATGTATGACGAAGTGAATTCAAGCGTGAGATAAATCAATATTCTTATCTAACAATAATAATCTCGAGTGCTAATAAAAACCAGTGAATAGAGCCAAAAAAAAAAAAAAAAAAAAAAAAAAAAAAGCACACACACACTCACACAAGATGATTCCTTTCTGTAAAAATGCAAAAGGAAAATTCGAACGAAACGCACATAAGATAACATCTTTGGTGGGAAAAGTGATCCCTATAAAACGTGAAAAGTGCTAGAATAAAAGGTGATGCGCAATTATTCGCAAGCAGCGTACACACACACACACACACACACACACACACATATATATATATATATATATATATATATATATATATATATATATATATATATATATATGTGTGTGTGTGTGTGTGTGTGTATATATGTAGTATGTGATGTATATAATATAATATATAAATTTAAAGAATGTAACGCATGTCTAAAAAGCGGCTCTGGTTTTCTTCTTCCGTCAGCAGTGGAATTAATTTTTCAGATGTTTTTCGTCAGACATTCACCAGTAACAGGATGAACCGGACGGGGATTGTTGTTCTTCCTCCGCATCCGTTTCCCTTGGGGTCAACTTTACTCTTTCCCTTATTTATAAAACTCAAAATCCACATAAAAATGTCTTAAGCAAGCATACAGAGGAAAACTGAAGTACAGAATGTCGGCCTAACACATATGATCAGAGTTTAGCTCTCTATCAAGGAAGTACCATATGTACACCAAATATATATATAAAAAAAAGGTCTAAATGATGCTATAAGAAAGACCATGTCCTAGCTCCTAACCCCTTCCATTATGCTAAAGTTATATACTTCAGTGGCTGCCACTGCAATAGCATCATGAAACATTATAAAACCTGACTTGAAATTAAATACCCGGTACTATGAATAGGTACATATCTTGGAACCTCCTACGTTTGGAAAGCTTAAAAATGATCTCCACAGCTGTTCGGCTTTTTAGTACACCGCGATGTTAATTTTAGAAAATGTCACATCTATCTAGCAGAGAGAGAGAGAGAGAGAGAGAGAAGAGAGAGAGAGAGAGGAGAGAGATATAATGCTTCAATTCATATTAGAATCCTTTATAAACAAAATGCTTTGAATACAATTCATGATTTAAGTAGTCAAAGACTGAAAAAGCAGGCCTTTCTTCAAGGAAAACAAAAATTCTAATGTATGTACAAAAAAGTTTTGCAGAGAGAGAGAGAGAGAGAGAGAGAGAGAGAGAGAGAGAGAGAGAGAGAGAGAGATGAATGTTTCAATTCATATTAGAATCCTTTATAAAATGCGTTGAATACAATTCTGATTTGAGTAGCCAAAGACTAAAAAAGCAGGCCTTTCTTCAAGGAAAACAACAACTTTAATGTATATGTGAAAAAGTTTTGCAGCCTTCCCCATTTATATTCGGAGTTTCCCCCTGAGGCGCTCACCCCAATAACTCTGATAACTTCGACAGCTGCGGGCTGATGGTGTACATAGGACTGGCCTATGAAAAGAGAGAGTGAAAGGCATCGAAAAGAAAACAAACGTACTCATAGCCCTCTGAGAGAGAGAGAGAGAGAGAGAGAGAGAGAGAGAGAGAGAGAGAGAGAGAGAGAGAGAGGTGGGTGGGGAGAGCAAACTGATAGACAGACACCAGCCAGTTTATAACCAAGCTGATATTTTGTGGCAGAACGCGAAAACAATATTGTTTGGAGTCTCACAGCATAAAGATAGAGGGACAACACACACTGAATCAACGGGAGAAAAAGAATGAAGGTACGCTAGGAACTTAGCTTTATGGGAATTTAAAAGTCGAGTTCTTGCAGGGTCTCTTTTAAAGGCGACCGTCTGGATGGGACACCCAACGGCAACATAAAAAGGCCCCACCACAGTGCACACGGCATAAAAGTGGAAAAATAAAAGTGTTTACAGGGTGTAAGAGAATTTTAACAAGGAAAGGAGACATGGCTGTTGAGGAAGGAACTTCTCGCACTGAAGTAAAGCCATGCAATAGTAATAACTTGCTAGAAAATCACTTTTATTACTCATTACGAATTACCCTTCTCACAAAATTGTTTTTGCCACCGTAAAGTCAATAAAATACTGCAGTATTACGGCTCTATAATAAAATAAAATTACATCGCATCAAATAGATACTCATCGGTCTAGATATCAAACTGAACCAGTCTCGTCACTGAAGTCTGAGTCTGAAAAATACCGACCTCCATGAAATTTTAAGGCAAAATCTTCACGAATAATAAATAAACTATTTAATTTCTTACCTTGAATAAGACTCCAAATTTTATACTTACGCTTAGATTTACACTTAATCTATCGAGAACATGATTAAACGGTAGTCAATATAATTTTAGCACGTTAACGAAAACAAATCGTGGTTGGAAATATTGTGCACAACGACTTGGCAAATATTCTAGCCATGAGAGTCGATCGTATTCTGGACAATCAATAAAACGCAACAGAAACTCTATCAATATTAATGACGGATTGGGGAGAATACAAAAGGCGTTAAGAGAGAGAGAGAGAGAGAGAGAGAGAGAGAGAGAGAGAGAGAGAGAGAGAGAGAGCTCACATCAGATAAACAGGGAGCAAACACAGAGCCGGCCGGCATGATCGAACCAAGGATCGAACTATCCAATATCTGACCCCCCCCGGGTCCGTATGTATGTACGTTCGCAGGTTCCCCACTCACGCCACATTCCTAAATTAGACATTAACTTATTTTTCCACTATGCGTAACAATAAGTTGTTTCGGTATTACCTACAAGAGTACACACTAAAAAAAAAATAAATAAAAAAAAAGGGGGGTGGGTTAGATCATTTACTCCACACTTTGAACCAAACTTTGCTCTTCCATAGCCATGTTAACATAAGACCACAACTAACATCTTGCTTTTGATGGTGAGAATTAAGAAAAAACAAAAAAATAAAATAAAACATCTGTGACGGTACTTACTTTCTTTGCACAGATCTAAGGTAACGTGTGCCGTGGAGGCTGTACCTTGGGGAATTAGGTAAAGGGGTTCTGTTAGGATGCGAAATTAATTGATATGTTTCTTTGCATTAAGTTTATTCTTCGTTAGGGGTTCTTACACATGTTTTCCACCTTCTGAGTTACTGGGCTCTTGGACTGATAAAACTTAATTGGCACTTGTTGCAATTACGAGTCTATAGGCACGAGGGAAATTTACTGAGTATTGATTGTCACTTTCACTGTCTTTGATTGCTTCGCACACCACACCTTTGCACCTGTTCTACTTCTGGGGATTCTTCTGTCCTTCTCTGTTTCACGGCCATGCCACTGCAGTTCTCCCCTCAGGCTCCCCGGTTGTTCTCTCTCTTGGCTTCTCTGTTCCCCTTTTTTCTTTTTCTGCTCTTTTCTGTCTGCTGCTCTCTCTCTGTCTCGCCTTTTTGTTCAGTTGAAATCTCCTTAGCCCCGCCTTTGGATTTTTGGATTCTGACTGGGTGTGCATTTTCTGAAAGACTTCTTGTGCCTTAGTGGCTGCAAACATTATTTACAAGACCGCCTTCCTGTCAGGTCTTCTACAGTAATCGTAGGCTTTGATTTGTATACGACCTCCTTCTTCATGTCCTGGCTTCTTAGGGGCGTATCCCTTAGTAACCTCATAGGTCATTCGTTGATATTCTTCTTTTGGGCTGTCTTATGACCAAGACTCATGGCTTTTGATTCGTCGAAGTCTTAGGTCTATCTCGAGGGTGAGGAGCACTTAAGAGTTCGGCACCTCCCCTCCTTGGACAACGGGTCATAGAATTCCGTTTTTTAACGTATGCCAGATGGTCTCTCTGACCTGTTCACGAAGGGAACGCCGATTAGTCATAGGCGCTAATGAGAGTAGTTTCCAATTTCTCGAAGGTGCCTGGGCGATATCCCTCGTCGACTATAATCTCTTGTTGGTCACTAATCGCTGGTACGGACAGAGGCTTTTTGGGGGAGATGAAAACCAGATGTCTAATGGCTAAAAGCCTAATGTTTGGAGTAACAAAATCCCTTCGCTAAGAAAAATCATTATCGTATTATTCCCTTTCCCTTTCTTCCTTATTATCCGTTCGTGCCTTTTTCTTAAGTATTATTAAGTTATTGTCTTTTGGAATAACGACACTGTGCCACACTATTACGTCTCGGCCCGCTACCTCGCTGACTCCGACAGCGTTATCTAAGCTGAAGCAAATATTATACCTACAAGAGGACTCCTAACTTATGCTTCTTGGAAATCATATTGAAACTTTAACTCAAAAACATCAAAAGGGAATGTAAACATGAGCAAATCCTTGATTAAGTAACGTTAAGGGCAACAATCAAAATTGAATGTAAACATGAGTAAATTCTTGAGTAAGTAACATTCAGAGAAACATAAAAAAACTGAATATAAATATGAACAAGTACTTGATTAAGTAATATTAAAAGAATCATCAAACTGAATTCAAATATGAGTAAATCACATTAAGAAACATGAAACTGAATGCAAACAAAATAAATCACCAAAAAAACAAGAAAACTGAAAGTTAAACATACATAAGCCCTTAAGTCATAAGTTATATAAATGCATGGTAGAAGCAAAAAATAATGGTAACTATCCAAGTTTACAGTACATGATTGGTTCAGTCCTCAGTCCTATTCTATCTAGGTGGATATCGTCTTTCTTTATGGAAAAATAAATTTCGTTTTTCATTGACGACACTTGATGGCTTCTTGTTTGCTGCGAACTGCTGCTTGGAGACAAGTCCTGGAGAAAATATCCTTGTGTATTTGTATGCAATAACAAGTGTGTCCTTGACTTCCTACTGAGATTGTGTATTGTGTTTATGCAAAATTTCATTGGACATTCTTACTGTAATTTCTGAGTAACCTTGTACATTAAACAATATAACTTCACTGCTTGATACTAAAACAAATTTGGCAACTCGGTTAAAGGAACCGGTTAGTGGTTAATACTTGTAGGTTTCTTCTACTGTGACAACAATTAGTTAGTTTTCACCAATCCCTATATTGTTAGTAAGTTTTCAACAACTACTATCTTGTTAATGAGTCTTCATCAATTAACTTCTTGTTAGTGAGTCTTCATCGATTAATATCTTAATAGTAAGTTATCATCAATCGACATCTGATGGATTTGAACAAAGTAAGTGTATTAATTACCCCTTCAAAATCTTAAGTCATTTCTGAAACGAATTGTCAATCTTAACCCGTCTTATTTATTCTTTTACTTCTAAGAATGTTCTTATGGAACGATTAAACTTAATATACGTCTTAAAATTCTTATACTACGCATTGAACCGTTTCTTACATACCCAAATAATTCCCTTCAAGTCAAAATAAATTTGAAGTTAAGTGCACTTAACCAAAAAAAAATTGCTACAAACCAACTAATTAAAGTAAGAATTGCAACAATAAAAGATTATTCCTAAGTCAACCGGTGAAGGTAAACTTAGCAATAAAGAAATCAAATAAATACATGGGAATAATTGGATGAATTAATGGGTTTGCTCTTCTGTTTCACTGAAAAGTGACTCTTCTATTTCTTAGGTTATATCTAGTTCCTTCTTCTGGAATTTCTTCTGACGTCTCTGTCATTTCGGATTCTTCAACTTCTTTGGTTCTCTTGACCTTGTCCTTGTTTATCCAAAATTCTTCTTCTTCTAATGATTCAGCATATGTGGAAGGCATTTGGTTATTCATTTTCTTAACCTTTATCTTAGTTTCTTGTACGTCTACGACCTTGTATGGTCCTGTGAATTTTGTGGCTAACTTATAATTAATACCACTTCTTACTTCCTTCTTAATATAGACTTCATCCCCTTTCTTGTAGTCTACAGGCCTTAATCCTTCTTGATGCTTCTCTATCATATTCTGCTGGGCTTCTTCTAAATTCTTGTGCAATTGCTTGTGGATTACTTTAAAGTTTCTGATTCTTATCTTCATAATATCTTCAGAGTAATTTGGCTGTATTGGCTGATTCAGCCATGCATAGGGTAATGTAGGTTCATATCCCATCAAAGCTTTTATGGGAGTTGCTCGATTACTCATATGATGCCAAGCATTTAGTGATAATTGGACTAAAGGTAAATTGACGTCCTAGTCAGGATCCTGTCCTACTGTGTGATGCAATACATCTAAAACCTTCCTGTAATTCCTTTCTACCAAGCCATTGCTAGCTGGGTGATACGGTTGTATCGCTACCTTTTCTACCTTAAAGGCGTTACAAATTTCTTGAACTAATGAGTTGTTGAACTCGGTCCCATTATCAGAAATAATGAGCTGTGGGCAGAATATCTGCAAAATATCTTATCGAAGAGTGCGGTTGCACAATCCTTGGCACTTTTACTAGTTAGTGGTACCAACTCTGTATATCTCGTGAGCGCGTCGATACATACTAGTATATTTCTTATTCCCTTTACTCGTGGTATGAAGATAGTGATAAGATCAATAGATACTCTTTCGAAAGGAGTTTGTGGGATAGGATATTTCCCTAGTGTACTTCCTTGTCTGTTCTTCCCTTGTAGCTGTTGCATGTATTGCAGCTCTTCACATAATTACTAACATCCTTGTGAATTCCCTTCCAATGGAAAGTTCTTTGAATTAATCTAATTGTCTCATCCCTTCCTGGGTGAGCTCTCATGTCATCATCGTGCATTAGCTCAATGACCTTGTTTCTTAAACTCTTAGGTACTAACCTTTTGTGCAGTACACCTAGAAATTGACCAAATGGATCATATTCGTGACACATCCAAATATACGCCATCTATGTCCGTTAGTGCATCGTGGGACATCCAACCTTCCTACCTAGTTCGGTTAATTCTTGTTGGCTGTGTTTTCTTTCGTTTCTAACGTATTTGAACAGTTCCCTTATATCTTCATCTCTTTCTTGTTCCTTTATGAAATTTTGCCGGGAAAGCTCCTCTGTATAATGCATGGTAATACATTTACGTCACTGCACATTGTTTCATTCTTTTCTTCTTCTTGACTTATCATATTTATACTATCATCTTGTGATATATATCTTGATAATGCATCTGCTACCTTATTCGTCTTCCCACAGGGACATATTTCACTTCTATGTCATAATCTTGGGCTGTCATGAACCAACGGGCTCTTCGTCCAGAAAAATTAGGGTTCTTTAGCATTTCTACTGCAGCTGAATGATCCGTGAACACGGTTATCTTGTAACCAAAAATGATATATCTGAAATGCTTTAAAGCGTCTATAATAGCTAGAGACTCGAGGTCTGTTACTGAGTAGTTCACTTCTGAGGGCTTTAATTTCCTACTGTAATAAGCTATGGACATTACTATTATCTTGCTTTTGCATTAAAACATGCTCCTATACCAATGTGGCTTGCGTCCGTGGCTAAAAATAGAGTTCTTGCCAAAAGTCTGGGAAGCTAAGTACTGGCGGATGTGTTAATCTTTCTTTCAATTCATCGAATGCTTCTTGCTGCTCGTCTGTCCATACAAATGATACGTGTTCCTTTAAAAGTTCAGTTAGTGGAGCGGATATGGCTGCAAAGTTCCCTATGAACTTGCGGTAAAATCCTGCTAAACCTAAGAATGACTTTACGTCCTTCTTGCACTGAGGTGTAGGATATTCCTTGATTGACTTTATCTTTAAGTCGTTTACTTCTACGCCCTTTTCACTTAGTGTATGACCAAGGTAGTCTATTTCCCTTTTAAGGAAGTTACATTTTTTCAGTTTAAGCTTCAGGTTGGCTTTTGTTTTCTTAATCTCTTTAGGACTTCTCTGACTAAGTCTATGTGTTCCTCTATAGTGTCTGTTGCTATTACCAAATCATCTATGTAACAGTGTACGTCCTTGCTTAGTAAATCGCCCAAAATTTTATCCATTAATCTTACAAAAGTTACCGGGCTTGACTTTAGACCAAATGGCATTCTTACATACTGGTATCTGCCGTTACTAGTGGAAAAAGCAGTCAAAGGTTTACTTTCTTCGTCTAGAGGGATTTGCAAGAATCCCTGCAATAAAAATCTTATAGTGGTGAAGTATCTCTTGGACCCTATAGTGGCGATAAGATCTCGCATTGGACGGCATTAGATAAGGATCATTTTTCAGTAATTTGGTTCAATTTTCTGAAATCCACAACTATTCTATAAGTTTGTCCTTTTAGGAACTAGCAAGAGTGGAAAAGACCATGGGGATTTAGATGGTTCTATTATTCCTTGCCTATTCATTCTTTGTACTTCTCTTTCAATGATTTCCTTCTGGGAATGTGCTACTCTGTAAGCTGGTATGTAGATTGGCTTTGTGTTTGATGGAATGTCTATCTTGTGCGTTATTTCGCGTGTATTTCCCAAGGTGTCGCCGTCTAGAGCGACTATATCACTATATTCGCACAATAAGTCTATGAATTCTTCTCTAACATGGTTTTCCTTAATGTCCTTTAAATGAAATCCTATCTTAGCTCTTCTCAGTTTTATGTCCTGAGCATAATTTTCATTTCCTTTACTAATTGCTGCTACCGTTTCCCTTTCTACAACTCGTATAGGTATGGAGTATACTTCTGCTAGGCCTATCTCTGTACCTGGTGTTAACTTAACCTTTCCTCCTCTGTTATTCGTAATCTGTAACGCTATTTTGCCCTGTCTGACTTCATGTAAACTAGAAGAATAATGTATTCCGTTTACTTGCGACTTTTCAGTAAGCGTGAGAATTTCCTTCCCTTCAAAAATTGGATTTACTATACATTCACCCAAGTACTTTCTCCTGGTTTAAGTCTTAATTCCCTTTCTAACTTTAAATAAGTGCATTGATTTGATTCTAAGAGGTTAATGATCTGTTGTGACTCGTGATGCATTCCGGATATCTTCCCTCTGTCTTATCTTCTTTAAGATACCTTTCAGTGTGGGATTCTCTTGATCTGGGTCTTTTTTGGGTTTTTTAATTAACTTGCATATTGGTATTCTAGAAATCTCACGACCGTGTAATCACTAGTTGTTCTCTAGGGGCATCAATGCTTATCCCTTGTCTAGCCATAGTTGGATAACCTATCAGCAAATGAGCAAAAGCTAATTGTATATCTCTGGCTACCAGAACATTTTCTCTTAGAGCAATTCTTCCTAGCCTAAATGGAAAATCTAACTGTCCTATTACGTGGATATCATTACCCTGGACGTCTGTGATTCTACAATCTACTGCTGTGTTCAAACTTAAGTGAGAAAAATACAACCGATACACCTTTTCTGACATTATATTCTTAGGACTACCTGTATCAAAGAATGTAACATAGGTTTCTCTAGACCGACATGGGCTGGAAATATGGTCTATAATTATATTCTTTCCTACATCAACTTTGCTAACCTGTGTAGCTGACTTAGCCTTGACATTCCGGACGTTCTCTCTGTTATAGAGGAAGATCCATTGTACCAGTAAGCAGAAAATTTCCCATTGCGTCGTCCGACATTGACTGAGCTGGTTGATACCCTATACTTGCTGTTTGATTGGGATATCTATTTGGAGCTGAATCTCTATTTCCTCTAACTGGGGGAGATTGACTATTGTTTCTATCTCTGCCTCTCGACTGAGATCTACCTCTAGGAGCTGAAACAAATTTATTCCTGCATTCTCGGGCACTATGTCCTGTTCTCTTATGGAAAGGACAGAAGGCTATCCCTCGGCAGTCACTGGCATAATGTCCTCTCTTCTGACAGTTATAGCACGTGACTGTCGAAAATCCTCCTTGAGAAGATTTACCTGGCATCTTATTCTGATTTCTAGATGGTGTCCTAGATCTATTTGGACCCTTTTCTTTTTGTCCTATAGCGACTAAAAGGTCTGTATATAGGATTCCCTTCAGGTCTTCTACCTAGGATTTTTTGTTTCCTCCTCTTCAATCTCTGCTACAATCATCGGATGTCTCCCACTTACGAGTCATCCTTGCAATAACTCCGTTGGCAGGCTTCCAATCATTATTGCTAGTCTAAATATTTTTTAACATGACTCATTAGCATTTTTTGCTTGCCTCCTTCTACCTCTATCCAACCTGTGGATTCCATGAAGTTACCCCATTCATTCATATTGTTATACAACTGAGAGCTAAACTCTTGATAACGTCTTTCGTCTAACTTAAATTGACGCACTATCCTTGCCAAGCTAGTAACTGGATCTCTTTCACCAACTGTGGAATAAACCTTCCTAAAATACCGTTTCAGTTCTTCCCAATTCTTAAGATCTCGGTAAGTCTCGGAGTGGACGTAGCGTTCTAAGTCTCCTCCGGCTTCCAAATCAAGATAACTCTTGGCTTCAATAAGCTTTTCTCTATCTGTCCCCGTTATGCTATCTAGGCGTGTCTCCACTTGCTCTATCCAGTTCTCTAAGTTACAAGCTAACTGACCATCCTTTCTTCCGCAAAATTTAGCTATGTGATTAATCACATGTCCCTTATGTGTTCCCATTACTGCTGCGCTCGAATTCGCGGACTGTGTACCTTCCGGCATGTTAATTTCCTTGTTTGACTTCTCGTGAGCACAGGCGTTCTTACGTTCTGATGAGTCGGTCTCCTTTGACCATCGACTCGTTAATGGAAATTTTCTTAAGTACTGAGTATCATTAAAAGTATCAAAGTTATGACAGTAATATCCCAAAAGAAAAATAATGATAATGACAATAAATTATTTTTACTTTAGGATTCGATCACCAAAAAAAAATAAAGGAATTTTCCCCTGAAATATTCTCAAAGTCTTACGTTACCGGTAAGCGATTCTTAAACAACAACAAAAACCCTCTTAACAGTTCTGGTAAAACGATACTGAACTGACCGTAAACCGTACGCTAACGAGAGACCTCCCGTGAATTACCCTTGTTATCCTAAACAAACAAAATAAAAAACAAGTAAACATTCATTCGACGTAACGAATAAGATTAAAAGCAAATATTAAAACAAAAAAAATTCAAAGTATAAGAAATCACAAAACAACCAAAATCACAAAAAATCAAAATAAAATGACACAATCTAAATTAAAATTAAAATTTAAAGTTATTGGTTAGTAAATACAAATGTTTGGGAAAAGGTCTTAGTAGCTGATTAGTTATAATTAGTAAAATGAAATATCGTAGATTTTCGTTGCCAAAAAAAGAGTTCAGAGTGAAAATCTTTTAATCTTGAAATACCAGAAATTGTCTAACTGAAATGTTAATCGCGTAATTTACTTTCAATAAAGTTTGATGTTATGTAAGTGTGAGGATATTATTTTGGACTTAACTTCTTTCGTCGTCTTCGACTCCCGGGTTTACGTCTGACAGCTTGCGTTCGCCTACCAGCGCGTTGAATGATGCGTTGTTACGTCTGCGGGAAGGGGACTTCTCTCTCTCTCTCTCGATTGCGTTGACTGATGCGTTTTCGGAATTGTTTTCTTTCCTCTTGATATATTCTTTTATGCGTTCGACATCTTGTTCTTCTAGTGGAACGACTGTTCTTGTTCTTCAGAGTGGAGTTTTACTTTCGCAAAGTGTGGGTGGCTTTTTTTTGGAGCGCTTTTATTGTTACAACTCGGTAACTGTCCTTGAATTTGGGGAAGCACTGGTACTGTCTTTTTGGGGAGAACTTTCTTTTTTGAGTGCGTGAATGGATTGAAATCTCTTATGCCGACACTAAACTTTTGATTCTGTTTAGCGGCCGCTGTCTTTAACTGTCATTCGTGTATTCGTATCACGTCGCTAATCACCATTTCTTTGCTGTCTCTTTTGTCTATTTCCTATCCTTACCGCTCGACATCAGTTAATCTTGTCACGTATATCAATCTTTATCTCATCGTATCCCAACCGCTCTGCCACCAATAAATCTGTGACGGTACTTACTTTCTTTGCACAGATCTAAGGTAACGTTGCCGTGGAGGCTGTACCTTGGGAATTAGGTAAAGGGGTTTGTTAGGATGAGAAAATTAATTGATATGTTTCTTTGCATTAAGTTTATTCTTCGTTAGGGGCGGGGTTCTTACACATGTTTTCCACCTTCTGAGTTACTGGGCTCTTGGACTGATAAAACTTATTGGCACTTGTTGCAATTACGAGTCTATAGGCACGAGGGAAATTTACTGAGTATTGATTGTCACTTTCACTGTCTTGATTGCTTCGCACACCACACCTTTGCACCTGTTCTACTTCTGGGGTATTCTTCTGTCCTTCTCTGTTTCACGCACGGCCATGCCACTGCAGTTCTCCCCTCAGGCTCCCCGGTTGTTCTCTCTCTTGGCTTCTCTGTTCCCCTTTTTTCTCTGCTCCCTTTTCTGCCTGCTCTCTCTCTGTCTCGCCTTTTTGTTCAGTTGAAATCTCCTTAGCCCCGCCTTTGGATTTTTGGATTCTGACTGGGTGTGGCATTTTCTGAAAGACTTCTTGTGCCTTAGGGGTGGCTGCAAACATTATACAAGACCGCCTTCCTGTCAGGTCTTCTACAGTAATTCGTAGGCTTTGAATTTGTATACGCCTCCTTCTTCATGTCCTGGCTTCTTAGGGGCGTATCCCTTAGTAACCTCATAGGTCATTCGTTGATACTTCTTTTGGGCTGTCTTATGACCAAGACTCATGGCTTTTGATTCGTCGAAGTCCTTAGGTCTATCTCGAGAGGGTGGAGCACTTAAGAGTTCGGCACTCCCCTCCTTTGGACAACGGGTCATAGAATTCCTTTTTTAACGTATGCCAGATGGCTCTCTCTGACCTGTTCACGAAGGGAACGCCGATTAGTCACAGGCTTGCTAATGAGAGTAGTTTCCAATTTCTCGAAGGTGCCTGGGCGATATCCTCGTCGACTATAATCTGTTGGTCACTAATCGCTGGTACGGACAGAGGCTTTTTTGGGGGAGATGAAAACCAGATGTCTAATGGCTAAAAGCCTAATGTTTGGAGTAACAAAATCCCTTCGCTAAGAAAAATCATTATCGTATTATTCCCTTTCCCTTTCTTCCTTATTATCCGTTTCGTGCCTTTTTCTTAAGTATTATTAAGTTATTGTCTTTTGGAATAACGACACTGTGCCACACTATTACATCGAAAACATGATCGTAATGGACAAAACTAATCCATATGTAGTATATACTACAAACAGAAAAACACAGCAGTTCGTCTGCCTTGAGATACGGTGCATTTGTATCCCAACCCACTGGAGCGAAAAATATACTGGATGGGCAACGTTAGTGTGCCTGGAAATACGGACCTGAAAGGGGAGGGGAGGGGAGAGGTCTAAACACTACTGGGGGACCTTTTATGTAAGTGTAAGAAGTGTCTCATGATGTGGAAGTTTCAGACACAAAGGACTCATCCGTAATTGTTGTATATGCATGTCCATATATACACACAAATATTGTATAATATATCGAATTTCTTATACTTTGGGAATAACTGTGCGGCAAATTAGATGATAAATCATATTAACTGCTTATTATTTGGGAATACAAGAATAGTTACACGTGCGTAAGTAACAAACATTCATATATTTCACTAAGATAGAAAGGTCAGTAAAAGAGCACGAGGAAGTCCTACATCATTACACAGAACCCAACTTTACGGTGATCACATCAAACACCTAACACTTGCCTACAAACAGAGGTAGCAGCACGTGGCGAGTTAACTGCCTACCACGACATTAAACACAGAGGGCCTGAAATAGGTGCTATAGCTGGTTCACTTAAGGTACAGTCTTAGATGAGCCTTATACTTAGGAGACGTTTGTTTGGCGGCCGCTGATTGGCTGGTACCGGGAGGTAGGCAGCTCCAAGCCAATCAGCGGCCGCCAACCAACGTCTCGTAGGCATAGGACTCGCCCAAGAATTAAGCTTAAGTGAACCAACTATAGTCATATCTGTGCCCGGTACTGGCATGCCACGGTACGTAACGTTATGTGAATGCCATGAGAAACTGGTGTGAGCAATTCCTCATAATTTACTTTAGCAGTTCCTTATGCGCTAATTTGGAAAGTCTGCGGGGGTGGTAAGAGATCATTTCCGTTATGTCACAAAACAACAGAGCGGAAAAAATGGCAAAGTACGTCATGCAATCACACCGACAGTTATTATATATCCGCGTCCCCAACTGTACTTGAAAGTCAATGTACAAAATTCATTACTATGTGAAGTAATATTTCCTAGTCACTTTATTCTCTTTCACCAACTGACAACTGAAAATCATATTTTTGCCTATTAAAAAATGAAATGCAGGGCCTCTTTTAACCGTAACAACATTAGCAGTGATAAAGACGATAGTACCACCAAATCATGATGATAAGCTCATTCCTATGATGAAGCGTTATACTGTATTGCCTTCTGAAGAAACACCGGCAATTTACACTGCAAAAAAATCATACTTATAAAAACACGCCAGCAATATCATGATTCGCTCGTTGTATAAAAATCGGTGACAGATATTGATTTTTAAATTATATCTAACTTCACGTCCCGACATACCATGCTGAAAGTAACAAATGCCCCCCAATAGATCAATCAAGAATCAGAATAATTTAAAAATAAGTTACACGCATGCACGACCACTGTGACACCAACATGAAAGCCCCGAACACGAGAAAATCGTCAAAATTTCATCCGTGTGCAGAAATAAAACATTTCGTCCAGGGTAGGCATGAATATATTTCGTCATGTTAGGAGCAATCATTTTTTTACGTTAAGTTTGAACCCATTTCTAACATATTTATTATTGGATGGAATGACCAACAGAAAACAGCAACATAGCACTACAAAAAATATAGCTGCCCGAAAACAAAACTGATTTACTTAATAACATAAATATAAACATACTAAGATACTAAGATGGTATGTCCCATATCTAGCACAACACTGTGACCGACATAAGTTTGTAAATTCACACACTCATGAAAATGATGATGAAATCTGACGAATATGGAAATACCCTTCATCTGTTACAAAAGAATACCTACATATAAAATAGCATCGGCTCTTTATTGGGTAGTAGGGGTGATCGGTCGCCTCTCGTACGTTAAGCTTGAACGCTGTTCTTGTCAAAAAAGGAACTATTTTGTCCAATTTAACAACCCATATCTAACAGGCGCGGAATGTACCTCAAACATATTCATAAAGAGACTAACCATTAATAAGAATTTGGAATCTGGAAGTTTAATATAATTGTAATAAACTGTTATATTCTGATCCGGTACATACCACCTTAAGTGTTGTTACCATCGTTACTGTGGGAAAATTTTATGAATGCAGTATCAAAAGTGTTTCTCTCCCGTTGACAGCAGCTTGGTTTATTTTCATTTCGGACGAGTCCTTTCCTCATCTTCCTTAAACTTAATTTATTTTCTGTACAGCTGATCATTTCTGTAAAGATTATTTATTTGTTGTCGATTAAATGCTAAAAAATCAGTACAACTTCCTCCTGTTTCTTGCACGTTAAAAATTTCTTATGCAAAACAACATGCTATTGTTGAGATAAAATTCAATGCAAATCAATGAAACAACTTCCATCTCTATAAAAGGAATGTGAAAGTGTAAGTTTCATAAACGAATTTTCAAAGGGAATCGTATTGCAATCGCAAGTTACACCCGCCTTCCCACAGGTCTTTCAGACGACATGACTTAGGTAGCTTCCAGAAACAGCCATCTCAAGCATAGAGCAGACTGAAGGATAATAACTACACTGGAAAAGTGATAGACACTATTCCCTGTCAGTTTGGCCATTCAAAATCAAAAAATCAATTCACAACAAAGGAGCGTATTTATGGATACCAAATATCTCGAATGTTACAATAAAACTGAATACAATAAACAACCCAAGGGCTGTGGGCCTCTCGATCATTCTTTGTCTCAGGATAATATAGATGATCACAGCCTGTGAATACTTCACATGACCCACGACATAAGAAATGACCTCAGCTCAAACAGGAATTATAATAAGATAAATAAACTGCAACTCATATTAAGAAGGATTGGATCTAACAAAAGAAAATAAAAAAGCAAGCATCACGAAGTAGTAATTAGCATGAAGAAAAACTAAAACACGTAATGTCATGCTATAAAAGGAAGTTTACCATTCAACAAACAACATGAGACCGTACCATTAATCATGAGAACTGGGGATGATAAAATGACGAGAGGAGATTGACGTGGGGAAAGAAAACATTCAAACGTAATGACATGAGACGAATGAGAAAACAACACGAGAGCAAGGAAAGGTCAACAGTGTGAGAAGCAAAATGTGGTCGCTGACACAACAAGAATGTGAATACTAACAAAACAACCATGTAAAGTATTCCACCCAAGCCCATGGGTATTAATAAATAACTGTAATAAATGAACGCAAAGTAATCATTTAAATACATCTAATACCCATATTACTAGAGTATACAATACATGAATCAACAATAATAAATGGAAGGAAAACTCACCGAGAAGTTGTTACTTCTTGTTTTACAAAATAGCGCTTCAGTTAATTACTATAGTAGCGCAATGTGACAACTTATTAATTTCCCCATAGAGCCACTATTGGAGAGAAAACAGTCTTGCTTCGTTCTTAAAAATATTATGCAAACGTTATATTATATATATTCAGTATATCTATCTGCTGCAGAAAAACAGCAATTTTAATGGATAAAAGGTAAATATGTATTTACTGGCTTTGATTTTTTGCAACAAACAAATTATGCCTTATTCAACCAGTTCACCTCGGGACTATATATACATACATATATATAGAGAGAGAGAGAGAGAGAGAGAGAGAGAGAGAGAGAGAGAGAGAGAAATTACCCATTAATTATGAAAACTTATCAAAAACCATATTTTAATAGCAAATTAATGCACATGGCAAACCACCTCTCCCTTAAAAAGACTTACGTACTTTCGAAATTCCCATAAAAAGCATATTCATAACAACACCAACACCTTTACTAGCTCTCTGAAAAGCCCAAAGCCGAGTCCTCCATCACGGGGCGTTAGTGTGAAATAACAATTCACTACAGCTGGTGTGCTTTACTGTAGCTGCATCGGACGAGGTGTCCTGTTACCTGTATCCCTCATACAGGCGACCCCGTTGCCCCAACAACGAAATATTATCAGGCATTTCCTGCCAGCGAACTGAACTCAGCCCTCGTAGCTCAAAACGAGCAACTCTCCTTATCTGAGCTTCTTTCCTTACCTGTACTTTAAGAGAGGCTCCTCTTTCTCGTGTCTCCTCTCACACACCTCCCTTCTCTCTCTCTTTAAATGTTCGATAGGATTACTTGGAGTTCCTCAACGTACCTGAAGAAAAAAAAAAGGGGGGGGTTAATTCTGAGTACAGAACAAGGATTACAAAGGTAGCACTTTATCTAAAATTTAAGAAATAGTGATAGTTTTTTCATATCATCACTATTACAAAGAAAAATTACTGTTAAAATTGCCTTAGCAACTGTAATATAAACTTCACAATTTGACATTTCGTTATTAATTTTTCTCGAAAAATAAAAAAAACCCCGACACACACACGCATATATATATTTATATATATATATATATATATATATATATATATATATATATATATATACACACATCATATATATATATATATGTGTGTGTGTGTGTGTGTGTGTGTGTGTGTGTGTGTGTGTGTGTGTGTGTATTGAGCTCAGTGGTAAAAACCGTTAATGTAGTTGTCGGTTCCCAACTAGTAAGGAGTTCGAATCTCCTAAGTGAAGAATCAATCATCAATTACAATTATTCCCCTTCGACGTCAATCATTCACGAAGTGGGTGGATTGTTCATTAAACGAAATTTGTAGGTAATGTTTGCGAAGATGAAAATGTCTTGGTGTATGTAATAGAAAACTTGTATATATATATATATATATATATATATAATATATATATATATATATTATATACAGTATGAGTAACACTACCTTGCCAGCTGCCAAGCCCTTTCCTATTTCTGTTCCAACCCAGCGTAAGATAAGATAACGGAATTAGAGTGCCTTTTACCAGCCGACTAGTCATCTGGGCCTCTCTGGGAAAAAATAACTCAAGATAAACCTGTCTTCCTGATCCAGACCACAGCCACTACCAGAGAGTGAAGGGAAACCTCTACTGATTTTTGGTTTTGTTTTGTTTTCGTTGCTTTACTTTTTTTAATCCATTGATTCTTTCTGCTGTGTAAGAAACAAATACGTAGAATCTATGATAAAGAAAGGCAAAAGAAAATCCGTAATAAATCAGTCAACAGTATTTGAACCAACTCTGGCTAAATATTGAGAAGTAATGCAAGTTTCCTCTGTGTTGCCATCTATGCTATCTTCCATACGTCAAAACTCAGGAGACATCGACGACGGAGTCATACTTGAGACTCAATACGCCAAGAGAAAATAACGATCCACAATAAAATTTTATCATTCATAAAATGAGGGGGTTAGTATTTTCTTGCCCCGTTCATTCTTTCGGTAAACTGCCATAAATTCCAAGGTAACCGGGGATTTGAGAGAGAGAGAGAGAGAGAGAGAGAGAGAGAGAGAGAGAGAGAGAGAGAGAGAGAGAGAGTCGACATTCTTCCTTCTCGGATGAAGTGTCAGAAAAAATTCCTTCCACATCGTTATATATAAAATTAGTCATTAATAACCACTCTTTGATATCATAAATAAAACTATCGACCGTGATGGTCTTTTTGCAGATTAAATTATAATAATAAAAGACGATACTAATGTAACTACGAAAAATTCATCATGTTTAAAACAACATCATGAAATTTTCTCATCACATCATCACGAAAACCTTTATATAAAAAATAATGAGATTGGCACCTTCAAGATTATATATTATATATATATACTATATATATATATTATACTCAGTATATATATTATATATATAATATATATTATTATATATATATATTAACAAAATAAGGGGTTACTAATGTAGCTTCCACTTGCATTACGTAAACGATCTAAAACAAAAAGCACTGAAGCACAAAATAATCAAATTATTTCCGCTTGTAGTGTATGTATGTATAAAAAGTATGTATGTATGTATGTATGTGTACTGATACCTTATGATTTTATGTGTTTTTGTTGTAGATTGTTCACTGCAAGTGAAGCTACATTTGCAACTTTTTTGGATAGGAAATATATTTCTTGAAGCAGTAAAAATAGCGACATTAACGCTTGTATCCAGGAAAACAATGCTTTGCACAACTTTATGCACTATAATTTCCAATCTCGGATCGCCAGCTTATATAAATTTTAAATATGGGTAAAAAGAAACTTATGAAAAATAAAAAATAATTATGGAAGTAAATAGAAAGAGCATAAGTAGCCCCTGAAAATAAACACAACACCTCAGCAGGACCAACGAAATTTTTCCACAAAAAAAAGAAAAGAAAAGTTCTTTAAAAAATATAAATAAAAAACAAACGATAATAATCAGTCACTGAAGTGAGGGGAGGGTGGAGACAGTCGCCCCCCACCCACGGTTCCTTTGCTTAATGCCATGCTGTACATAACAGGAGCTGGAGAGATATGACAAAGTGGAAACGCCATCATTCCATTTATAAATTTCAGAGACAGCTAAGGAGCGACGGAGCGTTCTCCCGGATGAAGTCGTACTATAATAAAGAACAATGACGTCTTTTTTTGGCCTGTTAGTATGTACAAATAATGTATTCTAAGGAGCGGCATTTACATGCCCAAAATGAACAGAAAAGTAAATTAGACACGAGGAATATTAAACTCAAAACTATCAAGTATTTTAGAGGCTGAAAAATTCATGCCATTTAAACTACACTGAAGGTTTAAGATGGCGGTCCATGGGGTCTTAAAATTATTCACAGAAATGTCTCGGCGGAATGACGTTGTTTTTATGCAAAATATGTCCCAATTCCCTACAAATGGCTGAAAGGTTGGTCATTCTTATTTATTCACTTTCCCGAAACAACTGCCACCTCTACCCGAGTTGCCAGCACAGCATGAATGAAATCATAAGCAAATACTACTTCTGAATTATTGCAGATAGCAAAATTATTAAATTGCTTACCAACATCGGTTCTGAAATTGTCATTATGGAATGGGAAGGTTTGGGCCCTAATTTCCTTGTAAAAATAGTTCAGTCTACTACCTGGATATATCAATGTTCATGAAACTATGCTTGGAAAATGGAACGTTTACCCAGGCTTTACTTGCCGTGAAATATTTAAATTGGTAAAAAAAAATCAAAAGAATTTCTGGCTCCGTTCTCAATTCTCTACTTAAAATTACGCTTAAAATTCACTTTTTTGAACAGACAATGGTAAATTCGGGGTAAAATTTTAAATCACATGTTACGCCAGGCATCTATTTGGCATCAACTTAAAAGATTTTGGTCACCTTAGCACCAGTGCCATCCCTATCCATCTTTTGTCATTGTGGCACTTTTCTCCCTTCATTTCTCACACAAGCAAACGAGCAAAACATACGCATAAAAAAAACACATAAGCAATCCTCAATATCCCACTCAAGCTCTTACGAAATAGGAAGGGCAACAGGAAACAACTACAGGGCCACAAAACGTTCCAAGCATAAACCACAACACACCTAATAAAACAGAAGAGAAGTGCAAATATTCTCTCTCTCTCTCTCTCTCTCTCTCTCTCTCTCTCTCTCTCTCTCTCTCATAAACTGTTCAAAATAAGCAAAAAGTAGCTGGTACCTATATTATATGACGGCGTAAGAAAAAAGTCAATTAAGTGATTCAACTGCGTGGTAACTCTTAATCAGGAAGACCGTGGGATCACACACTAACGCAAACGATGGATGTACGTGCAGCAGAAAGTTGAGTTCTAAACCTGGGAAACAGGGCATTCTCATACATAGATGCATGGCTATATACCCAAAAGCACAATAGATAATAAACTGTGCAATTTACTGAGAAAACACAAAACCAAAACTTTTACTGAAAATAAGGGTTAATATACGTAGTAGATCATAAGCTCTTCAGGATCTTAGTATCCCATTTGCTCTTCTCTGTGGTGCATCAGTGAGATACCCCCCGGCCAAGGTATTCTCTCGGCTTTGCATCCCCACAATACCGACAATACCAAGCATTTAACTGCGCATGTACTTTTACCGTGGGTATTCCGTGCTTGCAAGAAGTGCCGCTAGAAATGACCTTTGGGTCTCTTTAGCGGAGAAGAATTTCCCTGAACCACTTTCCATGGAAAGTTCAAACACCTCCGAGGCCGAATAACCTTTCCATTCCTGACGAAGGAGTTTGGGAAGGGAGATTCTGCACAGCAAGGAAGTGTAACTCATGCAAGATCTTCAAATACGTTCCACCGATAGCGATTCGTCTTATTATGGCATCCTAAAAGAAGGACGTGTCACCGCTCAAAGGGGTCGTGTGACTCACGACGACCGAAAGTTTCGTCACGTTTCTATAAAATATTTATTTCAAGTCACGCGTAAGATATCTAAGTGATTTTCCTTTACACAAACCTCTCTCTCTCTCTCTCTCTCTCTTCTCTCTCTCTCTCTCTCTCCATCTCTTCCTCTCTCTCTCTCTCTCATACATTTACACAAAGACATACACACATACAAATAGATTTACACCATAACAGAAACAGACAAGGATAGTGATATAAACTGTCAGTTGAATTAGACACAAAAACTTTTGGCTGCTACAAAAATGACTGCGAAAAGAAATCTTCACCATCTATTCTAGTCATTAGAAATTTTAAAGGCATTCATGATTGCACGAAAAGTATCAACTAACACGTGACAGGTAATTAAAGTTAGCCAGCACGGTGAAAGCTAATTTATCCATATAAAAATATACTTTCACTCTCTTCCTAGACGATCGATAATATGTCGAGGGAACGGAAAACAAGGAAATGGAAGTAATCTAAAGGTAGAGTAGCTTCCAATACAGCGAGGTCATTCTGATTCGAAAAGACTCTAACGCCCTAATAATTAAAACAAGCCTATTCGCAATTGTGGTTTCTAAACTATTTTGCAGGTAACGTTCCGAAAGAACGTGCAACGTTGCTCTAATTTTGAGAATTTGTATGTACTACATAATCATGTAGTATATATCGAAGAGACAAAATTAACAAAAGAAATATTACACCGACGAAATACCCTGGTATTCATTTCTAACCAGTAGGAAAGTCCTTCAGAAATCCACCCCATGAAAAAAGTTCACCAAAGGAAACCAAAAGGGCTGCAAAGACGAGAGCGCGATCTTCACCATATAAGGAGACTGAAGAGAGAGGCAACCAAACGACCTTGTGGAGGAGAAACCTGGAGTAAATTGGGGTAAAATATGCATAAAACGGAGAGACACTCCTTTCGGGAGGTCCGGTGATGGGAATGGAGAACAGCAGAAGCGACGCACATACCCGATTACCCACAATGGTTCAGAGCGCCCGCAACATTCGTCCGTCATTCAGGTGACACACGCAATGCACCTAAGGTCTCCCCCTACCCAAACAACTGCATCCCCCTCCCCCCAAGAGCCTTCTGCTTCCTTTCCACCTCCCGCACTACCTCGGCTTCAGGAGAAGCGGTTATTGCATGCACGACCTAGCCGGGGGCTTGCTTATTAAGAAAAAGGAAAAAAAAATCTTACTGGTAAAACAGATGTTGGGTGAATTGCACCGCTGAAAAATAGAAAAGAACCAAAAATAAAAATTCTGCAGAGAGAGAGAGAGAGAGAGAGAGAGAGAGAAATTTTACCTGTAAGTCGGATAAAGATGTAAACAAATGCAAAATAAACTATTTATTTGAGTGTGAGGATTTTCCTTACTGATGAATGAAAAGCGACCAAATTATTAGAAGAATATAAATGACATATCTTGGATTATCTAAAGGTTAATAAAAAAAAAAAACTGTGAAATTTCAAGCACCAAATGCACACTATAATAATGACGAAGCAATTCTATGTCTCGACCCAGAAACAGTTAAGAATAACCCGAGATCAAAACTATATGAAACGCTTCAATCGAGATAAAGCTATAATGAAACATTCTAAGGTCAATGCACTAACCTCAAGAGACGCCGATGGCCTCAAGGATTCTTGCTATCGCAAGCACGGGGATTTTCACTTTCCAATCTAGGTCGACCTTGGGCCAGACCAACAATGGCTCCGTGGCGACCGCATTACCAGATTGTCATTACTTAGATACGATCAGGATTGCATGGCAGCTTTTATCAGCTCTTGCCTTTTTTATACATCACTAATGAGTAACTGCATACAAAAAAAAATTATAATAAATAAACATTATGGCGGGACTATCGAAGCAGACATGACTTCAAATTAAATCTCAATCACTGCAACAGGTTTTATAAAAAGACCTTTCTTACGCAATAGCAAAACCGCCTTTCACAACAGGGCAGGCTGAATTATGCGCGAAATACTGAAGACAGTACAGGATTCCACATTCTGGTGGTGAATGGTACGAAGAACTGATCAAACCGGTTGACTACCAAGTCTTCTTTTGAATTGAATGACGAAAACATAATAGGATTAGTACATTAAAAGAACTCGTGATAAAACTTTTGGGAAGTTCATGATGTTTTCATTCATTATTCACCAGGTATGGCGAATGCATCAAATCCAGAATCAAACAGAATTCACATTACATGAGAGGAACCATTTATTAAGTCAGGAACTAAACATTGGCACTATTATAGTTAGACCTTTTTTCCTCGGAAAAACTAGAATCTCTACCACAATTCCAACGACGTTACTGCGGGGACAAATCCCTTCTTGAAGCGTGCAAATAAGACGCTGAGCACAAGAACGGGTTCGGAACAGCGTGTCATGTGGCGTTCACACCGTTAAATGAGAGGAATGATTACACCAGGACCCATACAAAACCGCTATAATTCCCCGTGGTACATCCTTTCACAGCCTTCCTGTATTTTTACATGGACTCCGTAAGCCTTCGGATAAAAGACACAAATCCAGCAGTTTAACAAACTATGTTCCACGCTTTTCGCAACCCGAAAGGCTTTTCCACGCTTTGTTTTTAAAAGTTTCCTTCGACGGTTTGTTTATGAGAGTTACTTCAACGCTTTGTTTTTATAGAGCTGCCTTAATCGCACAGCAAATCTCAAAATAGTTTTCACTGATAGCACTTTTCTTTTTCTTTTTTCTTTTTTTGGCTGTTTTTTTCGGGTTATCTCGAGTCACTTGGCGGACCAAAAATGATATCAGGCACGATCTAGACCCGATTTACTATGGGACTTTGGTTACCAGGAATTAATTCTATAACTAAATCGTCTTGAGTAGCTAAGATACTCAAGATATGACAAGCTTAATCTTCTAATAAAAGCAAAGATATTCCAGATATGATCGTGAATATATATACTTTAAAAACTCTTGTGTACACTGACATATCTTGATATTTGACAAGCAAGCCATTAAACGGTGATTACACAAGGAAAAGAAAATTACAAACGAATCGGATAATGACGCAAAAAGAACACATTATACAACAGAGAACGTTGAAAAAAAAATGTTGGTGTTCGTCATTTCGGTATGGAAAGGATACCGATAATGAGGCACAATAAGAAGCAATAAAATCATTTCCCGTCCTATAATGACAGGCACCGTTACGATCGTTTGTAGGCCTAAAAGGGTTTTAGTATGATGAGGTCTGCGGATACACCGCTGAAGGGGGAAAAAACTTTCACTTGCGGATAAGCGAAAAAGCAACAATTTCAATGATTTCTGAAGACGAAAATAAAAATTAAAAAGATACTGAACATTATGCAAAGCAACATCAAAATCCCATGCACTCCCCCCAAAAAAATTAAAAAATAATTAAATCAGGTTAAAGAGTGGAAAATTTCTTCAGCTCTAACATCAGTTTAAAAAATGTCAAGGTTTTCTCGGATGTAATTTGTCAGATTCACAAGGACGTCATGCATGCAACACTTTATACATACTGACATTTAGGAAGAAAACTTCTAGATTCGAATAGAATACCTCATAAAAAGTGAAACAATGCCTTAAACTAACAATCCACGTATGTAATAGATGAGAACTTTACTTGACATTAGGTACATATTTATTCTCCATTTTAGTAGTACTGTTATTAGAAAAATCACCTCGGATGAGTCAAAGACAAGTCGGAAATCCAAACTGAAAAGCTATAAGATTCAAGAGTAGGCCGATCAAAATCTCACTTCATTATTAAAAAAAAAAAAAAAAAAAAAAATTGTCATCACATATAAATTTGAGCCGTTCATTAACTTCCACAAATTCAGTGAGCAACTCAGATAAGAATTTAAGTGATAACTTGAAATGATTACATTCAATGAAGTATTCCGAATCCGTAAAACTACAACGGAGAGAGGGAGAGACAGACAGACAGACATACAGACAGCATAGAGCACATGAAAGAATAAACAGGACGAATGATGCAGCATCTGTAAATGAATAGTAACGTTGCAAAATCACCGAAAACATAATACCGCATAATCGCCCGATGAACTAATTCAGTAACATACTACCGACTAATCTTAAACTCGACCAAACCAGTCTGTAACTAGCGGCAAGGCAAACCACAAACGAATATGTAAGTACACATGCACACACACACACACACACACACACACACACACACACACACACACACACAAGCTGTTAATTGCCAAGACCCCTGACACATGAACTGCCATATCGGGATTAGAAAGGAAATGCACTGAAACTATGCATAACCTCAAGACATTTCGATATCTCCAAGTACATCCACATAAGGAAGTTTTTAATTCTTCTTTATAACGCAGCATGTGTGTGTGTGTGTGTGTGGGGGGGGGGGGGGGGGTTTACTGCTCAAGTATGAATGTAAAAATTACCTAGCTCCTCTTAACGTAACGTATTAAGAGCAATCCTAGCTCCTCTTACCGGAACCTATGAGGAGCAATCCTAGCTCCTCTTACCGGAACCTATGAGGAGCAATCCTAGCTCCTCCCACGGTCTATGTATATACCTAGACCATGGCTCCTCCTAACGGAACGTACGAAGAGCAATCCTAGCTCCTCTTAACGGAACATATGAACAGCAATCCTAGCTCCTCTTCAAGGAACTTACGAACAGCAATCCTAGCTCCTCTTCAAGGAACTTACGAACAGCAATCGTAGCTCCGCTTAACGGAACGTATGAAAAGTAAAGCAATCCTAGCGTCTCTTAACAGAACATATGAAAAGTAATCCTAGTTTCTCTTAACAGAGCATCATATAAAAACTAGTAAAATGCTAGCTAGACTGTAATGGCGATGGAAATTTTTCTTAGTATCGATGATGCAGAGCAGCTCAACAAAGAGACAGGTGAAGGATTAGCTCGTAGAGGCTCCTCCCTCCAAACGGCCGTACCAGCTTGTGAATTTAATAGTTACTCAGTCATGGCGTCAGCTCCAACTTAGAAACTGTACCTGACGTGGCAGATCGAGTTCGAGTTATGCCCAATGTCAAATTCGTCGAACTGTCGAGAGCATCACTTGGTCACTCATCAAGAATTTCCTGTTTGAAATCTAGTTTAGAGGAGCTGAATTATATTACAAGACATGGATAAGATCACAACAGAATTACAATGAAAGGAACATCTATCCCTAAATTCCTAATGATGTAATGTTAGTATTTTATGATAAAAACCTGCAAAAGACAGCTTTCAAATGACGTCACTATGTTACTGCAACCAAGAAATATCGAAAGAATTGAATCATCATTTTGTCTTATTGATAATAACAGGATCAGTCAGGAAACCATATGATCCTTACGAATTATATTTCGACGATGATCATATATATTCTGACGCATATGTGATAATTAACGGTTTACCAAATTTTTTTACATTGGAAGGTAAAGTAATTTACGATGAAAAAATAAATACGGCTCTAAAGTTAACAAGGGCTCAAGAAACGTCCAGTAAAACATCACTTATATTAATGTTCATAATTCTAACAAGGGCATTGTAATTGCAGAGGTAAAGGAAAGGTTTTTACGATCACGACAGGAGAAAAAAATGCCGTAAAGTCACTCGGCTGGGCTCCCCGGAAAATAAATCGATATATGTGATACTCGACTGCACTCACCTACAATAAACTGACTGACCCCGATGTGAGTATGCATAATGAAGATACCTTAGTCACAATCTACAGTCTCAACCCTCTCTCTTTTACTGCCATAATAACACTAGAAAATAAACAATATTACAATTATGAAAAATGTAAAATATATTAAAGTAAAGAACCACACGAACATAATTTATATCCAGTAGCATTTCAATTAATTCCGTAGGACTGTAAGAATATATTAAGTAAAGAACCACACGAACATAATTTATATCCAGTAGCATTTCAATTAATTCCGTAGGACTGTAAGAACATATGCTTTTGCGGAACATAAAGCAAATACCCAGTACAAATTATCTATCATAATCCTAAACAACACTGAATTACCACGGCAATAAAATAAAATACAGAACCACAACGGAGATAACTATATCCAGTAGCATTTAGACGAATGAAAATAAAAACACAATTTCATTCAATAAGACAGTAAGAACATTAACGAAATTTAACAAATCGTAAAGCAAATACGCAGCACAAATCATATCTATCACAATCCTAAACGACACTGAATTACCATTCCATACCAAAAACGGCTAACATTTCTTTCTTTTCGACCAAATCCTTATATTTCTGTCATATGCAAATATATCTGTTATCTAATCAGTATTATCGCAATCACGAGGATAGAGACCAATAACTTCTTCATAGCATATAAGGCTGTTACCAAGGTTCTCACTCCGAAGTCAGTAATTCTGTTCAAATTACAATTACTCGAGCTAAATGACCCCAGAGATCAGAGTTCACAGCAGTCATCGAAACATGGTGTGTTATTATTAATGAGTGCCTCCAGGGATTAATGCAACTAACCAAGCATTACTAATTCATAACTACTTTCGGTTTAATTCTCTCTCCTCGTCTGACACACTTGAAATTTGTTTTATCACATCTTCAAAACTGTAGATCACAACTTGATTACAAGAAGCAAAACAGGCTCGAAGGCCACAACACGAAAAGAAGAACGTCGGTTCTACAAATTTAAATATCTATTATCTTGCAGCATTCAACTGACCCAGAATTGGCTATTAATAAGTATGCGCCTCTTATTTACACGTTAGTGAAACAACTTTTACTATTTTACTTTAAACATTATCACAAAAATCTACTTACAATACACAATATTCATATTATGATAATTCAACACGAACATGTACTATGCATATCTGAGATGTTCTCTCTAACCTTTGAGTTTTGTTCGCACTAGTCTTAAACGAATGAACATTTTCCTTGTAAACCTGAAGAAGAACGTGACATATGGGTTACAAAGCTACTAAAGCTACTACTTGGTGGGTCTGAAAGGCAAGTAACCACTTTATGCTCCCAGATATTTATGTGAGTCTTGGGTTGGGAAAAACTGCACCCGTGCAGTATATCGACGTGGAAACGATGAGTGATGCCAAGTCACGAAGCAAACACAAAAAAAGCAAGTCATCTACCGTAGCAAACAGTAAACGCGCCCGTCAGGAAGATGCGAGTACGTAAGGGTAGCTTTGCAAAGAAGGTTCAACGTAGTTGTAATTCAAGTACCGGAGAGTTTCAGATGACAGTAGGCCCATGGTCTAGGAAGGTAGGCCTTTGTAAAATTACAGTGCCCGATGTCACTAACAGGTCAAAACGAAGCCTAAAACAAGAAAGGGGATTTTGACTTTCATTCTAAATCATGATAACGCGGCTGGCATATAGTCTTTATTTACATATCGGCACCAAAAAAGCACAATTGAGAAAAACAACAATAAAAATACATATTTTTAACTCCAATAACCCTTCAAATGGCGTCAATTACTAATGGGTGAGAGAGAGAGAGAGAGAGAGAGAGAGAGAGAGAGAGAGAGAGGCGGGGGGGGAGTACCCTCTGAACCTTGAATCACACAGTCAATGACACAAACAACGTGACCATGAGTCAAGAAAAGGGAGAAGGGATGAAAAATTAGCGGAGGGAAGAAAAGAGGCAATGTTAACCCTATCCCAAAGCCTACGGCAAACGGGGGGCATAAACATGTTATCCTCTTGGGACAAGACTTCCCTCTAACGCGCCCTCTCTCCCCATTCATCTTCGACTGCGTTAAACCGCAAGTGCGTGACTGACGCTCTCTGCTGCGGGAAGAGAATCTCTAAACACTGACAATTGATTTTAAAAATGACGTTTAACCTCCTTTTTTTTTTTCCAGTTATTAAACGTACTGATAAACGCCACTTTATTCCGAAGTCATTTCCATGAATCTTGGGGCATTTTTCATAAGAAAGTTTTAGTAATTAACAAGCATATTGATCAGGATAGCATCCTTAATAACTCATTTCAAGTAGAAACACAAACAACTGCAAACTGACAGAGAGAGAGAGACCCTAATTTCACTATCAAAAGTGCCACTGAACACTAACAATAGAAATTTGGAAATAAATAAGCCGGATCCCTTTGTTCCTCGACTTATTACACAAGTGAGAGGAGGAGGTTGACATGGCGCAACTCCCGAGTGCAAATGAACCCATCAGTCTCGGCAGAAGTGGCAACAACGAGGTCGTTCCAACCACTTCCACATCACAAACAGAGGACACAGCAACGTCCAATACAGCCCTTATAACCTTCATGCATATTTCAGCGATAGATTCAAATGGAGAGGTTGACGTATTTATGTTTCATGAGATTCTCTTACAACAAGTTTACTCGGTTTGTCAAAGCAAATTTATTCAGTTTAGCCGAGGAATACAAACTACGATAAAATGTATTGACCTTGACCGTGTCTACATCCACACTTCCCGGCCAAAATAATAAATACCTTTGATTTACAAAGTTTCTTCTTTCTTTTATTTCATGACCTGCTTCTCATTTCACGTTTTATCACCAACATAGCTATAAAATCAGCAGAGCGTTTACAGTTTTAATGAAAAAACGTTAAGATCAACGCAAAGGACAGCTGAACACCCTAATATACACCAAAGAGGAGCACCCATATATACACCAGAGAGATGTGATAGACGTGTACACTATATTCAAAACCACAGCTCCTCCTCAAAAGAAAATAAAGATATAAAACACAAGACACGTACCTTTTCCACTGACATTTACGGCCGTAATTCTCTCCCCTTCAAAATCTCAGTATGTTGCATCCACCATACAAAATATGGTGAATAAAATCCTTTTTACTATTATTCTGTACGCAACCACATTCATTATAAGGTATAAAGCAACTAATCAATGAGTGACTCTCCAATTGGGAAAGACATGAAAGGGGAGGAGGAAATATAACTGAGTGTGTCAACAGAAAACTTATAATTGTTTACGAATACATACCCAAGAGAAAAAAAAAATTATGAGGATTTATTACTGACATATCATCACTGTCATCAAGACCGAAATGCTCCAAGAAAGCGAAATACGCCTCTCAGAATCACTGATATCAAATCACTGCTCCTTTACCATATATATTCTGTAATCTAAATCCATATAATGTACCTACAACGCCCACCTCACTTATCTTTACAGGGACTTGTGCGCCGAAGGCGTTTGGTTTTCTTCACCTAACCAAGTACTGGCAAGACTCAACTTGAGTTGCTTAACTTCGCGTCTATATGTGAAAGTTTGTGCTTGTGTAATTACACAAGTAGAAAAATAAATTGCATATCTCAGGAAAGCTTATAATTTGTTCGACCTGCTTTTTAATTTCCATTACAATAAAAAATGCGATAACGATAAATTAATTATATGAATCCGATTTTAAAATCTACTGACTATTGAATGAAATGTATTTTGAAGCCAGATTCAGTACCCTACTCTTTGTTTATATCTTTTGAAAATTTTACAATCCCAGTTGTAAGGACACTAAAAGAACACAACTGAGATGGATAGTACAGACCCACCAATCTTCTTAAATATACGCGTAACTATCCACAAATGCCGTTAATACTACTAACACTTATAATAATAATAACCAGTTATTCAAGATCCACATTCACATATCGATGCAATATATCAAATAGGTTGCAAGTAGTTTTTACACTTTTCACATGTACCTCTTCCATACTGGGTTCTTCATACAAGATTAGTGACGAGATTTTAATACCTACAGATTTTATACTGTGAAGATTTCATGAAAAAAATAATAACATTATTAAAAAATAACAATAGACTGACACAAAACACGGTTTGAAAGTTTGTTTGACTTCTGTAGAGTTAATTTTTAAAAAATTAAAAACTTCCGTATTTTCAGAAAATCGTGCAGAGCTTAGCACACAAAAACATTAAGACAGAAACTGACAACTGCATTGACTAGTTTCAATGTTGCAAGTCACCTAATCTCAAGGAAGAATAAAATACTTATAGAAATAACATATTCTTTGAATAGCCTTCAAGACGTGACAAAGGGAAAGTTGACGGCACCAAGTTCATCAATTTATTGGAGAGAGAGAGAGAGAGAGAGAGAGAGAGAGAGAGAGAGAGAGAGAGAGAGAGAGAGCAAACAATCCAAGTCAGGCACTCAAGTATCAAAATTCCCTGTATCGAGACACAATTCGTTTTGATCAAAAAGATACTGGAGAATAAAAACCACAAAAACGGCGTAGTATGTCTAGAGACTATAAGTTTCCATTGCCAGGGATCTATATATGAGTCTCCGACCAGGAATTCTGAACAGTGAAACGTCATTTGATAAAAGTCCTAGATAATGTATTTCACCTCGAAAATAATCTAAAAGATGCATTTATCTCTAAGCATTTTGCAAAAGATGTTGAACTGCAAAATGAAACCATTTTTGCGCATAAGACCAAATGGACAGTCAACTTAGAGAGAGAGAGAGAGAGAGAGAGAGAGAGAGAGAGAGAGAGAGAGAGACTGGTTCAAATTACAGCTGTATACAAGTATTGAACCAGCTCCGTCTTTTTTTTTTTTTTTTTTTTTTTTTTTTTGCCATGCTAAGTTGGATTAGTTTACGAAGCGGTATTACAACAACAGCAGGTAATTAGGGTGTGGGAAACATAATGGGATTATTTTCAAGCAGATTCTATGGTTAGTTTATAAGATATGGTGTCCTGCTTTTTTCAGAGAAGGTCCCGGTACTTGGTTACAGTTCGGAAATATGTGACAGGGTTATACCAGAAGGAAGGGTTTCATTCAAGCAGCCACGTCACCTTAGGTCAAGAAGTAAATTAATAAATAAATTACTATCTAACAGCGAGAGAGAGAGAGAGAGAGAGAGAGAGAGAGAGAGAGAGAGAGAGAGAGAGACTACTGTTAAATAAGTTTATGTATATACCGATGACTAATTTGTTACTAGAGACAGAACGCCGCACTAGGATTCAAAGGATGACCATGATGAGAGAGGAGGAGAGAGATAATAACTTATGAAAAGTTAACTTTGGAAAGTTGGCAGACGCAGACGTGAAGCGGAAGGGGATCCTACCACGCTAAAAGAACTACACTCCACGCATGACTGAACAAGTCCAGCATGTGAACGAGAAGTTATTCTTAAGATAAATAGGCACAGGCCTTTAACCTTTACCTAAAGCATTTGGGAAAAGGGTTTTTAAGTAAAGAACAATGCGTCTTAAAAGTCACGAAAATATAAAACATGGATATAGTTATTTTCAAAAGTTTGTTTGGTGGTGGAAAGGCAGGGCTCATATCATAAGAGCAATTATATTCATTTTCAACACTGTACTCATCCAGACGTTTCTGTGTGCATAATTAAATTCAGATAAAGTCTTCTGCCTTTTTTCACATTTAAACACTTCCCTTTCCAAATTCTAAATCATCATTAAGAAATCTTGCGCCACCCGGAAGCATATTCCCGAAGTACTAGCCTTCCCTCAAAAGGCGGAACGCCATATCTTAAAAACTAACCATAATATCTTCTTGAAAATAACCTCATTATGATTCCCACACCCAAGGTTGAATCAACATTTAAGGTATAAAACAAACCTAAGTAATCCAACCTCGGGGCATGGAAAAAAAAACCGGGACTGGCAGCACAATACTACGTTAGTATACATTTCGGGAATTTGCCACCCGGGAAGAAGACGAAAATTATTAATTGCCGAGCTGTTACAAATTCTCTTTATAACTATATTATTATTATATATATATATATATACTATATATATATATATATATATAGATATATATATCACGGTACGAATGTATGATTGTATGGATGCAGAAGGCTTAATATCCATAAAATATATCCTAAAAATATCTTGAAACATGATGGGATTAGTTCTTTGATATACAAACAAACAAAATCTGAAACAGACTCTTAACCTCTTCCAAAGATCGTAAGGGAAATTTCCTTAAGGGTGTTAACAGTTCACCCCGGTGGAAAAACTTATGTGGCGCCTAGTACAATTAGTATAATTAAACGAACGCAAATCAACTACGAATAAAATAGAAAAAAACAGCGTTTATATACATTTCATATACAGTCAGCATTTAGCACTTACACATCTCACGACAAAAACCGAAGGACCCCAAAATGGCTGCAATGGAGCACAGTCGTCGTGATATGTAATCAGACGGCACGAAAATAGCCGAATCCGTTACCAAACGCGAGACCGTAACAGCCACATAATGCCTGGACTCAGGCGCATGCATCGTACATAACACGGCGAGATCTCAGTTCACATAAATAGCAACAGTAAGTATTATAATAATAATAAAGCAAATAACGCATAGGCACAAAATGTACAATAAAAATGAAATCAACAATGTTATTGTAAAACGAAACTTATTTTTACAGTTTCCTTATATCTTAGTGCTATAAGGAAAAAGTAGAATATCACTCCTCCAGTAATAATAATAATAATAATAATAATAATAATAATAATAATAATAATAATATCTAGGTAGAGGACCCTCTTTCAAGCATGTTCTATTGAAGGAGATTGCTGCTTCAGCTGCATTTATTTTATGGAATAGAAAAGAACTTCTATAAAATAAATGAAGCTGAAGCAGCAATCTCTTTCAATAATAATAATAATAATAATAATAATAATAATAATAATAATGAGTAAAAGGAGCCTGAAGCATGAAGGAACAAGGTGCATCTAAAAGAAGATAGGATGATAATGGCGGTCCACATGAAATGAATAACGAATAACGAAGACTGATAATGAACGTGATGTGAGAGAAGAAATCCCGGATATTGTTCCTCTTACTAAACCATCACAGAGAGAGAGAGAGAGAGAGAGAGAGAGAGAGAGAGAGAGAGAGAGAGAGAGAGAGAGAACTTCAATAGCTAAAATACAATGGGACAGCCAATTTCACTGAAATGAGAAAAAAAGCGTGAAAATCAAATACACAAAAGTGGAATTTCCATGTGAGCAAAAGTCACTCCAGAGCTTCTCCCTAAAATTTCCCGACGGGAAAAATACCGTCTTCATAACTCCTATCCGGGAATATATATTACACAAAAGAATACAAAACGAACAGCCTGTGAAAGGATCGGTTATTGCAAGGATCGTAATTCTAACCCCTCCTCTTCATCACATCCTCCACTTGGGGGGGACACAAAAGGCCATCATTATCTGGACTTCAATAGATCAATAGACACAGGGAGAGGCTTCCAAACTCTCTCTCTATTTACTTCCAGTAATAAAACTGAATCCACAGTAGGAAATTCCGGGATGGATCGACGTTGGTTGAGAGGAAGAAGGCGGGAACGGTGGAGAGAGAGAGAGAGAGAGAGAGAGACTAGTAATCTGTGGTCACGGTCCACTCATACCGGAGGTCGATACGCTCGGCAGAGTACGGTATAGGCATTCAAGAGAAGGAAGAGACATATGAAAAAAAAGAACGGACTATGATAAAAGAGTAATAGAAGCAATGGAAAGAACATTAAGACAGATAGAGAGAGGACTGAACCTCATTGGAAAACTTCTCATCTATTACCTTCACAAAACTGAACGATATCAGAAAGTACTAAGAAATCAGCCGAGTTAGTCAGTACAAGGTTGTCGAACGAGCTGTGTTGACGAACACACAATTCTCAAGCTTTACAAAACAAATGCGGTATTTAAACCAGTTTCTGAATAATATTAATATTAAACCAGTTTCTGAATAATAGTATAATATCAAGAACACTTAAAATGAACTTCAACTCAAGCAACCAACAGCATGGTTACCTGTAACAAATAACGCAGGTTTATTCGATGGCTCAATATCTCATAGTCCCACCAGGAGTCCAGGACCCACCTATCGATATTGCAATATCGAGGAGGCCAGACCTATACAGTATTTTCTTGCGCGGTGGTTAGTTTTCAAGTAACGATCATAATTCTACTGAGAGTTACTTACCAACTAATAAACCGAAGAAAATTCTTTACGAATATAATCTACAATGGAAAATTATTATAATCTACAATGGAACTTATGTAATACAAAGGCAAACTTGCTGGGGACTTAAATGTCATAAAGGAATGAGCTGGTAAGATTCTGGATGGAAGCGGATAAAAACCTTTTCGCTCGCTGGCTCGAGAGAGAGAGAGAGAGAGAGAGAGAGAGAGAGAGAGAGAGAGAGAGAGAGTCGATAACGGTGTTGCCAACAGATAAGCTAGCACAAGGCATAGGTGTTTTTATTGGCATAACCCCCAATGCGTATCTATAGCAGCTGTAAACGACGGAAGGGGAAGAGTAAATGAACGTAAAATAGATAGCGAGCCAAGCATATAAACAAACCAACAGTAATGGCCGATTAAAAAAAGGAAAAACAAACAAAACGTCATTGAAATGAATTAGGTGGCAAAGTACATTAGCAAATTTATTTGTCCTAGCAAAAATATCGAAACTTTTTCTGTCAACGGTTGCAAATCAATATTAAAAGCATAATTTGTCAACCTACTTGTTAGAGACAATAATTTTGCATTTCAATCATTTTACAAGAAAACAGAACACACGTCACCAAGCCCCTTTATTTCCAACATATAAATTACATCACCGCGAAAGTCCGCGTAACCACACAATATCATACAAGGCCATATACTACCTACATTGTTTACAAACTTTTTGTCAATGACATCTAGTCAAGTTTAGCATCGGATGAAAACAACACGATTTTACAAGGGGGCGAGTTAAACAACAAAAGTTACAATAACATTATTTCACTCCACGAAAAGATAATGTTTTCGGAAGAGGGGCTCGAAGAGAAAAAAATAAAGTCACCGTACGCGCGCCTAAACACACACACACACACACACACACACACACACACACACACACACACTACACACACACACACATTATATATATATTATATATATATATATATAGATCTATATATATTCATTTTTGCAAGTGACTATTCTCCTGTGCTCTCTCAAATGTGGATGTAAAAGCATAGTCAAGTTATGAAAAGTCGGAAGGGTTGGAATAAGAGTTTTATACCTTTCAATTCTAACACCAACAACATTAATACTGAAAGACAAACGTACTCAAATTGAATCAAACGGTCATGAAATAAAGTATAAAATATTCATATATCAGTACTTTCAAAACAACTAATATCATGACTTTTAACATTTTCACTATTGTTATGAAAGGTCCAAAAGAATCTAAACTTCAGATGTGATATTCGATTTTGCATAGCAAATGATTTACGACCATGACTTGTCACACTGAGAACTTTGGCAAGGAAAGCCTTATATGGCTTCCATCAACAGGGGAAAAAAATGCAACACGCTGATCCTGGCAACTTCATCACCATACCCTGTGAAGAAACGGCTTCAGGTTCCTTAGCAGACGCACATAACTGGTTGGTCATTTATGACCTTCAAGCCTCCTTTCCACTGACTTGTTTAATCAGCTTCAACTTGTTTCCAAAAGCAATTTTTAATCCTGATTTAAAGACATACCCCGAGAACAATCCAATGAACCTGAAAACTTGACCATGATGACTGGTAAAACTGTTGTATTTGATAGTAATAATAAACAGGTAAATGGTTCAAAATTTCACAGCTCAGCTCTCAATAGGAGAAATTGTCAATACAAGCCTGACTCACAAGGACGGAACTCGTACCAATTGAAACGATGAACGAGCTAGTGTTATATCGACAGAAAAATAAATTCAACAGAAAAATATAAAATACAGTGAGCAAACACAACCTCTACGAAAAGAAAAGAGAACGAGGAAAACGAAACTGAAACAGGGGAAACTAGAGCAACGAACGTTCACTCGAGATGATATCGCATGAACTTGAATGTAAGCCCTTAGGCCACTTATACTGCAAAGAAAAGAAAAAAAAAACCACAACCTCAAAAAATCTCAACAATTCGCCGGTGATTACGAGTTTATTTTCATTCGTAACAAATAAGAATTCTGAGCGTTTTTTATATTTCTTTTTAATCCGTTTCTTGTCAGTAAACGCTATTAACACACGCTTTTAATACCCAATCTTTAAGTTTATGGCACACGATACGGCGTACTACAGCCACCCCTACCTCGGGCCATCTCCCATTTCTAATTCCTCTCTTTACAGCTCTTTGGGGGAACTGTAATTGCATTAAGCTAGCAATAAATAACGCCTGGGTATCTGTCTTTTCTGTTATTTATTTCTATTCTTGTAGAAGCTTACAGCCGAAAAACAGCTAAACAACAACATTAATATAACAATAATAACTGTGTGGGCGAATGGATAGATGTACGAAATTGAGGTAATAACTCAAGCAATGGAACCATATGCGTTATTCAGCGTTGTAAATACAAAGAAGTGGTGAGACAATACCCTGATGCAGATGATCGCTTCAAGAATAAACCTTTCAATCCACTAATTGCTTTCATTACTCATTCACAGAATGACTAATGAAGGGTGAATCTAAAGCGTCGGTGCAAGCAACGGATGATGTAGTAGAGATTAAATGATGCAAGTTCAAACTCCACATTCTGCTTTTGTGGATTTATCTTCCTCTTTTCTCTGAAGCCATACACTATTAGAGAACACTGGTTACTGATGAAACAACAACAACAACAATAATAATAATTTTCATTACCCAACTCTATTCTAATAAAAAAAACTGTTTACTATAAAAAATAGCAATAGCTCTACATACTGACAAACATTAAATACGTTGTTAATCCATAAAGAACAATAAAAAAAAACTGACACGAACTCCGCCACAACAAAACTTGAAAAAGGAAACAAAAACAATAATAAAAAAAAGGTTGCACCACAAGGCACTACTTAGCGTCAGTGATGACTCCCAAGTATCGTTTCAAATTTCAAAGGCCGCAACGGATTCTGCAGAGCAAAGCCTTGAGTCTTTTTTTATATGTATACCAGTAACAGTTGTTGCGATGCCACACTTCTCTCCACGTGTGTTCTTCCTCCGAGTTTAAACGGGAAAAATATGGCTTCCAGGATATTTTTAAGATAAAAATAAATATCTATATGGCTTCTCTAATATTTCTATTTATAAAAGTCGACAAAAGTAAAGCCTTCCAATCAAGAACCAACCGTGGGAGCCATTTAATTTAATGTAGAAAAAAAGTACGGAAAAATACCGAAAAGAAATCCTGCTACATTTCCCATTGTTCACTAGCGACGTTCCAATCAAAACTACCTCTTCCTTATATGCAAGATTTCATAAGCTCCGTAAAGTATGATTCGCCACAGATTCAAATAATACAAGACTCAACAGCGAGCGTGATTCTCAGTGGAGGGTAAGAAGGGTTCAGGAGATGGGGTGGGGGGGGGGGAGAGGAGGGGTGAGGAAGGGGAAGGAAGCCATGAAGAGAAGCAACGGGCGGGTCCCTAGGTCCTGACTCACTCCTTCCACCTCCCCAATACGGTTTGGGTTAATGTTTATCTATTCTAGGAGCTGAACTTGATTATAAACAACGCATACTGAAAGATATATAGTTTTAATTGTACAGTAAATGAGACAAATGGAAGTGTTTAAATATTTCTAGAACCATAATCTTATCTCAGGTACTGAATTAAGAAAATTCAAACTTCGTTGCAGCCATGACGGCACAGATTGCGGACCGTTCACTTCTTACCCACCTCCCCCTGTTTCCCCTCCCCCTCCCTCCCCCCTCTTCCCGAGAAGCACACAAGACTTGGCCTCAACTATTCCAACCTCCTTACTCCTTACTGAGTCTTTCCTGAACACTCCCTCCGGAGCCAAACTCGACGAACTGCAACGGGTTGTCCAGTTATCCTAATGAGGAGCAGGATGTAAATGTCACGCCTGGCATGAACTGTGGACTACTTGCACAGATCTACTCAGATGTTATTACTTTTTATTGTCTTCTCCATTACAATCTTTTACACTGCAGTAACCACCACTCCCTAAAAAATCAGATTGGAGATTGCAAAGTGGATATCACATTAATCAATAGTTTTTCTTGTCGAGTTACGCATAGTTCACAAAGAGAGAGAGGAAGGGAGTATTTCAAAATCCAAGCACACAAGATCTGCTCGACTTATTTCATGATTTATTTGTTCCAGGGTAAAACTCGTTCAATATGTTGCAAATTTTATTATCAAATTCTGCATGGAAGCACACATTCTTCACATACAAACTCTGCATGATTTGAAAGCTGAAAACTTTTGCTATGCTCATCATAATCCAAACTAATTTTCTAAATGCCAAGTATGGTAAAAGACTAAAACTTATTAGCGAAAAATTAAGTTACAAACAACCGCCTCACAACAAAATATCAAAATAAAAGTTGGCCTTTGAAAAGGTAATCAGAATCTAGATCATTTTGCACTTCATTTCTGTTGCAGTTCACTATATATGCCATAAATTTACATCAGCCTGGCAGTGGTGACAATTCAGTTTTAAAAAGTATTTCCCTTTAATCGAATTGTCAAAAAGATTAAAAGCTCTTATGAAACACTTCGGTTCAGTCTACCATGTTACACCTCACAACTACCTAGCCTCGACGTCCTTCATACCTTGTCTCTCAGCTCTACTTTTTGGCAACAAAAATGATATCTGTCTATTATTTTTCCCGTCACACTTTGGGAGCTGACAGGACCTCGTATTGGTGCATCAATATTCTCCCTCTAATGAACTGTTAGGGTTGGGAAGAATGAGAGAGATCTGCTTCTCATTAGCCTTAAATGGACTAAACACTGGGTAGAAAACAATATAATAAATTGCCAGAAGAAGCTATTTTCAACGGTCATTTACTCTTCAGCTCGATAAACGAAACTTTTTCGACAAAAGGTACTTTAGCGTAATTATTTTAATCTATCAATTTCTTACTTAGTTTTGAAACTGTTAAATCGATATATACACAGACCTCTTTGTCGTATACGCCAACGAAAGATGAATCTGCTACATTGAGCAACTGGATTTTGGAAAACCTGCTTCAGATGCTCCAAGCTTAATTATTGGATTTCGTAACAAAGACTGCATTAACCCAAACTAAAATCTTTAATACTGTTGCTCACTCATACTAAAATATTTTAATTATTTAGAAAAATATCACCCAAAGAGTAGATTTGTCTTATTTTAACATTCATTAAACTATACACCCTTGTCTTGAAATACATTCGCTGTCGCTCTAAGAGGCAAGAGAATTTTGAAAAATAATGCATTAGTCCATCATTACATCCATCCACAAACACACACACACAAATATATATTATATAGATATATATAAATTATAATTATATCTATATATATATATAATAATATATATATATATATTAATGTGCTTGATCTTATTTCTAGTCGAGTTTGAGTTTGTGAGTAATCACCATCAGTCACCTTGAAACTTCCTTGCAATTTTCTAAAGCAACTAACTACACCAGCATTGCAAAAGACCTCAGCAATAACAAAGGTCGGTCTTGACCACACACCCCCAGACAGCAACTAGCAGGCAGGTGCTCTCAGAAGGCGCCCGGAACACGAGGGACATAAAACAAGGTACATTTAGAGTACCCTAACGAGAGACGGAGAGAGAAAAAAACGTGAATACCATACCGAACTTTTCTTACTATTTAAAGTGGAGCCAGACGAAAGAAAAAGCGCAGGATTGTCTTACTTTACTTTAGGAATGCCCTCGGTATGCCCAAGCATCAATTAACACTTGGTGCGTAAAAGGTTTCCCTCGAGCCGCAAGTGCTACCCCAGTATGCGGCCATGGAGAGTTGGGGATGCCACTGACATACCAAAGTCACTCTTAAGACAAATCACTTGAGGAGATAAAAAAGAAAGGGGCAAACAAAGCAATAAATGAAATTTATCTGTAAGCCATGAAACTCACTTTCCCAAAACGTCCCTTTATTTCACTAGAGTTGCCTACTCACCTGAGAGATAAAAAGGCTGCCGTATCTATCTTTCTCTAGAAACAAAAAAAGCTGATGCGCAAGGATATTTCTAACATTTAAGACAAGATCTGCATCTGAAATAAAATAGAACTCTCTCTCGAAATACAACTAAAATAACACAGTACTAATACTCTACATATATATAACTGAAGATTTACTTAAAATTACCGAGAGATTATTAAACTTTTACAAAATGTTACATTCGAGGAATCACGGTTAACAGCACTGCAAAAGCAACATGCAAGCCCAAACCTATAATCCAGAATAAAATGAAACGGCAGACAAGATGAAAATTAATGCTACGGGATCCTGCGTCAGTTACATAACCGAGCAGCGTCATTAATTCCAACAAAAAAGGGAGACTGCAAAACATCGATATATAACAGAATGGGGACCGGACATGAATCGGCATTATTAGTGAACACAATGCTGTAGTTTAAGGGCTTTCGGTTCTTCAGAGAGGGGGAAGGATGGAGTTCACAAGAAAACGTTTTACAATAATATTGCTGCATGAACGATAAATGAAAACCTTTTCGTCTACTTAGTGTATTTTACTATCCTTCATGAAGATAACTGTGCTTTCCAAGTGGGTCCTAACGGAAAAGTCTTGGAAGAATAAAATTCTTTAGGTTTTTCCAGTCAATGTCGTCTCTCTGAAAAAGGTTACTGCCTCAGGAAACTTCCTACCTTAAACTTATATAAAACGTGCTGGCTACTAATTGTTTTTATTACACGTGACATGATTCCTGAAACAGAATCTAAATAAAAGTAGTGAATTCTTTGCGAAGTTCAACCATATAACAGTACTCGCAAGTATATACGTATGTTCGGTTTAAAAAAAAAATGGATTTATGGAAAAAATGTTTACGCAAATGAAGGTTTTCAGCTTGATAATATGAGTTACGAATTAATAAACGGAAAACAAAACCATTTACGGTATATACAATGCATTAATACGGAACCAAAACAGATAAGTAATACTTGAACTTTCAGTCAACAGTAATCTTAATTATGTAAAAGAAAAACGTGTAAACAAAGTAGTTACCATAAGTTTGAGCAATACTTTACGAAAACTGTATCAACTTCTTCATGAGCGAGACCACACAAAGCCTCTCATTAATTTTATCTCAAGCGTCGTGACACGAACTTCTAGATGACATATTTCATGAAGATACGGAGTTGCAAGGGGGCATAACGTAAACATACGGCCACTTTCCACGAAGCAATGCAGTTAAGCCACCGCTCAGCACATCCATCACCTTCTACGAAGCCCCCAGGTGAAAGTGAAATTTCTCGTCCAGCTCCTCCTCAGTCATAAAATGTGTCGTTCCGACGCTTTGGCTGAATGTCGCTCAGTTTGCTGAGTCTTCCTTACTCGGTTTCTCTTTGCACGACTCATTTTCTCAGATGTCAATGTAATCTTAAATTCTTGATATGATATGATATAATTAAAATAACGATTCTAAGTTAAGAGATGAATCTACATAATGGAAGCGTTTGCCAGGAAAAAAAATGCTTATACAAATAACTTTCAAAAAAATCAATATTTACTGCATGAAGAGACAAGACATTTTCGATAAATAAATGATACACAAATAATCGACTTACCAACGAAAATAAAAATATTTTTAAAATACATGCTTTGTCACATTCCTATTAATCGACTTATTTAAGAAAATAAAATGATTTCTATAATGCAAACGTATGTAACATCCCTAATGTACCCACCAAAACCAACCCTTCAATTTCTGAAATTCCTTGTCCTCGATCACACTGACATTTTCGATCCAAAAGAAACACTTTGCCGATAATACATTACAATTATGAAGCCGCCATCTCTTCACCTTTATCATCAAATCCCAGACTCACCCTCTCATTTCAATACCACAGCTACCCAATCCATTGAAGAAATAACCACGTTATCTATTCCATTCCCAAGAAATATTTCAACCTATCCCCACGTAATGGTTGACTATCTCTCTCTCTCTCTCTCTCTTCATCTTCTCTCCTCTCTTCTCCGTCGTCTCTCTCGCTCGTCTCTCCTCTCTCCGTTCTCTCTCTCTCTCTCTCACACCTAATTAATTTTTTACTCTTTTCACATGAAATATTCAGAACATCCAAACTGAAGTAACTGGATCTCTCTCTCTCTCTCTCTCTCTTCTCTCTCTCTCTCTCTCTCTCTCAATACCTATACTATATTTTTTCTATTATTTCACATGAAATATTCGGTATATGCAATCTAAAGAGCCCGAATTCCTCTCTCTCTCTCTCTCTCTCTCTCTCTCTCTCTCTCTCTCTCTCTCCAGGAAATACCTACACTAAATCTTTTGTTATTTTCATAAGAAATATTGAACACATACAAACTGAGGTACCTGAAATTCTCTCTCTCTCTCTCTCTCTCTCAAGAGCCACACAGTCCCCGCAATGATGGTGGTGGTGGAATACCATAGCGGGCATCAACACACGACCCAAAGAGCGAACAAAAAGAAACGCGGCCCAATCCTCTTTCTCCTTCGCTTGGCGGGAAGTGGCATGGCGATCGCGGCGGTCAAAGCACCCACCCAGGATTTCGGCCCCGTCCAATATCAGGGTCAGACTTTGATCGACTCTGGTGGTACTCATATACTATTCCGAGTTCATCCAACGCGTTGGTTCATCACAAGGTCAGATTCTTTATTCCGCCCCTACTTTACCCTTCCCTTGTTTCTAACATCTGAACAACAGTGTACCAGTAATTCATAATACCATGTATATATATATGTATACATATATATACACGTATACTTAGGTAAAAAGGCCCATAAAAACACTATATACAAGTTGCAGCCATACATGGGCCTTTTTATCCTCACAGTAAACTGTTAGATTATAGTAAAAGACATATATATATATATATACACTTTCTCAGTAAGTCGCTACATATGAGGTTAATAGCCCATGGCCCTTTTCTTGAACTAGTCTGGAGATGATGTTCATTTACAGTGGGTAGTAAGCCTGTAACGATCCTAGGACCTAATAAACGTAAGCCAAGTGCTGCACCACTCACCCAAGGCATATGATGGCACCCATTCTATATATGTATAATATATACACCAATTCGCCTTTTTCTAATGAAGGGAGACAGCAGGTAGAGATTTCTCACGCAATCAATGGGGCCCCATGTCCTCTATACCCTAGCTAACGCTGGTACCCATTCACAGATGGGATTTATCCAAGGACCTTGCAAACGGAATCTTAGTGCTCTGACCAAATGATAATTCCTGGATTTTCTGAAAAATTTGAATGCGTTCAATTGAAAACCTTGATCTGAAAGGGAACCAATTCATATATTATTTATATCCCATTTGGGGTTTGAACCCCCACTTCTTTGGTGACCAAGATCATCACCAACATATATATAAAGCCTCTCCAATTCAGATCCATTTTTACTCGAATCCAAATAACACTTTATCACCAAAATGTGGTGTTCAACTTTCCTTTGAAGGACGAAATACATAGACTCTTTTGGTCACATTCGCCATATTTAGAAATTGCAGTTGCCACAATGGCCATTCGAGTTTCCTAAATTCGTGCAATAATGTTTGCCAATAAAATCCCTCAAATCCGAAAGAATTTAATGAAACCATTTTCCTTTTTACATATGGAATTTTGATGATAGCATCTCTCCTCTCTCTCTCTCTCTCCTCTCTCTCTCTCTCTCTATCTTCTCTCGCCTCTCCGACTCCTCTCTCCTCTCTCTTTCTCACGCACACGCACACACACACACGCACACGCACACGCACACATGGAATACAACAAACAACTCAAATGTTCTTTTATATTAATTTCAGTAATATATGGTCACCATACGACAGAAAGGACACGAAAATAGCCCATTCAACCTATCAAATAATTTATGGCCATAAGCAGCTTACCACATACACTTGAACTGATAAGTCCCATAAAAGTGATACTACCCAGGCTGGCTTTATCTCCAGATCAAGAACGTTCAAGCTTAGAGGAGAGAGAGAGAGAGAGAGAGAGAGAGAGAGAGAGAGAGAGAGAGAGAGAGAGAGAGAGAGAGAGAGAGAGAACAATTCCAAAATGAGCCGGATAATTTCGTTATCCTCTAGAACCAGAGAAAAAAATCGAACTTCACTGGGAACGAATCTGATCATACAGTATGGCAAGAAATCAATTAATTCTGTTTACTAATTTAGTCCAAACGATAACGACATCACGACACAGCCTCATGTAATGGACCATGGAGGCCTCACCTTTGAAGACCTTACATGGTTAACTCATACACGAAAGCATAGCCACCTGTGATAAACAGAAGTCATAGATTGAGAACATTTTCTAGGAGATACCACATGCATACAGAGGGTGAAGTTGATAGACCAGTCACAGACGACTGTTCATGGGCGTCGTATCCCCATCGTCCTATGGCCAAATCGAAGGCTTGAGGGAGAGTGGTACTATCCCGTTTCGCGCGCACAGACATAAGTACAAACAGAACACTCTCCTTGCCTAATCTTCGTGAACTTGCATAAACATTAGAAAATACAAGATCAAAACGACGTTCCCAAATTTATCGGCACATAATCTCTTACCCTAATCAACAATGTGCCACTCGCACTTACAGTCTCTAACCCGGGTAAATGTCTCCATTGCAGAAATTCACCCACCACTCATCAACTGGCACGCATTTAAAAATAGGTTAGAGAGTTCCTCGCTATACCTGCCAGTCAAGCCAATATGCGACCCCACCCATCATTTCAGCGATGCCAATAAAGGGCGCAATTCTAACTAGATCTTGCAGCACTCGGAATCAAGTCCCAACGTTATATCTCTATCACTGCTGTTCTTACAAATCACGCTCGATCCCACAAAAACGGAGGTCCAAACGAGTTGAAACCCCAACCCCGGATGGGTGGAACCTAACTACATGTAAAATCTATGGGTGAAAACTCTTGCCCTTTCTCTTTCATTTATATGAGAGTTCTTCCATTGCAAAATAGATAGACGGCACACTGATCTAAAAACAGCAATAAAAACGGCCTAACATAACGTGAGTTTCATCAAACAGTTAAAACACCTCAGTGGAAATAAGAACTATTTTTCCTTTTTCAACTTACAATGATATTCACGCTCCACGCCATTATGTTGCTCGTCACGCCAAGGCAACAGCATCAGATAAAGCACGACCTCGTCAACTCCAGTTCAGGAGACAATCCAACACCATTCACAGTACGAGGATGCTGTCTCCTCTCTTCTGGTTCGGGTTACAAGATAAAAGAGAAACGAGACAATTGCAGAGAACAACAATGAGCGGTTCTTCCATTCATCTTATGATGCTTGTCTCGTTAATATTCAATTCTTCATATGCTTATGCAAGCAATGCTACAGATTAATGTCCTGACCTAATGGGAACTGAAAGGATAATCACTCAACAAACACAATCTATGCCCACATATTCATGGGCAGTATATTTAAAGGGCAGCTTCATCCGTCTCTGTAACTCATACAATGATGTGGTTTTCGATCTGACGAAGTTATAAGTTTTGTATTATGGGTTTCCAACCAAGATACAGAAATAAGTAACTCTCCATTTTTGGAAGTGTAAAATTAGAATGTACAAGAAATGTGGCACATAATCAAGAATTATATATGCATGATTTATTTAAAGACGAATTAACCTCTTAAATATCAACAGGTTTATGGCTGTGGACTTCATAAAACATTACAAACCACATGAATGCCAGCAAACTAAAAAGGCAAAACTTCAAATCCAGTGAACTGCATAAACCTGCTGTTACATACAATGGATAGATACAATCACAAAACTCAAGATACCATTAATTCAATTTCCTTCAGTTAATCTTTTCTTTCCTATTGTTAACCTATTCGGCCATGCGAGTAACCTTTCGTTGATATCTCTGAAGTGGAAAATCATTTTCTCGTGCAGAACTTTTAATGTCAGGAGGCCTAACCCACTTGGTCAACTACGCCATTACAGGTGGGGTGGGGGGGGGTGGGGGGGGGGGGGGGGGGAATCAGGCCTGAAATTATGAAAGACTCCTTTCACTTCATGTCAGTCCACATGAATAAAAGTTAAAATTCCATAAGTTCTAATATTCGGATGAAAAACTTTGAAGACTTTACGAAAGGCAATCCTTGTGTTTCTAGCATTTATTCAGCGCACAAGAACACAGATAATGCACTTTAGAAATTGAAGTTCACTTTTGTAATGGAAAGATATCCATGCCAGGTAAATATCAGGCTGGAAAAACGACTCATCCGTTTCATCTCCTGCTCTCTGAGACATAAGGCGCATAAAGACAGACTTCTCTACATCGAGGCGTCGTTTCACCCGTGGAGAAATAATAATAATAAAAAAAAACCGCAAGCCACCAATATATCACCTTGGGGAAAAAACTCCAGGCTTAACAAGTCGTGCAATGTCCTTGTAAGCTGATGCTGGAAAGCGGCCAAATTGACCGCAAAACAAATACAATGCCATGTCAGTTAAAACAAAGCGACAGTAGGAGCTCTCACTTTAACGACTTAAAGCGTGTATGACACACACACACACATATATATATGTGTGTGTGTGTTTGTGTATATAGTATATGCATATAGTATATATGTATATGTATGCATATATATATATATATATATATATATATATATATATAGTATATGTACTATATATACATATTTTTCAAATACAGGCCTCAAAAGGAAAAATGAAAAGTCAAAATTAAACTGCATCTTCATACATAAAAACCTAAAACATGGTCATCTTCTATTCCCCAGCCGAGTTTTGTAAAGAGAATATAAGTAAAGCTGAACTTTCATTATTAAAATGAATTATTTCATTGGTATGCCTCCAAAATAACTAGAACAGATTACTGCATACTATACAAACTTTACTATGCAAACCATTACTAAGGTAACAAAAATCGAATCGTTTTCGACAATGATTTTGAGAAATCAAAAACTCCCGCACACAAACACACACATACGCACGAACACAGTTTAATAAGCCGGATGCTTTGGCATAAAAAGCGCAGCAAGTGACCAATGAAAGGACTTGTTTGCCACCCCACCCCCACCACCTCACCCCCTTCGGGTATCGACACCGTTCAATGCTTTACACGACCCAGCTATTTTTCTCAAAAACTGACTTACGCAGGCGACAGGCGACAAGGAAAGGTTGCTCAGTATGCAGTCGCCATAATTTTTACAGTCTGACTTAATAATGGCTTTATGAATCATAATTTCATTGTCTTTAAGCAGTTACAGTTTTCGACAGAATTTCACAAAAATCTAATAAATTTACGATAACATTATAGGCTCTCAATATTTTTGTTATAAAGGTCCTTTGATAACCTACATTATTGCGTTGTTCACACAAGTGCGCAGGCGCATGCGCACACACACACACATACACACACACATACTAACAGAGAACCAGAGAACCACCTCACTCTAGTGAAATACGGCTAATATAATTTTCCTTAATCAAATTTCACTTTGGTGTGTTCGGCGCGTAGCGAATGTTTTAATTGGGACACACAGCCAAGCTTCCCCCCCTGCACCCCAAAGGAAGGTGGGAATTTAATAACGACAATTTCGTCGATTTATCATTATTATAATAGACACTTAACACACTGAATTCAATATGCAAAATGTGTTGATGTACGGTGCAGTCTAAAAAAAAAATGAAAACTATTTCGAGTACATAAGCGAAAGTAAATATAAGGATGCATATAAACGGTAAAATAAAAAAAAATAAAAATAAGACATGAGTTACAGTATCTATTAATAAGATAAAACCCAAAAACCGCCCGTGGGTACTTGTTACCTTGAAATTACCGACAAGATTTCGAAAATTTTTCTTGCAATTCTCAGTTATTGAGAGGTGTACAACCGCAATATGTCTCCATGTCGACTAACTCGAGAGCCTTGAACTAAAAAATAAAAAAAGAAAATAAATGAATAAAGAGGAAAAGCATGTTGCGTCTTAATGGCATTTGCGTGTTTCCTCTTGTGGTGCAGTACAGAACTATGTGAGCACAGCAGAACACACCATACGATCTTGTCAATTTGTTATCTGCTAAATTCTAACAACTAACCAAGTAAAAAAAAATGTGGTAGTGAGTGAAATTAGTTTTCAATAAAGAATGGCGTTGCTGTAATCGTGAAGAATATAGCCTTTGGTGGTGAACATCAGAATATTCTAAACAAGGGCATAACAGATAATAATCTTCAATAAAGAGAAGAAACAAAGATGATCATCTGGGGTAGGACAGGTCACAAATGAGGGATGAAAGTTCGTTAATGCTCTGGCAATTAAGTAGCACTGTTATTATAACAATGGTCGACAACATATTGTCTACGGACATTAGGCCTTATATTTGTTATTAAACGAAATCGCCTGGTTCCATCACAGGCCCTGGCTCTTACGCAAGACTGATATGATGAAATCTAAAACTCGTACATGCGTCTTAACTTTCATTCCAACACCCTCCGCCCCCCCCCCCCCCCCCCCCAAAAAAAAAGGAAACCAATATTGTCTTACAAAAAACAAACAAAATAATTAATATATGACGAGTAAATCATGGCACATGGTATACTGACAACTGCTACAAGGCTGCATAGAAAAGAAGGTATTACATCAATCAATTCAGCGAAAGAGAGGCTGAAATAATACTTTATATCAGGAAAAATGAGAAAAAATGAAGATGTATTGTAGCCAAAGATCTTGAAAACTATCTGTCTCAATACCTGAGAAGATTATACTACTTTCCCTGCTCCTCTGAACAAGAAAATGAGTATAAGTCCAGTCTTAACCTCCTCCAGTTTATTCCCTCTCAGCCTCTTCAACGGATTTGAACAGATCCTAAGAGGATCCTTCAGTCAGGGCCCCGCCAACGCGTTGCACAAGCTTCACATTCTCACACAGCGTGAAGAATGTGATCATCAATCAATGAGACCGTCTGTGTTTCAAGAGCATTGTAATTTTGTCATTCAGACAGGTGTGTCAACACCTAAGGCCACAGGACTGCAAAATTCCTTCACATAGCTATATTTTTTCCTTCAGCTCCCTACAGTACACGAGCTAGATTTTAGTCGTTTTGCCTACCTCGTTGTCTAGGAATGGAAGAAAAAGCTTTCTTTTCAAGGCACTGCAGAAGATCTAACGCTAACAGGTGTAGGCTGAGGGTATATGCGTCCGTACATTTGCGTATGTATGCGAAAGACAGAAAGGAAGACTCCTGGTAAAACATGATATCTTGAATATTCTCAAGTTTGTTGTTTCACAGGGAGTAGTAAAACAGACCGCAAATGCTAAATATAGAAACCACTTTGTCAGAAGTTAGGGCTACGGTAGTCATCGTTATAAAAAGTAGTAATGGCAGTAGTAAAGGTTGTAAGGTGTGGCGGAAGGTGGCAGACAAGTCTATCTGATGTGGAATGAGAGAGAGAGTGAGAGAGAGAGAGAGAGCATTTCCCGGCGCCCACCAAGGCTATGAGGCGAGGAGGTAAGAGGGGTTAACGCTCTCTCGTGTTCGCTACTTCTGAATCTGGTAATTCCATCGTGGAGATTCGACTAAAATTGAAAATATATTCATTCATGATGAATTTAAATTACCCTCCACTCAACGAAAATGTTTCACCGTTAAAACTACCTCTACCATTCCTCATACAAACGAAGAAAACCTAAAATTAATGTACCGGTAATGAATAAGAGCATGGCTGAGCTCACAAAGAATATTACCGTTTGCGTGTGTGTGTGTGTATGGTTCATAATATTTTCTTCTCCCATCTATAAGCTTTTTTTCCTACAGGATCATATAACTAGAATTTGCTACTGTACCTTTAAAAGATATTCTTGGGATGCGACTACCACCCTCACCCCCTGTCTCGTGGCTTCTCAAGGGATTTATGCGCTGACAGCGTCTGGCATTTCAGGTGGTCACCCAGCCACGTTAATCAGCTGACCAGCGAAGCAAAGCAATGTGACCACTGGGTTACTGCGGTCATGCTGCGCAAGCGCAGGCTGACACACATATACACACACACTGCCAGATGCAATGAAGGCATAAGAGCAATGAATGAAACCTGCCAATCATAGAGACGCATCAAATGCTATGGCTGTCAGGAAACAGAAGTCGAACTCACTTGAAGCTCAAGCAGGAGTAACGAACGCCATCAAGTAAATCAATGTAGCTTCTGCCTGTATTGAAATTAAATATGATAAGAGAAATCCTTTGTAGAAAGAAAGTTAGTCCACCCAAGGAATGTAAAATGCGCCAAATCAAGGCACTGCAAACTAATGATGAAACAACAACAGAAACACCTTGATGGCACAATAACACTACTAAATTAAAACGGTAAAGATCAGTGCTCTACATTTTCCCTACTTATTCAATTGTGGATAGCACTTACGCACACTAACATTATATGGAAAGAAAACTGATTCCTAAAGCACTAATAATATCGACTACTCTTGCAAGAAGAAAGTAGTGGAAAGCACCAATCTTCAACACCATGCCCAACTGGCATAACCAAGAAGTCAGTAACCTGAATTACCTCTTCATATACATTCAATTCAATCACCGTTACATGCCATCAACGTTACCAGAGGAGATATGTGGAATTGAAATATGAGAAAAAAAATAGGGGACGAGACTTTCTCCATGCTATCCTTTCATTTCCTGACTCGTGATGACTCTAAAGAGACGTAGGATCAGGGAATAGCTAGGAAGCCCTCAGTGCCTTCAAGAGTGACACGTGAAAGGAACGTGACTAAGCTGAAAAAAAAACTTCATGAATATGATAATCATCATCGTGTTAATCACCGCCATCATCATCATCCCAAGACATATTCTCGGTACAGCACATGAACTCATTCTGATTTCGTATGCTATGTCACGGTCATGCCTAGATGCATGACCAATGTATAAAATACACATACATGAAGAATCACGCCAAAGACGTAAAATGTTAGGCGCCTCACGATCAGAATGTACAAGGAACTAAAGAGAACGAGCTCACGGGAGCTTCTCTTAAACCTGAAGAGAAGGCAACGACCCTGCCGATAAATAGCCCAGAATATATTAGTAAAGGCAAAGTTACGACAATGGAGGGGGGGGGGGGGGATGAGAACCCCCATCGGATGTAAACCATTAGAAAAATCTCAGTAGGCTACGTTGCTCTGCAACCAATCATAGCAACCACCCAAGCAGAACGGTTTTGCACGTGAGAGAGAGAGAGAGAGAGAGAGAGAGAGAGAGAGAGAGAGAGAGACTGACTCATTGCCCAGTACTGTAATTTAATCAGCAACACCAAACCGTCCCAGGAGAAGATCCCAACGGTCGTCCCTTGATGTCATTTGCAGACTACCAAAACGATGTGAGAATCAAATGGGAATCGCTCACATCAAACCATTTTCCCGCCGGTTGGGATGCCGTCTTGAACATCAGATGGACCGAAAGAATGTTCGTTAAGTCATATCTACCGGATGAAATACTTATTTAAGCCTAAATTAAGGATTTTGAGAGGGGTCACACAATTCTGTTTACACATCTTACATAGGCCTAACGGGATGTTCTCATGGCAGACTAACCAGTGCTCAATCGGTATCAAATAAAATAAAAACATTATAATGCGATGGACTTTCTAAATATAGGATAAGTGACAAGACTGACGACGTATGGAAGGGGCCTAACTTGAGGAAGAAAGATACGATGAATTAAGGAGACCAGACATTAAAAATATATCACAAATTTTCAGGTGAAAAATCAAAGGCTATCAAAACGCAAGAGCAGTTAAAATCTCGAACTACCTTGACAGTTATACACCGGCCCAGGAAACAGTATCACAGCAGTTACCCCTCATCTGAAAAAAAAGGGGGGTGGGGACTTTCCCTTCTGCAAACCACAATGTCATCCACGCCAGGTTCACCTTTTGACCAATAAATCACCAACTGACAATTTCCAATTCCAATTTGCCTGTCAGCAAGCAAATATTTACGATCTATCAACCGACGCTATCAGATCATTTCCTTTGCTTAAAAGCCTCAAGAAATATTACGAGGGTCCTGCTCGACCTTAAACCGCCACTTCGGACACCTCGAACCCGAAATGTTTAGCAGCTAAACCCTGCCATTCATCTCTTCCTCGATGGTAGGTATTCATTCCCAAGTCAAATACCTCGAGAAGACTTCACTGTTAACAGCGTTGGGAGACCCTCGAAATACAAGCCGGGAAGAAGCAACCCTGTGAGGGAGAACACCATGACCCCTCTCCTCCCTCACCACCAAACCTTCCTTCCTCTACCCACTAACCCTGTCCAGAGAGCTCTCGGGACGCCCTCAAGTGCAAGTGATGAATCACCGTGCTATTCTCATTCCCCTTTCACAGCAATACTTTGTCTTCCTTTGGAGGACGTCAACACAAATCATCTGAGTGCTGTTGAAGTCGAGGGTAGGATCGTATTTCCTAAATGCATATTACATCCTCTTATTCATTCTGAAGATTAAGATCATCTAAATAATTAATAACCTGATACTATAGAATATATCTAGTAAAATCTGCCTCGTAGTTTCTAATCTAGTAAAATCTGCTTCGTAGTTTCTCGTCAAACCGTAACTTCAAATCACTATCCCTCTGTACACACGTCAGGTCAGATGAAAAAATGACGTCATACACCAAGAATAACTAGCCGTATTTTCACTTCCAGCAACCTATGACATAAAGAATGCAGGGCATTTAGCTACCTTTGTTTTCACTGATGAACTTTGCTTCTATCTCAAAGATTAATAAACACTTATTCATTCATATATTTGGAAATGAAAAAACTGCTTCCCATTTTTCGCAAAAATAGCTAAGAAACAGTTGGTATATAGCTAGACCACTTTCTTTCACGAAATTTAACGATATGAAGCAATGCACCGCTATATTAACCCAGACTACTCCTAAACAACAAATTATATTTCAGAAAACACGCTCTACATATAAATATATATATATATATATATATATATATATATATATATATATATATATATATATATATATAAAGTGCGTATATATATGTGAGTGTGTATCGAACACAGCCAGACACCTCTCCTCTGGGCTGGCAATTGCAAGGAAGCATAACACGTGAATAACGTGCGCACATCATACCAATTTTCATCCCGTGACGAATTGCTTTTGAAATCTCTCTCTCTCTCTCTCTCTCTCTCTCTCTCTCTCTCTCTCTTCTCTCTCTCTCTGTGACAGCAGAGGAGAAGGAGGAGGAGGAGGAGGATGTACAGGGATGTGAGGACAAAATGATACAGGAGACTGGCTTGCTTGGCTGGGAGGTGTTTGACCCTAAAGAGGTCGTGTTGTGGGACAAAATAATTGTCTACCCTCATGCTTCTTTTTTTTTTTTTCAAAGCAACGTTCAAATACTGATTTAATGCCATTAATCGTTCAGTTACATCAAACGCTCTGGCAAACGTTCTCACAGATGAAAGTCAAAATGATTATCGAATGGACCTTGTAAGTTAGTAATAAAACAATAAGTAAATGCGTGAAGAACACAATGTGTAGAACAACAGCATGTTCATTTTACCGTGTTAATACATAAATGGTAATCTAAAATAAAAGTTTGCATATCTACTTCAGTGTACAATCAAATAAAAGAATTCATGGTCAAACCTTTTCCTTAGAGAAGAATTTATACAATCAGAACTTGGAAAACGCTGTGCTAAGTTCTGGAACCGACAAAAACATCAAGCAGGGAAAAAGTAAAAATGGCACCCAAAGCTAAAGACTAACACAATATAAGCTTCTCACAGGCTGTCATCGAGTTACTTATCTTCAATTATTCTTAAAAGGACATAAAAGAGGTAAAACACCTGAGAGCTACTGTGAATAAACTCCAGCAGGCAGGTATTTTTCATATAAAAAAACCAGGTTCTTTTGCAATTCTACGTTATTCAGTTCTGTTATTTATCGACAAAAAATTTAAAACTCTTTTAGAAAACAAAAACACCCAGCTCTGTCCACAACCTATACTACCCATATTTGTGCTATAAGAGTTTGCGAACATCATGCTGCGCCTTCATCGCCATGAGATTCCTCCAAAAGAAAGAACTTGAAGTGGCAACTAATGCTGTATTTTAAAAACAAAATGTTCATAATTAAAGACATCCAAACTGACACATAATTTTTTTATTTAGCGTCTCATTTTTTTCCACTTGCTTCAATGCTAGATATCGTAATTTTCCTGCATAAACATTTAATCTTAAAAATTCGTGATTGCTGATTTTTTTCCTAACTGTTTAATGCTACGGGATATCTATTAAAATGTAAAAGCTAAAATAACATACTAACGGATGTCACGAGTGAAGGAAAGAAAGTTCTGGGCAAACCTGGAATCAAATGTCCATGACAGCCTTAAATTTTTCATGTTATCCTACCAAAGGCTCCATCACTCATTACGGATCTGAAACTTCCCGTGGATTTCACGCAGCAAGAAAATGCGGTCGATTCTTCAGAAAATTTAATACTGATATTTGAGGCATCTAAGACATGAGTGAGAGTACGCACCGTTGAAGAGCATTTCTGCTTTCCCTTGTGTTCAATTACGGGAAAGAATTTAAGAACGAGAGGGTTCATGGAAATCCCGAAAGTTGACGAGAAATTAAAGCTCAGGGCATATTTATTCCTGGCTTTCTTGCACCATCTCCAACTGCGAATGTGGATTCGTCCAAGATTTGCATGGGTCAATGGAAGCATGAACTCGGATCTGACCTTTATATTGAGTACAATATGCCAACCTACCTACTTAGAGAGAGAGAGAGAGAGAGAGAGAGAGAGAGAGAGAGAGAGAGAGAGAGAGAGAGAGAGAGAGAGAGAGAGAGAGAGAGAGAGAGAGAGAGAGAGAGAGAGAGAGAGAGAGAGAGTTAAAATATACAGAAATATTAGTAAACAGCAAAATGCTGCACAGTTAAACATTGAATCAAGAAGCACCTAGACCCTCCTCTTACACTCTTACATATTTTTTTTACCACCTGAAAGGACGTAAACCATCTCTTCTTTGACATGATAACAATCATCTTCAAAGCCCGGCTAGAAACCATTACACAAAAAGTACAAAAACATGGGAAAGACGTCCGACCAAATATTAGCTTTTGAAAAATTATTTAAAAAAGAACAAGAAATCTCATTTTTGCCTTAATTTTCGTCTTACATATCATAAAAGAAATTAAAAAGGAAAAAAAAAACCTAAATTCTAACCAGCTTTCAACACATGCACCTCAAAACAGGAAACAGGTAGAGAGAGACCTTTGGTCCGTAAAATGTGGAGCAGACCTTCCAGACCACCCAAACACACTCCCGCACACCAGCCCACAAAAACTATCATCATGATATCTTTTCGAATGACGCAATCAATTTTTCGATAGAGTGGCAGCTACCTTAATTTCTTAGGGTTTCAAGAAGATAAACAATCTCATATCAGAAGTGCTTGTAGGCAGCATAATAGTTACAACGATTCTTCAGAGTAAAATGTAAGCATACAAGAAAATATTTCAAGCAAGATCTACCCATATGACCTAAAAAGGCCATATTAAAACGTGCTTCAATATGGATACCGTTCTCTCCTTTGAATGGAAGACCCTGACAGTTATCTAAAATATCCAAGAAAAATTAGCTTTACAATAAAATATTCAAAGGATAAGAGTGTGTGCTTTATAAAATGTATAGCTTTTAATCACTCTACGTCTATTTATAACGCTGAATCTATAACTTCAAGGATTATATTATAGGATTGTGATAAAAACTAACAGCGTAATGCAGGATGATATTCATTCAAAATTTAACAAAAGCATTCTCTCGATTCAGAGGTATGGTAATTTTTCTTGATATGAGAAGGACTTCTGAGAAGAAAAAAAATAACAAGCTTCCTTTTGATTAACAGTTAAAGGAATAAGATAAAGCTGTTTAAAAAAATTAACAAAATAATGAGATGCAAAAACAAACCAATTCGGAATCTTGCTTACAAAAAAAAAAAAAAAAAAAAAAATGACCAGCTGCTGAGAAAATTCTAAGTCTATTTTTGATAACCTGGGGAATTGTACGCGCAAACAAAGTCAAGCATCAATCCACACGCATGAGAGAACAGTAAATATGTCTCCGGTGACTGAGCTCGACCCCAAATTACTTTTCAATCGTCGATTCAGCTGAGCAACTAAGTTCGAGCAGTTTGCTCTGATTAATTCTGCCAGCAAGGCGCTGATCCAGGATTCCCATTCAAATATTTAACAGGATGAGAAGGTCAAGAAATCACATAACCAGAGTGTTTTCAAGGAATAAGGAAGCGATTTACATCATTTCAAAACATATCACAAACATGTAGGTACGTTAACGGGAAAAACTGCAATAAGAACATTTCTTTCTGAACAAAATATGTACTTCATTACACAATTTAACGAACTTGACGTGATAACATTAACAAAAGTTTATAAATACTTTCAGAAATAAAAAAAATATTCGTGAAGAAATTTAAAATTAAGCAATAAATTAGAATACCTTCACAATCATATATATATATATAGATCTATATTATTAATATATATATATATATATATATATATATATATATATATATATCATATATATAATATATATAATATATATATATATAGTATATATAGCCTATACATGCATACATGATGTATATATATATATATATATAATATATATATATATATATATATATATTTATATATATACACATGCATACATACATACATACATACATGTATGTATTAGTATTTCGATTTCTTCCAAATATTCTCGCGACCCCACCCGCCAACCCCTTCGGCCCATGCCCTCACAGCTCAACTTTAAGACTGCTGACGATCGATCGGGCCGTAGTAGAAGCAGCACCAGCCGCCCCGACAATATTCTACATTCAAGGAGAGTTGCTGTCCCACTGAGGCATTCCTCCCCTGAGCGAAGTGTCTCGAGAAGATAATCACTTGGCGAACTCAAAGAAAGTCGCACGAGACGTAGTTTTTAAGCGTTTTGTAAGCAAGCAATCTAGTATATTATACTTTGATGTGTCGGTCTATTGCCTCTCCCTTTATATTTATATGTATATATATATATATATTATATATAATATATATATATATATATATATATATATATATATATAATGTACAAACTACCAAACTACTATATATTAAACTGCATGCGTAAATATATTTTTTTGGTGAGTTCTTATATAGCGGCCGTGATACAATTATCTCTTTGACCGAGTTTGCGTTACTGCTCTTTGATCATATTATTATACATACATGCATACATACATATTATATATAGATATAGATATATGTATAAATTTAGGATACATGGGTGAATATAATCATTTTGTTTTAGCGTTGTCAGAAAAAAAAACAGTTATGAAAAAAAGGTCAATATAACAAGTTGAACGAAAGTTTCTGTAATCATTATACAAATATAGTTTTGTTTTGCTCCAAGCAAAATTACGACGAAATGCCTCTCCAAAGATTTATAACTCAGTCCTATATTGCCAGCTTTCTAACGAGACATGTCTATGATAGGACATCCTTCCCAGAGAGAGAGAGAGAGAGAGAGAGAGAGAGAGAGAGAGAGAGAGAGAGAGAGAGAGAGAGAGAGAGAAATATAAGTAAATAACCGTATAAAATTCGTGTACAGGGCTGCCGTTCTGACCACGTTACTCCAATCGGCACGCAGAAGTGTACTATGATGGCTTACTTCTAGGAGCTGACTTGCAACACGACTAACCAGACAACTTTTCTTGCTTAACCTAAATAGAGCGCTCTACAAATTCTGATGACCAACCAACGGATCTAAAAGTAAAATTAGCTGCCAACAAAAACGGGAATGTAAGATGTCGCTACACCCAAAAAAGGCTAGCCTGGATATTTCCTCAAAATATTGTATTCTACTTAGCTCTCTTTCTTTCTCTCCATATATAAGCTAATATAGCCAACATTTTGGAACGAGTCTCCCTGATGATAGGACTTCACTTACAGAGTATATACAAGATATTTTGGTTTGAGTCTTCCTAATGATAGGCCTTCATTTACAGAGTATATAAAAGATATTTTAGAACGAATCTCCCTAATGATAGGCCTTCGCTTACAGATTATATATACTTCACTTACAAATTATATATACTAAAACATTTTGGTATATGTCTACCTAATGATAGGCCTTCACTTACAGAGTATATATAAGATATATATAAGATATTTTGGTATAACTCTACCTAATGATAGACCTTCACTTACAGAGTATATATAAGATATTTTGGTATAATTCTAACCCATAATAGGCCTTCACTTACAGTGTACGTATATATCAGATAATTTGTTATGAGTCTCCCTAATGATAGACCTTCACTTACACGGTATATTAGACTTTCACTTACAAGGTATATTATACATATAACAGAGTACATATAAAACACGAACAAAAATACTTTCTAATTCAAACAATTACTGTTTCCATAACTATCAGTACCTTCACAGAACCTCGACACACGAAGACATTTTTTCCATCTTAACGAATGCGTCGCCACATTGCATCGCCTCGTCAACAAAACATCAGGTGTCAAAGCCTACCCAAGACAATGCTGCTGCTACTGTTTCTATAATTTCTAGGAGAGGAGAAACTGCCGTAACGGATAGAGAGAGAGAGGTCGAGCCTGAAGATGAGAAGCCTCTCATTAGTAGTCAGGTGGTTAGGTGGCAATGGCTATGTGGCGGCGCATTTCGTCATTTGAGGCGTTCGCCAAACGACCGCCTCTTCATTTTCTTGGAGAGAGAGGGAGAGAGATCTCGCAATCTGAAACATTTGCAAGACGCCAGTTCTCCTCAGCAAAAAAAACCGAGATCACTGCAATTGAAGTGAGGCGGGGGAATATATACACTACTTGAGAGTTGTAACCTCTAGAGAATTAATACAAAAAGAAACAATTAAGTTCACACTTCGAGTCATTGAGCACGGAAAAAACAAACTGACATTTCTTTATCAACATATAAATAAAGTCACGCACAGATCTATCCAAAACTAAGCATGTTACATACCGGTCCTTAATTCCATACGACCTTCATTGCAAGAGGTTTCAGTACACGAAAACGTCAAGCGAAGACAAGAAATAATGAAAAATGAACTTAGACTACATTGAAACACAGTTCAAACTGCAAATATGCTAAATTGAACCTAACAATAATCATATTCGATTCTTAGCGGCTGGAAAAGAGGATAGAGGCCAAATGAGCCACCAAAAACCAAAACCTTAAACTTGCAACGGCATTGGTTCGTAATCACCTACCACAAAATCCATAATTAGCTGTGACTATTTACGTGGCTCCCTCCACCCCCGCAAGAACCAATAGTTATTTGAGAGAGAGAGAGAGAGAGAGAGAGAGAGAGAGAGAGAGAGAGAGAGAGAGAGAGAGAGAGAGAGAGAGAGAGAGAGAGAGAGAGAGAGAGCCTTTATACTTTGTCGAGGACTTCATTTACAAGATTGCATGAATTCACCGAGCCTGTCATACTACTAACATGGTCAAGGCACACTAAACATAAGCACAAGACATCAAGGCAAAATACATTAGTGGTTACCATACATCAACATTCACCAGAAACAATGCCTTGAAATATCACTACCTGAACAAACAACATCGGAACACAGACCTTGGAAATTGATGTATAGTAATAAAGAGCCTTCACGCTCATCGAAGCAGAGGAGTTAAAGATAATAATAATAATAATAATAAAAAAAAAACTCTTCCAAGCATAATTACTAATGAATTAAAGTACTGATGACGGATAAACGTTTATTCTACTACTTTTCGTGAGATAATCTAGACCCAGAGGGATTATATTTTACCTGGCACAATCTTCAATGCAAGAGAATTTTCAAGTGCATCACCCATGGCGAATACGAAAACAATGTCTTACAAACGAGTGTGTGTGTGTATTATATAAATAATACGTCTGTGTGTAAAAATTACCCCAATTTTTAACATTCCCGCTCTAGATGGCCTGCTATGAAAATAACACTCCGAGAGAAAAATGAAGGAAAGCAAATGTGCCTAACAATATTTTAGGAAAAGTTGTCTCAGGGAGGGTATCGAGTGCCCTCATCTAGCTCAGATGTGACTGAACAAAAAAAAGGGTGAAGGCAGAAAATAGAACCGAACTCCATAGGAGTACGAAGATAGCTGACAGCATATAGCCAACCTTGCAAAAAAGACAACTATGACGAAGAAACCCCCAAGGAGGGGAGGTGGGAGGAGCCAAAGGAGTAACGTGAGGTGGGGCGATTGCCGGAGGTGACTGGAGGAGCGGTAGGCCCCGTAGGCCCTTTCTGGAGCCCCAGGGCACCGCCATTACACTCACGTACAACCATAACAACGCCACCGAAGCCACCACTCTTGCCTTTTGTATTTATCTCATGCACGTCAGGGCAGGAGAATTCTCTTTGACTGACCTTCAAGTGGGATGTGGTGGAGGAGAGGGGGAAGGGAAGGTTGGGGAACGAGGGGAACACAACTCCCACTAGCCACTCCTCACCATCTTGAGAAGGAAACAACAACCAGCTCCTTCAGGCTTCCAAGGCCCTGCCTTTGGGCTTTGGCCACCGTTTCAAATCAAATACTGCGGTTCCATGCATCACAGCTGCGGTCGTATTTTATCAGTTTACCATACTTAACCTAAATACGGTTAGCAAATTCGCCAAAGAACATGTAATTATAACTCATAATACATACACACACACACATACACACACATACATACATACACACACATATATATATATATATATATATATATATATATATATATATATTTGTGTGTGTGTCTACTTGAATTCTTAACGGTTCTCAGAGTAAGTATTATAAAGTAATTGACCCAGTGAAGAAAGTATCCTGCCTACATCACTTCGACAGTATAAGTTAGACATAGACATCACCCTCCCACCCCCATCCCATAAAATATAAATAGATAAATAAGTACAAAGTGGTCCTAAGTAGCACAAAACTCTATTTTACTTTATGCAGCATAAATTTCACTTCCCAGTCACGAAGCTTTCAAGATCCCTCGAAAGATATTTTTCCTTCAAGAAAATATCTTCGACTTATATCCATAACACACGAAAAAAATATGATATTAGCATAGGAGGTCCTCATTCATTTGTAAAGTTGACAGAACAACAATGACACAGTAAAACTCTAAATAGCAACTAAATTGACGCGCGACCAACCACTAGCCATGCACGAACCTGACGGTAACCGAAACGATGCCTCCTTCTATTTTCAGTTAGGTAGTCAAGCTACAAAAATATGACTGTCATTTGAGAAGACTGAGAAGAGACTGCATGAATGAGTGACTTCTGTTTCACGTGGCTAACTTGCGGTTAGGGTTACACTCGTCAGTCCTAATTGCACTGGAAGAAACTTTCAACTAATTAATACCTGGGTAAGCTAATCAAGTGAGGCTAAGGGGAAAAAATGAAGTGTAAGCAGTTGTGTATGCAAAGTGATCTTAGGACGTACAGTACACATGAATATGAAATCTAGACATTATAGAATAGGATTAAGTTAGAATCAGTCCGTACTTGAGCTAATATGGTTTGTTATAGTCAATGACACTTCTGATTTCGCAATTGTAGCCTACATGAAATGTCAGATGGAGCTCGAGCTGTGGGATGTGTTCTGATTGCCGAACTGACCCGTAGGATCACGTCTTGGTTCATCTCGAAGGATCTCCAAGAATGATCTTACTTTTTATAAATAAGCGTCATGATTTCTTTTTCGTAAGCAACGAACAAGACTATTTTACAGGTTACAGGTTGAGAGTAAAAAAATGCACGAGCAATATCAGACGCGTATTGGTTTGTTTGTTTATATAGTGTTTTTACGTTGCATGGAACCAGTGGTTACTTAGCAACGGGACCAACGGCTTTACGTGACTTCCGAACCACGTCGAGAGTGAACTTCTATCACCAGAAATACAC
>NC_087200.1:130963420-131005920 GCF_015104395.2 Macrobrachium nipponense
GCCTCCATGAAAATTATATCCGCGATGGAGTTCTCCAGCTAGCCACGAACACGATAATCCGTCTTTTACAGAGAGAAACCGATACTATAGCATACCACCGAGCGAGACCAGGGAAACCAAGATCACTATGAAGGGCAGAAGGGATACTATTTCGAAACGGTCTGTGAACTAAAATTAAATCCTCAAATCTCGTTTTTATTCTTTGTGAATCGTAAGCTAACTGATGGTGCACATCAATAAAAAAATAGAACTTGAAGATATTCTCAACAAAAACAAAATAAACACTGGAGTGCATTAGAAAAAAGTTTAAGATTAAAAGTGATTGCAAATGACACAGAACTTCAGGCAGTGGACCATATAATTCTCAAACTTTAAAGATAAAGATTTTTCTCGGAAGTAATATGAGGGAGCTCTTGCTTGTAATGGACGATATAAATTGCATTTCAGTTAAGTAATTTTGATGTAAGAAGGATTTTTTTAAATACTCTCCTATTACAAAATCTTACTACTCTATTTTGGCTACAATATGGAATACCAAAGTCAAGACGGGAGAAACACAAACACTCACTCGCACACACAGTATAGTTTACTTAATACAGCCTACACACCGGTAAAAGACTAAACAGAAATACTGATGACAACCTCTGACAATGGTTTAAATTGTTTAATTTATATATATATATATATATATATATATATATATATATATGTGTGTGGTGTGTGTGTGTGTGTACATTTGTGTGCGTGTACACTTTATATTATATAAATACACATACATACATAGATATATATGTAATACACTTATCGCTAAAACTCTTAAAACTAAGATGTTGTTCGGCAATAAGCAAACGATAACAAAAAGAAAACATCCACTCAAGACCCTCACTGCATCCACTAAGGCACCGACGAAAGAAAAATAGAACCAGATAAAGCTAAGGGAGGCATTCAAACATAAAAATCCAAGAGACCTTAAAGGGAGGGGTGGGGGAGAAAACAGGTGGAGGCGCAGAAGAAAAGAGAGAGATGCCGTCTCGTAACATTCCTATGGTGATTAGTGGAGTGGTCGGAGGGATTCACCACTGGGGAGTTCCTCAAATTCTGAGGATAGCCGAAGACTATTTGGCGGCCTCTTCCCAATCCACGAAGATCGCCCGGCGATAATAATCTGTTCTTCGTAAAACCAAACGACATTTGTGAACTGAAAGGTTAGTAAAATTCTGAGTACATGCATGATAAATAGCCACTGAAATACTGAGACTCCGTTAGCTACTTATCACTTACTGAAGACTTCCAACTTGCTGATCGACGACACTGCCTATAGACATATCAAATCGGCCGTACAATTCCCATTACCAAAAGTCAAAAGTATGTCAAATTTTTACTACACCAAATTTCGGATTCACATCTCTATCAGTGAAATGAATAATCTATGAAATAGATTACCTATACTGACCATGTACAACCCCTGCCTCTAATCAACACTGAAAAAAAAATGGTCTGTAAATCATTTTTCTGCCGCAAGACAAACTATATCCCAAACGTATATCAAAATTAAAATGTCTACAAACTTTAATAAAAGGAGTGAAAATTCAGGGAAATAATATCACCGAACCCATTCACCACATCGACAGAATCCTTACAAATGATCTTTAGTAGCATAAGAGTATATAAGTCGGCTCACATGAAACAAATGTATGCTATATACAGTAGGTTCCGATGATAGGATGAAGCCCGCAGAAAATACCAAAGACCCAAGAGATTTCGTGTGGTCATAAAGAAGGAATTAACCCGAACGAAACGAAAAGGTCAGGGCGCTGCAGATAGTTCCAAAAATCCCTTGACGTGGGAAATGATCCCGTCCAGGAGGTAATGGCTAGGCAATGAGATGGTCAATGACCCCTTTTGCATAAAGGGACGTGCCATAACAACCTTCAACCTGCATCTTGCAATATCCTGGTACGTAGTATGTACCTATGAGAGTATTATATATATATATATATATATATATATATATATATATATATATATATATATCAATACGTAGAATCTGCTGGTCACTTTTTACCAGATACAGAGGGCATTGCGGCTATTACAATTATATGTATATACCAGTATAATATATATATATATATATATATATATATATATATATATATATATATATATATAATATTATATATATATATGTGTGTGTGTGTTTGTGTGTGTGTGTGTGTGTGTGTGTGTGTGTACATACACACACATACACACATATATATAATATATAGTATATATATATATATATATATATATATATATATATATATGAGAGAGAGAGAGAGAGAGAGAGAGAGAGAGAGAGAGAGAGAGATTAACTGTAGAAAGCTTAACATTTGTTGCCGAACTTGTCAATATCAAAGGCTACTTTAGTAGTCCGTCAGAGCATTTACTCAAATGATATATAGTATAAGTGATGGACCATTGAAATTGTTACCCCGCCAAGCCTCTCACAAGTACAGCACAGGCATCAATGGGCTTGCCCTTCAAGGCAGCACCCAATTCCCCAACCCCCAACCCAAGAGAGAGAGAGAAAAAAAAAAAAAAAAAAAACCAGGAAGGGGGGAGGGAGGGGTGTCGAGTTTGCGAGGCCAATAGGGTCAAGGCGAGTAAGCTCATGTTGTCCACAATCCTCAGGATATTCAGAGAATTCCTTTGTGAGCTTTCAAAGGACAAAAATAAACCGTTAATATAATGATATTCTCGTCATTACCCTTTAGAAAAAACATCGGAGGCAAGTGTTTACAAAACAGGATGCGGCAAAACCAAATTAAGGTCGCAACTTGCATTAGCGGCATAGACGATAATGACTCAAGACAAACACAGTATATACAGACTGGGTTGCTGTGCTAGATTACCGTCTGTAGGCGGAGTCCTTCCGTCTCGTAGGAACTCCTACGCAAATTAACTATTCACTCACTCATAGAGAGACTTCCTGTGCATCCTTGACCAATATCTTCATTTTCACTGCGTCTGGCTACCGCTCCCACGTCAAAGCATTGTAATCAAAGAGCAAGAAATGAAATACTCTAAATTATTATGAAGGAATTAGTTTAATAAATAAAATGTCATCCGTGCAAAACTACACATAATTACAGTTATCATAACTAGACAAAATCAATTCAGGGACATGACCGGAAGTCTCTCAGTCATTTAGAACGTAACGAATACCAAGGTTCCCCTACATTTCCTAAAATACTTGAAACAAAGGCGGCGATTATTATATGGAAGCAACAAATGAAAGCAGTTGCTTTCTGATTTACACATTAGTAAAATATAAATATTTGATTTAGATTTCATGAAAATGTATATATATATATATATATATATATATATATATATATATATATATATATATATATATATATGAAACATTCTTAGACAAGGCAAGAAACCCATACCTACGAACTTATACATATCAGTAGCAGCTACTAGATCCTGTAAAAAACCTGTTTACACTTTACACCTGACTAAAGTAACATTACCCGGAGTTAGTCATAAATGACACTAAATATGGACGCTACGGACAAAGGCTCCACGTTCCGCTGTGAAATGTTTTCGAGTCAACCCTTTGTCAACAGTCTCGTTTTCATGTACATTTCACTTCAGTGTTTCAGCATCTAGAGATTTATAGGCAGTGGCATTATTTATGTAAAATTCTTCGCCATTTAGAGGTTGCTGATGAGCGGCATAAACAATGGGTAGGTCACTGCGATATTGCAATATGCCTTAGAAATCGAATATAATTATATACAAATGATCGGTTCACAAGCAAAGCTAGGACCAAAATGAACCTTACGACAAACTGAGAACTTTAAAAACAATTAACATTAAAAAGATGGGAAAACAGCATGGCTCCGTCATCTCACTCTCAGCCTTACTGTATTAATCAACGCAATGAAAAGCATATCATAACTGAATTATGGCGCCATCGAAAATTACTTGCCCATTGTGAGTCAGACCTAACTAGCGCTGATTTAAAATTAGCAACACGCCTTGTATGTTTTATATTTTCACTTCCATGGCAACGTCACTGTGGTAATTACCATACACATTAACATAAAAATGGACATCCATCGAAAAAACAGCCAAAAACTATAATATACATACATACATACATACATATACATTACATACACACACAAATATATACATAGTATATATATATATATATAATATATATATATGTATATATAATATATATATATATATATATATACACATATATATATAATATATATACCTATAAATAAATACATAGTTTTCGGAAGTCTTCAAGAGAGTTGTACCGACATATAAAAGCTCGACAATGTAGGAAAGACAAGGGAAGAATAACACAATGATTCAACAGGGTAGATGTATACTGATCACAAATCTTGGAAGAAGTACGCATGAAACATACATTCCTCCTAATCAGTAACAATTTTTACGGGCTTCCTGGTAAAATAAAAGGAATATGCATAGGTGGGTAAAGCGATAACTCTCTGAAATTATTGTACCACAATGAACCTTGTAAGCAACTACCACCTAATGCTAATGAGGCAACGCTCAAGGAGAAAGGTGCAGCCTACTCCGAAAGAATCATAAACTAATGAGCACGGAAGTGACGGGGAGACAAGAAAGACTTTTCCCAACAAAACAGCGGAAATGCCACCAACACGAACTCCCGCCTAAGTTTGTCGTTTATGATCCACAGACGCCACCGACCTCCCGTACCCATGACGCCTGGAGAACCTTCAGGCGACCCGCTACATGTGGGAGGGATACCCAGGTATACCCAGGGAAGCTTATCTAAAGGATACTGGCCGATGGGAGAGGGAAGAAAGGAAGACTGTCGAGAGTTTGAACAGATGGGAATCCTCCTCAGCACCGCAGCTGACCTTGCGTTATTATTTTCTTTGAAGAAGAATCTGACGACGCAAACCACCAATCTTCCGAAATAGGTACAATATTAGAAAGATTAACTGACACCAAAACAGTTTTTTCTTCTTCAATAACTCGGTCATTTCTTCGCCGACAAATTTCATTGATCGAAGAAAATGACAATTGACAACCATGTATCCAACTATCCTTCAAAAACTATATGTCGAAGTCAAAGTGAAGGAGAGAGAAAGAGAGAGAGAGAGAGAGAGAGAGAGAAAGGTCCAAGGAGAAAGAAAGGGCAAGGAAGATGTGAGATGCTTTGTAAGCCTCTCACCTCAGACGCAAGCTGCAAAAGCACAAACAGGTTTTCTACCTCTCACGGCGTACAGCCAACTCACCCCGCCGTCTCCATATTTATCGCCACAGTTAGCATACGCTTCACTCTTTTTGCACGTTGTCTGCCCCAACACAGTACAGAATGGGAGTTCCCTTCCTTATTAGGTATATATTAAGAGTTTCCTGGATACCCCCAGAGAGCGCTATGGGGACCAAATCATTTTCAAGAAAATTCAGGAGAACATGACAAGGGCTCTCTTTTGTTCATCAAGTTGGGTCATAATCTTATATAAACAATAGTAAAGTGTCTAAATCAAATAGTAGCTTATTGTAGTACGCCCAAACTAACAAGAGAAGCTCATGTACTGAGGTACTGATAACTTAGTGTACTTCCAAACGAACGCAAACTTACCTATTTGTTATACAGTGTTTTTTTATTTCCAAATGACGATAAACATTATTACACAATATGCGAGACCAATCTTCTTTATTTATAGTCATTCTAGAATTCCATACAGATACACACGATAAATATGTAATACACACACGTACATTATCAATTTACCAGCAATGCTACTATACCCCCTGGATAAACTTCTTACGATCGCATTATACAGACAGACATAGGTAGAGTTCTAGTTTGATAGGTAGACAGTGCACCACAAATTATTCAAGTTGAGGTCAGATGGAAGGCGTTACAGAAGATTTTACACTCGCGAATGGCACAAAATGAGAAGCAATGATCAAAGCAGACACTATTCTCTAGCAAAAAACACCACATTGCCATATTGGAATACAGTACAGGACCCTGCGGTAACACCGGCAGCAGAATCAAATGAGTTAATAACCTCGACCAATTCGGTCGTGTGTGTTTTCTGCATGTGACTCGCTAACCCACATCGAACAATGGTTAATAACTCTCTGTTCATGTTATAAAAAAATGATTTGCTTGCAACCTGTCATTACCTAATAATGAAATGTTAAATGTTAGAAATCCAATAACCATCTGAAAACGAATCAAACTTTATATAGCCAAAAAATAATCTTGCTGCATCTGCCGACAAATCCCCTCCAGCAGACACAGTGAGGAGGACGTCGTGCTTTCACGGGTCTTTTCTTGTCGTCGTTTTGACACGATTGTCATGTTTTTTTTAAATTGTTTTTTGTAGTTACAACAGAGGAAAAAATCCGGAAAATGATACTGAAGGCTCCACTGGAAAAAGAAGGCTATTTTTATATTTTTCTTTTCTTACAAGCTTATGTTTTTGTTTCTTCCTTAAAATCTTCAGCAAGACACCGTCGGGGAGAGATTCAAAAGGCCATAAACCTAAGAGGGAAAAATCAGCATGCAGAGAGAGACAGGTTATAAGAAAAAGTAATAAATATATAAATACAAGGGAATGAAAAATAAAGCCGGTACACCTGAATTCTGGAGACGTCAACAAAATATTATTTAATTTATGGGAGAAACGATAATCTATCCGACCGTAAGATGGTTTAATCGCAAAATACATTAGAGCAAAGACTCTTCTATTAACAGCTAGCTGACCCCCGCCCAAAAATGGGTTGCAATTTAAAACCTTTATAAGTTCAAACTATAACAATCTGAGACGCGAACAAAATTCAGACAAAGTCATTCTCAGCTCTACAGACTTTTCATTGAGAGTCTATCGCTTTGTCCACCACTAAAACTTTCAAATCTACAGTTCCTTGTGATGACAACAGGACTCAGTCGGGCTAACTGACACCAAGATGAAAATACAAAAGAAAAACATTCCTTCTACAAGGAAGGAAACAAATCTAACAATTACTTAAAAAATATTATATCTATTAAACGGGTATGACATAATTTAAAATTACAGCTCTGAATGAATAACCAGGGAGAGTTTTTGTGCATGAAGTTAGGATGGATGCCTCTTCCAACAATACTCTAAAAATCTCACCGTAAATAGAATTAAATAACATCCAGCAAAATAACTGCAACAACCCGTGAGGCATACAGGATGATTAGCCTTGTCAGGAGAGATATTTTGCTAAGTAAGGGTTCAATGGTGACAGTGATAAAGGAGTATCTTACTAACGCGGAAACCAACAACGCACTGAAAAAATTGTCACTGTAAATAGTTCCTTAAACGTTCAACGGTCAACCTAATATATCTGCTTTTCCAGTTTCCGAACTGATTCGTACTACTCAACGCTAAGAACCCCATAAAATAAAACCTTGCTTTTCAACAGATCTAGTTTCGGAAGATATAAAATGCGGCATTTTTCAATGTAAACAACTATCAAAATCCAGAGGGTTTACAAGCGAAATTCTAATATTAGTTTTTCATTTCTATACAAATTTGAGGGTTCATCTCATTTCCTGACACAATATCCCAACACCATGCCGGTTATAGCGTTTTGCCGACATTCCAAAGAAAAATGAAAAAATGGAGGAACAGATAAATATATACTATATATATGTATATATATAATCATACACAAACATATAAACACATAAAGGACATGAATGTATTGTAATGTGAAAGCAATAAATAAATAAAGGACATAATTAAAAGAAAATAAATAAAATGCTGTTGGCATTTTCAGTAGCATGCGTGAGCTTTATGTTCACAAATTAACCTTTTCCCTCACAACTACACAGCTATCGCATTAGCCTAGCTATGTAACTTTGCTAACTTTACTGGAGCTCACCCTTTGCTATTATTACATGCCAACATTGGCTACCTGTGAAAATCTAGCTTGAGCGCAATAAACCCAGATGGTTCCAATACGCAACAATGCAGTTTGACATTAAACCCTCAGCAAGAGAAAAGCCCACGATTACTGGTCACGACGGACCCTTATCTAGATTGTATCAACAAACTTTCTCTCTGACACAGACACCGCACGTGATATGGCCCATACACTATCAAAAGATCTGGGCAGTTGGTGTGTGACTCTAGTCATAACGCCTTCAATAGGCATGAATAGAAAGTGAAACTTCATACGCTGTTATTTATGCTTTCTGACCATAGGGTGATGAGCAATACCGACGGTTCCTGATAGTACAGCATATGCCCCTAATTTTAAAACTTATAGTTTTAGACTGAGCCATTCTTGTGCTGGCACGCACTGTTGCTCCTGTAATAGACCAGTCCGTAACTTTCATTCCTTTTGGCTGTAGATGTAAATAGTTAATTTAATGGCAGCAATAAACAAGTGAGAACACACTTTAGAGTAAAAACTTGAATACGTCAGTTACCAATATCAAAGTTTCGCAGTAAACAGCTAAAATATAAAACACTGGATGGAATCCAAATAACCTCTACAAACCAAAAATTCAGATAAAGAACGCAAATACGACCGCTGCAGTGGAGCTTTGACAGATGAACGAACAAAACGTAGTAATATTGCGCATAAACCTCAAGTGTGGGTAAATTTTCTTTTTATTTTACCTAACGGAAACGGAGCAGACATCAAAGTGAAAAAGTAAATAATTAATCATTACTACATCACACTTGCTTGTGACACAACACTGCCTCTAAACTTACAGTGGCTCGGAGCAAAAGACAGAATGGTGTTGTATGATATACTGACAAAAGAAAAAACTAAAAAATAATAACTTGCAGTATACTGATGGGTATACTGTCATTTTAGTGGCCTATGTCAATTTTCCTCGTAAAGTACTACGAATAGACATTTTCATTTAACACTGTTAAAGTGCATATTACGGTTATTCGAAATAAAATGTTAACGTTAAACATCATTTGATACTGATGTCTGGCCAATGAAATTCGCTCTAACTTCAAAACGTAATATATATATATATATATATATATATATATATATATATATATATATATATATATATAGAACTGAATCACAACCTTCTGGAGCGTGATAAATATCTAAATAAAGGCAAAAGCCACGAAGGAAAGTGAAACGAACGAGTACTGTGAGGCCTTTCGACTCAATGTCCTTTACTTAACAGGCTGCTAAGTAAAGGACATTGAGTCGAAAGGCCTCGCAGTACTCCGTTTCGCTTTCCTTCATGGCTTTTGCCTTTAATTATATATTCATAACGTTCCTATATATATATATATAATATATATATATATATTATATATAAATATATATATATATATAATTTAATGTGTTGTTGCTTTGATGTTTATGATTAAGTTGGCATTAGGTATGCGAGCAGGGGCTCTTACTCGGAAAGCAGGCTGTAATGTGTGCGTGTGCTTGCGTGCAAGCATGTGTGTGTGTGTGTGTGTGTGTGTGCTTATGAGTCATTAGGGAATGACAATAACAGGGTACAAGTGTTCAGTGTCCGTTAAGCCGAACCCTTGCGGCACATTTTCAACGATATCTAAACAAAGACGGCATGATACATATAATTTAATGTAATGAATATTGTTTTTACTTTTATACTTACACTCTTCTTATATATAATTCTATAGGCTTTGCCCGTTTATCTTATGGCAAAACTACTGAAGATAAAAAACAGAACTGCAAACTAATATATACTATATACTCAAACACACGAGTAAACACGCTAGAGCAAGAAGAGCAGAGCGGCTTTTGCTGTCAACCATTTTTGACTTGAGGAAAAGAGGATGAAAGTGGCGGTGACTCTAGTCTTGTGTTCATGAAGAACCTCCACCTTTTTGGAGTATCAATGACTTCATTGCCGTCTATCCATAAGAAACCTGTAAGGTTAATAACTGCAATACGGAGTCAATAGGTTTAGTTATATGTTCAAACCAGCAATTCCTAGAATGTGAAATCCTGCATTACTTTGGTATTACCTGACCCCTAAAACGTTCCTCTTCAAATAGGAAACAAATACTAATATTATAATAAGCTCTCTATATCTTCCTCAGATAGCGAAGTTTGATTTGGGCAGTCCACTAATATATCCTGCAAACCGGCCAAACTACGGAAACTTAATCGAGAAAGAAAATTTAATGTTAACAAGATTTAACCATTAAATCCATTAACTAACATTACTCACCCATTTTAACTTATGTCTAGGAAATTCCTAAACGGCCCACTATTCGTAGCCATGTTTTGCCTGAACAGACAATGCGCATCACTCACTTGTATGCCATGCAAAGCTGGATTGCAATGGTATTTTACTACCAGCCTATATAGCACAATTATAAATTAAAACAAACTTAGAGCAAACCGTAACAGTCCAGCTGAACCTAGATTAATCTAGTAGCCATGGCAAAAAACTCAAAGCCTGAATAAGATCGTGAAAGCACCATAGTCCGTATCTTCATGAGCGTAACAAAATCATCGGAAAAATACGGGGATTTAAAACCTCTAATAGATTTCAAGATTACAACTAATCATACTTTAGTGCATCCCCTAAATTCAGACTTGAATAATATGCGTGAGTACGCTAAACATTTAATTAATATAGTATGTCCAATGTTCACGGTTAGAACCAATGTTCTCTGAAGGTAACATGCTCATGTTTATCACAGCACATCGATACTTCGCACTGCTAGCTACGTAAGTATAAATATAAAGGTGTACCATCAATTTCACGACCATAAATTGTAACGTGAAAGAAAATAATCCAAGCCACTAAATGAGTCTGAAACAAGAAAAAAACCATAACTCCTTTACCATATAATTCTCGCATTTATTTCCGAGGTCAGTGGGTTATTATCACAAAGTTTAATCTGCATTATATTTCAACATACTTACAGCGGGATTTGTAAACTACGTATAGGCTTAGACGTAAATCTACCCGATTCGGCAAGACTTGCAACACAAATTACAAAGCTGCGCTGATGCCAAATTTCCTCGCTTCCATATTTCGAAGTTAATATTAGGGTACAGTATCGATAAACCTTCAGTAGACTACATCATCAAAGAAAATCTTAACAATGAACTGACTGATTTCAAGTTTAAATAAACCAAACATAAGTAATACTATGCTGCAATTTTAAGACAAGACTACCTAAGGTAGACAGTATTCCTAGGTCTATGGCTACAACATTTCGATTGAACCTGTGACAAAAATCAAACTGAAAAGAAAAAAGAAAACGGCAGAATTTTACATGTACTTCTCGTCATCATTCCTTACGTACCCCCGGAAAAAAATATACACATTCATATCGAAAATCTATTAAACCCTGATGGGTGCAAACCTCCCTTAAAGAGGAACTGACAGTCGACCGTTGGAGAGGACCGAGCGAGATGCGGCAACCTAAAGAGCGAAGAGATATGGAACACGAACGAACGCTAATGACTCACCCACAACCATTACAAATAGAATTTTCTTTACGTACCTTACTCTGGCGATGATATCACGACGTAATCCACTAAACGACAGGGCCTTTCAGCACCGAAAATCCAACACGAAAGATTTATAAGGTCAAGTATGTTATAAGCACACGTTTCCGACACACCGGTACCAAAAAGGAACCACCAAAGATTCCCTCAACTGAGAGACGCCTCGAGTGGTGAGCGAGAGAGACGGGGAATCTGACAACTCACCACCATCCAATCTCTCCTTTCATATCGTAAGTTAACGACAAATTCGTTGGGGATACACAATTCTTATGATATTCCAGATGGTAACAGAACTTTAAAATGGCACTCTGGAGTTACATACTCCAATTAAATCTATTTTCCCTTTCAACGAGCTAATATCACGAAGGGCCAGCACAGAAACCCTCCCAACAGAATGGCCCACGCCAGACTGACGCAAGGTTGAATTCCCTCCGATCATCTGTGGTCGTTAGGGGGGAGGGGAAGTATGAGGAAACGGGGGAAGGGAGTAAACGAGGAGGATTTCTCACGCCAAGCTACGCTCTCTCACGACCTGCTAGTCTACGGCAGTTTACTTATTATTCTTCTTAAGTTCCAGAAAACCACATACGCAACCAAGACTGAAAAAATTAAAACATTGCAAATGAAAAAAGAACGTCAGACATTCGTATAATACACATACCGGCATAATAATATGGCGCCGTAGTTATAGTTATCATCAAACAGCTGACGCACTGGCTACACGTATGGCTGAATTAAAGTCTGGGGCCATTAGAAATCAAAATCGGGGGAAACAATAGTACGAATTCTCGGTAGTACTCCAGCTTCGTCAATGCCATGAATGATCTGATACCAGGAACATAAATGGGATCAGTATTCAGATGATTTACAAAATATGGCACATCACAGAAAACGAATTAAAATTTAATCGAATCATACAACGACCCATCCCCTCTCCCTGCTTATAGCCTGTCTTGTCCAGTGAAACCAAATGAATTAAATCGTGTATTGCAAGTCATTACTATATGTAAATAAGAGAATATCCACGCTAAAAAAAAGGTTTATCGTCAATATCATTTTCGTTTATTTTAGACGACAAGAAGTTAGGTATTCGACAGCATATTCCAAACAATTTCATGATATTCATTATATATTATAAACTTTTTCTGACAAGTAAAAGGGATCCGCTTGGTAACCGAGTGAGAGTCGATAGGAGAGCCTCCAAAGATAAACCCTGATGATGATGATCATGATGATGATGATATAGACATTAGTTCTGGCTGACCAAATTCAAATCGTGCTACGCATTGGTCGACGGGACAGCAAACCCAGTGCTCTTATTGAAGTCAAAGTCTGAGGAAAAAGAGAAAAAGTAGGTAGGAGGTGAAAGAAGTGGTACAGAAAACTAATTCGCTTACATTCTGATCTTGAAGAATTAATTTCATTTTAGAGGGAACTTCAGAACTGCATGCATAAAGCTTTATAGCTCATATGAGCATAGTTGCATTATACATCATAAGATTATATACGTATGTATGTATATATATATATATATATGTGTGTGTGTGTGTGTGTTGTGTGTGTGTGTGTGTATGTATGCATATATATATAATTAATATATATATATATATATATATATAATAAAAGGAGCCCATAAAAAACACCAAAATATAGAGAAAAAAGTACTATATTTCAGAGACTGCAGTCCTCTGGAATATAGTACTTTCTACATTTTGGTGTTTTTTGGGGGGGGTTCCTTTTATTAGATGGAATTCAACTGCAACCAGTATATATATATATATATATATATATATATATATATAATATATATATATATATATATATATATGTTCTGTTCCAACAAAATTTCATCTAATAAAAGGAACCCAAAAAAACACCAAAATGTAGAAAGAAAGGACTATATTCCAGAGACAGCTCTATCTATTCAGGTAGGTAAGAAGTGAGAAGAGTTACGGGAACGGTGGTATTTATACCAAAAGATCCATCCTCTTGGTATAAATACCGCATTTTCTGTAAATTCTTCTCTTTCCTTACCTACCTAAGGAGAGAGACAGCTGTTTCTGAAATACAGTACTTTCTTTCTTTATATTTTGTTTACTGTTTTTATGGGCTCCTTTTATTATACACACACACACACACACACACACACACACACACACACACACATACACACATATATATATATATATATATATATATATATACATATATTTTAAAAAACTCTAAAAAAAACTACATATACTAGAAGGAAGGTTATGGAAACGTTCGTCAAACTCATGTTACGCCAAGTCCTTTACGGAATGTTCACATATTGTGATTCAGAGAGAGAGAACTATAGCAGAGTCCACCTAGCTTTGCAGCTAAGCCCCGACAACTGCTCGCCTATGATTGGCTAGCTCTCGAAAGTGGAATGATGTCACACTAATTAACCGTCCATATGATTACCAGTACAGATTCGAATCTGTCGGCAACGTTGAGTTCCGTGCATGAGTGATGACACCACAGACTTGAGTTCCCAGAGTTGTGAGGTATGCAATTGACATCTCCGATGAAAGATAGTATCCATATTAAGATATATATCATTATGACGATCTTGGATCATTCTGTCTGTGCATCTTTTTTTTTATCATGCACAGCCTAAATACACAAGCAACTTGCTTTTTTAATCTGTGTTGGCCTACGTAATCAGTCCCACATGGACCACATTAACTGAAAGATTAGGCCTGCATATTTTTCAGGCAATGACAAGGTATACACCCAAGCGTCAATTTATTATATTTTTAGGTAATGACACATCAGATCCTTACAATTTGAGGCAATGACAGGGCATAAGCCTGCAAGTCAATTTCTTATTGCAAATAGTTTTATACCCGTATCTATCAGAAATAAAGTAGCTTTTATTTAATATAGTAGCTTCAACTCCATGACTTATAATACATATGCATACAGTGGAATATACACGTATAAGCACGTGCACATACACATAGTAATTGTAACGCCCCTTATACCACAAGGAATAAAAGTAAACTTGTGGGCATGTAGCCGATGGGACACATAGACCGATCACTGTCTCAGGCTGACACACAAGTATCGAACTGTTCTCAATAAATTATGAAGAAAATATATTTACGAAAGGGGTAACATTAAATGCAAGGCTGTTGTTAGCATTTCTATGAACATAAAGGCTCTGGTAGGAAGGCATCGTAAGTATTTTATGAATAGGTCTACGTTTATTCTGCAGTGTTAGGTCACTATATAAAAAGTTTTCCAAGACACTACAAGAACCATAACAGCAACAACAAAAACACGAATAACCACAATAAAACGGCAGAATATGCAGTACACCCATACATATACGTAAAGGGGATAGATTGGATAGGTAGCCTAACCTGGCATAACCTTCAGGAACTTTTTTTTTCTTTCTTTCTTTTTTTTTTTTGTTCCTCTCCAAAGACTATGAAATACAGCTCTAGTCTTGGCAAGTTATGAAAGTAAGTTATTCTTGCAGGCTAGCTTAACTAAGAATGTACAATGTAAAATAATTATGGTGAATTATAGGTCAGTATGACTGCGACATGTTACATAGCTTTATATATATGTAAAATTGCACTTGAAGCTTTACAAATAGCTTCTATATCATGGTTCAAATGCTTTGATCTGGTTCTGTAAAGCACGTACAGTGTACTCTCCCAAGAATCATTACTGTATGAATATGAAATAATGTAGATTGTAATTACATTTATACAATAGCCTCGTAGGTTCAAATATGCCTTAAAAATGTCTGCAGGTCAGTGTAGGAAGCCCGATGTGAATATAGACACGTATATATGTGAGATTCAGGACTGATTTTGTCAATTTCATGTTTAAGATTTTCCGACAAGAACAAAGGGCGAAAGCGCTACCTTACTTAGGTTAGAAACTGCAGTAAGGATAAAGAGCCAGTCTATGGATCACACATACTGCAGCAAGCATTTTCTGCCAAAGTAGATTTTCGAACCTCCTGGTATGCACGGAGCTTAAACTTCTGCAAGAGACTTTGAAGTCCAGAATATGTTATGAGGCAATAATGTGGCTACCAAAGCAGATTTAGTCTAATAAGAAGTAACCTAAGGGGGCAACGGCATATACATCAGTACCGACAACGGCAAGATTTATACAGCCCTGTAAACTACAATATTAATTGCATCCATATTAATAGTATCAGATACAGTAAATTTTAAAATCCAATAAAATGATTGTATAGACTATTGAATATTGGCTGTTAGGTATCAAGCTGTTAAACCTAGGCTATTATTAATATTATATATTATTATGCCGTGAACGAAGTTTATATGGGATGACAGCGTTGGAGATGGCAATTATTTTGGCATAAGGTTGTCAAATTTTACTGCCTGTCAGTTTGACCCACGAATAAAGAACGATAATAATTAGTTTTGCCTCTAGAGAGTAAAACTAAATTTATGGTGGTAAAAAGGCCACATAACGTCGGCAAATTGGTGAACATTATTGCTCAAGTTTGTAAAAACTACAGCAGACAGAATAAATATTTTTATTTCTACACATGGTACACATTGTCCTTTCTCGATGCTATAAAGACCATTTACCAATCTTTAAAGACGGCTGAGAAAATTGGTTGTCAATGCAGCATGATCATAATGTTGTAACAACGCCTTGATCTGTTACAGATCTTTATGGCTTAACTGTAGAAGAAGTAACCAGCAAAATGAAATACCTTTATTTCTGCACACAGCACACATTATATTCAGTAAATGGCGCATTAATCATTTCAGTCTTGACGGACAGCCAAGAAAGCACGTTTAATAAAGAGTACAGGGTTTCCCAATAAATTGTATGAGTTGCGTCATTGTTTACATAATAATCAACACACAGCGATGATACCAGGCAGTGCACGTCACAAACTGGTTTGGCTACCACAGGCTGTCCAATCTCTCCCCTCTATATCCATGGGTAGGCCTATAATCCAAACGTCATAAGCTGCATAAACCGAAAAAAGAGACACTGAGCATTATAGGTCTACGTCACTTTTTATGATCCTATTGTTTCGGAAGTAGATAATGTCATTAAGAAAATTCTCAGTAAATTATATCCAGTACGACTTATTATTAAAGCCTATCATACTCTAACTTCTGTAGTGTGCAATCACTACTTGTCATCTCGCCATATGTGTACACGAATTCAGTGAAGCCAGTTTATGATTATGGAAATTTTGTATGAAATACCAGTCTCCACATACCTATGACTGTCTCTGCGTTTAAATTAAGACTGGCCAACACGCTTGACAATATCAGACGGTAATTATCATTTTCCTGTAATTTAAGTGCGCCTATTAGAAAGCAGACAATCCCTGCGTCACCTCCGTCATCAGGTGAACTTCATTTACGAAAAACAACTTTGTGGCACTGCGGAACACTCCTGACTTCATTCATAAGTATGTTTTCTTCTTTCTTTTTTTTGCCATTTTTAGGGAGATGTGTATTATGATTTTATTTCAGGGGATAATATAACGTTTTCTTTTGATAATCAACAGAACTTGATTTAACTAGGTGAGAAAACCTTTGCTAAACTAGTGAAGATGAAAAGAACCACAGATTAACCAACTCTCTAACACCATTGCCAACCAATTAGCTTCAAAGAATGGGTGTGACCTATGAAGTGGGTGGGCTTCCCTGCAAAGACCCGTGGATTTTGCTATAGCTCTCAAACTAAAGTTTAGAAAAATTAATAGTAATGTGACAGTCAACTGAGTGTTACATCATGCACACGAGACAAATATCAAAATAAATAGACAACTGTATTTTTCATCTTTGTCTCATATTTTGATTGCAAACGAAAGATATTTACTGAAACGGAGGAAAACTTTCTTGACAAATAAAGAAAAATAATGACAGGAGCTTTAATCACTTTATACCACAAATTTACTGTGCATTGAAGATAAATGAAAGCATTATCAAAAACTATTATTAATTCGCCACATTCACACACTTAACATACAGTGGTGGTGGGTTTCTGCTTCCTAACAGTTAAGTTATGCTTTAGGGTTTAGACCATCGACGGATGGTCTCTTGTTTGTCCACTCCACTTTTCATAAGTTGTATTTTACCAGAGATTTTTCACATTCAAAATCGATCCCTGGTCCCATTCATCTGCCAAGAGAGAGCACCCAGATTTGCTGAACAGCAGCACCAATATGGCATAAATGTTCAGCCTCGCTGTCGAATTTCTCACTTCCCGAGGTCCTCTATTCCTCACACCGTTGGACTGTGGAACAGTCTCCTTAAGGATGTTCTTCAACTGGAACTTCGAAACCTCAAAGAAAGATGCAACGCATTACTACCCTAAAACAGTTCTTGTATTCTAATAATGTACTTATATTTGTATTCATTTATTTATCTATTTTTTCTTTTCAAATAACTGATCTCTTATTTCTGTATTTCCTATTACCTTCTGTTACTTCTTTCAAATGAACATCACATTCGTTGGAAGCTTGAATTTCAAGTCAATGGCTCCTTTGATTGGCTTGTTCTATAAGAATGGGGGTTCGTGTTCTGAACAATAATAACAATTAAAAAATACTCACAGTAGCATGAGCGTTGAAATGGAGAAACAAATATCTCTGTAGAGATCTATTTTTAAATATATATACCTATACATGACTAAGGAGATGTTTCTCCAATAATAATAATAATAATAATAATAATAATAATAATAATAATAATAATAATAATAATAATAATAATAATAATAAATAAACGTGTCAATATTCTCAAGAAAGACTCTACGGGATGATCTATATATTAATTGTCTTAATATTGGGTCGTGTTATATTTGCTGCAGGTAACACAAGAAAATAACTTTTTAAATAAACGAGACTGCCTAAGACGGAAAGATCCTCAGCCGCCATAATGCCCAGCAAGGGCATATCAAAGGGGCAAAAAGACCACAAGGTGAATCCATTAGGCAAACCGGATTTCCATTGCCCTGATCTGTTGGCGTTAAACATGAGATCCTAACCACCTTTCCCCCCTATCCCCGACCCCCACCCCTTTCCTATCTCTCAGCGCGCGATCATAAGCAAACATCGGCTCGCATAACCTGAATGGACCAACAAAGAACATTTCTTTATTCGCATCTACGAATGAACCCTCTGTTCATTACAATGCAAACTCTCATGACAGGATGCTGGGAGGAGGGTATGGGGTATGGGGTGGGGAGAGGAGAGAGGAGGTGGCTAGTCCACTTACTTCTGTCCCGTCTGACTATTACTGTCGTTAACGTACATTTCCTTCTTGGAAGATATTTATTTATTATTCTTTCTACAATCTAAGATATTTCTCTCTCTCTCTCTCTCTCTCTCTCTCTCTCTCTCTCTCTCTCTGAGGCGAAAAATTGATGCATAACCTAATCAATTTATTTCGTTTCTCTGAAATTACTCTGGTCATTTAGCTTTTCAAACTACAGCAATCACACCAATCGTCAATCAAAGTCGGTTGGCTACACCTAAATAATTCGCTTCTCTAACCACTTTCAGAGATGTATTGGCTTGAACTTACGTATTTCATCCAAATCTAACAAACATACATGACTCAGTAAAATACACAAACAACAACATACATAGACATTTATGTATACACACACACATATTATATTATTTTATCATAAAAAACCACACACAACAACACACACAAACAACACTACATATCTATATGTATCACACACACATTATTAATATATGTATTAAAACACACACACACACACACACACACCACACACACATATATGTATTATATATATATATATATATTATATATATATGGGTGTTGCGTTTAATATAAACTTAATAAATGATTCCAGAATAAAAACTACAGCAGACATGTCTAAATAGTGAATTATGGATGAAACACCGACGTGCATAAAATTTACACTGTATTAACTGCTTCACACACCAACAAGGAGGTTCATCAGTGCGTTGAGGGGCCTTACCACACTGGGCCACTCACCTCCATCTTGCCAACACAGATCTTCCACTTTCTCGATATTAAGATAATTTCTTCCTATTCACTCCATCTACCCAAGTGGCCCTTACACATTCCTCTTCTCTCTTCCTCATTCTTTACCCTTCCAAATATTAAACTTTCGTGTGGCTACCGTCCAACCTATTTTCCACATGACGGTACCATCATCAAACACTTTGACCTTCACTAACCTTTTTGCCACGTCTACATACTGCAACAATTTTCTCAATCTTTCAGTTCTTCTTACACCACAGCTTCAATCATTTTTCCTCTGCATATCTTCCATGAAAAAGAGTTGGTTAAAAATCCCTTCATATATCACAACCTTGGCTTCAGCAGACTCTCTACTTAAGTCTTTACCCAACCATTTGCACACACCTGCAGTCTTCGTTGCTTCACATGCCCTGTCCCTGTTATCCTTAAATACTCATATGAATCCAGTTCCCTATTCCATATCAACATTTTATGCTCCATCTTTCTCTTTTTTTTTTTTTTATTTATCTTCATGACCTTCCTCTTGCTCATATTTACTCACAACTTTCTTCTGCAAACATTTCCAACGTTAATCATTAGCTTCTGCAGTTTACCTTTACTATCCCTAATCAGTACTGCACCATTTGTAAACAACACCCACCTTTCCCCACTCCATTCAAAACTCTTTCTGTTTTACCACAACTTTGCACCTACCTCAGATTTAATTTGTATGCCTTCTTGCACCGTTGCATCCAAAAAGATAACAAGCAGCAATGGAAACATAATGCACCTTAGTCTCTGCCCTACGTTTGTACCAGACCAGTCACTAGCCTGTCCTTGCATTCATAAAATAGCTTCCATTGTAAAAGCTTTTAATCTCTTTCAACAAATCCCTTCAGCACCTTTAAATTTGCATCACTATCGATTCAACTGTAAGCCTTTTGTAGATACAGGTATGATCCATTACATACAACTTTTTTTCTTTACAGTCAAACTTTTCACTTGACTATTTAACAACAAACACCTCATTCACACACTATTCTTCATCTACATCAATAGTAATCTTTTCCTATTATTACTAGTTTCTCGCTGGACGAGTCGGTTGCAGACTCGCCTACCGATCTAGTAGTCAGAGTTCGCTCCCAGCTGCAGCCACCACGCAATCAGAGGAATGTATTTCTAGTGATTAGAAATTCATTTCTCTTACATGGCAGGTCAAGTACCATTTTGGCCTATTATTCTTACAACCTCTATCAACAAACACTTAGCCAACACCAAATGTAATGCATGTTAATGACTGGAGTTTCAAAAAAAAAAAAAAAAAAAAAAAAAAAACAAAAAAAAAAAAAAAAAAAAAAAAAAAAAAAAAAAAAAAAAAAAAAACAAAAAAAAAAAAAAAAAAAAAAAAAAAAAAAAAAAAAAAAAAAAAAAAAACATTCGTCAACTTTTACATATACTAAAATGTGAGACTTTTCCTTTTTACAGAAATATCGTATTATGATAATTCTTGCATAGCGTTCTACGAAGAATTCACTGCTTATCCGTTTTTTCCCATTAATATATTCCATGACGAGAAGATTGCTCCAAGTAGGATTTTTCCAGTTATGAGTAATTTATGTTTATAGATGAGGACTGAAGCCCGACGACAGAAGCTATACACGGCAGGGTCACAACCCTCAAGTATCGAATCTTATGAAATTAGGTTAAACTAGAAACTGATGTATTTAGAAGTTATGGAAGTGTTGTCTGAACTTTTGGGTTACATACTCTCAAGCATTATGTGTGTTAGGACTTGATGCTGGATAGTGAAGTGACTATGTTTTTTCCTCTGTAGTAAGCTCCTTTTTTTCGTTTTTTATTGTCTTAAGGGCTTATGTGATGTGCGCTAAGTTGTATTTTGATGTTGTATTTTCTTTATGTAGGCCATGTACCTACAAGAATAGAAGAGATTACTGTCCACTTTGTTTATTTTGTACTATGTCTCTTTGTGGACAAATTTGTACCAATAATTGTATAATTTTGTCAATAAAATAACTAAGTAACTAGGTCGAAGGGTGAGCTCACGTTAGGCAGTGGGGATGCAGTGGTATAGACACCCACTAAATTTAGGGTTCAGTTAGCCCAATTGCCGTCCTTACGTGGTTAAACAAATCAAAATGCAGTCGTTATAGCACGAGATACTACAATAATCTTGCACGGCTGAATTATTAATTGAAAATTACCTTCAACGTAAAATTACATGTGAGGTGTTAAGTCTCATAAAAAGGAAGATTAATACCTTGAATCCCCCGCCTCTAAAACTTTTAAAAGCTTCGCACAGCCTCCGACGAAAAGAATAAGCGTAATCACTAAACGCTAATCCGGACCGTCATTAAGGTTCCAAACTTCGGTCATTAGCGGGCGGCAACGCATCCATCATCAGCGTCATGTGGACGAAGAAAATTGCAACGCCATTACGCACAGTGGGAGAGAGACAGCCACTATTTTGGCTTTGTGATTTGTCTTGGTTTTCGCGGAAAAGAATTCGGAAAACAGAGGCGTTCATCAAATAATATTTCACGAATGCTGATACTTCGATAAACTATGTAATTATCTAGAATTAACTCATGAGAACGATTCAGACATTGATGTTGTCCCGAAAAATAGCTCTCTCTCTCTCTCTCTCTCTCTCTCTCTCTCTCTCTCTGTGGTATTATGCTTGTCTATTTGTGCGGATATCTGTCCGCTTTTCCTCAGTAGTGAGTTTGCTTGCCTATTTCTGGTCATTCTCTCTCTCTCTCTCTCTCTCTCTCTCTCTCTCTGCCTATTTCAGTTCCAGTAAACTAAATAACACGAACCCTGGCATAAATGTAGACCTGACAAATAGCTCCTCCTTTTCTCTCTCTCTCTCTCTCATGAAGCTCGCTAGTTTGTGTAAAGATCTTCCAGTCTAACTGTCTCGAGTGAGACTGACTGTCTATTTCTATTCACCTCTCTCTCTCTCTCTCTCTCTCTCTCGTATGATGCTCGCTAGTTTGTGTAAAGATCTTCCAGTCTAACTGTCTCGAGTAAGATTGACTGCTTATTTCTATTCACCTCTCTCTCTCTCTCTCTCTCTCTCTCTCTCTCTCTCTCTCTCTCTCTCTCTGCGTCTGTTTGTCAGTTTCAGTCCCGGCAAAATAAACAGCGTATCAAATCCGGGCTGATTCTAGCTGAAGGTCTAATCCGTCATCATCAGCGAACCTGGGGGAAACTAAACACGATCCGCGAATCCTGTTTGTTTACGAGGCAGACAGAATCAGGGTAAGATACTCCTACAGCGACAGCTTCCTTGAATCAACAGACTCGATAAACAAATGTAGTTTATCGCTACTCTCCGAATACTGATGCTTGGATAGGGACCATGTAAATCATGGAAATTTAGTTTTTAAGATACAATACTCAAGAAGTACCGACGCACCAAAAACACACACACACCACACACACACACACACATACACATATATATATATATATATAATAATATATCTATTAGATATATATATATATATATACACGAAGGTGTGTGCATCTGTTTATGCGTGTGTATGTGCGTCGTTACTTCTTGACTATGATATCTTCGAACAATTTTCATGATTATATGTCCGCTGTATAATGCAATCATCATTATTCACTGAACAGTTATCGCTTAGTCATATATGTATATATATATATATATAATTTTTTCCTACACACGTATGTATATATATATATATATATATATATATATATATATATATATATATATATATATATATATTTATATATATATATATATATATATATATATATATATATATATATATATATATATATATATATATATATATATATATATATATATATATATATAATACGTATATTGGCGAACACCATAGGAAAAATAAAAGGCAGAAATTCGTAGCCGATCGCTTTCGTCCTTTAATAAGACATCGCTTACATCATGAGGTCACGTGCCTCTACTGTGACTTTTTAAGCATAAGTCTATATGTATATGTATATGTAAACTAAAAGAGCACCGTATGTTTCTGTTGAAAATCAAAGTGACTTGTATACGTAAATATCCCGGTACAACGCAAAACAAATCATCTGCAGCGCGAACTCCTAGCAACTTTTTTTTTAAATATAAAAAATATCATCATTACATATCAAAGTACCGTAATTCTTCGAGCCTATCACATTGTGAAAGAAAAAGAACATTAAAGTATGAGATTTCCCACCTTAATCCCCTGTCACCACTCTACAAAGCTCATTGTAATCATAATATTTTCTCGTCGTGTGAACGGATTCTCTTCCAGTAATTCTTGACTGTGAATTTCCTCCTCGCCTGCGCAAAATTCTGACTAATACTATAAGAAATTTTTAGCCATAGCCCATGAAACTCTCATTCGCAGCCCAAGAGAATTTAAGTTGTGGCCCGGTGGTGGCCTGTGTTGATGGTACATGTAGCGGTGCCAGACGCACGATCATGGCTAATTTTAACCTTAAATCCAAATAATCACAGCACTGCGGCTAGAGGGCTATAATTTGGTATGTTTGATGATTGGAGGGTGGGTGATCAGCAAACCAATTTGCAGCCCTCTAACCTCAGTGGGACGTACAGACAGATAGCCACCTCAATAGCTTTCTTTTGCAGAAAACTAAAAACGCTAGATAGGAAGCTGAAACGAGATTTGAAATTGAAGCTGTTACGAAGGAAGTTGGCGGTAAAAGCACAAAAGTTAATGCGGAAAAGTCTTGATTACTTTAAAACTAAAATCTCAGTAAAATAAGAGAAGCACAAAAGGTTTCAAAAGCACGGGCCCAAACTACTTCGCCAACGTTTGTATTAATGGCCTTGAGCTACCAAAAAAAGAAAAAAAACTAAAATAACTCTAACTGGTTAAAAAATAAATAATACATAGGAAAGAATGAAACACATCACATACAATAAATAAATAAATGAATAAATAAATAAATAAATAAATAAATAAATAAATAAATAAATAAACAAAGGAATAGAAAGTGTGCTAGAGTTTACAGTCAAACACGGGAAATCAAACCATAGATTTTGTGAAAATAAGACATAAGCAAGTATTAAAAACTTATGAAATAATAATAAAAATAATACAATAAGCAAATAGAGAGAAGTGTGCAAAGTATGCGTGAGTTTACATTCAAACAAAGGATCCTGCACGGTAATGCGTATAGGTCAAGGTGCAGGGAATGTGGCACAGGTCATGATAAAAGAATAATATAGTAGTTATAAGGCTATCATACCTTGGAGGATTCCTTCAAGGGCTAACCACCTTTGATGTGAACCAACTGGCGTTTCCAGCAGAACACGTTCCAGTCATAGACTTCTACCCATCTATAAACACTAACGAATCGAGAGAGAGAGAGAGAGAGAGAGAGAGAGAGAGAGAGAGAAGAGAGAGAGAATCTGAAAATGCCACGGGATCGCCTAAAAAAAAAACAAAAAAAAAGGTCTACCATGATTATTGTTGCAGCCCACTACAGCACAGACAGGGATATAAGAGCAAGAATTATTGAAAATGTTCTCTTGAAAAAAATATAATAAAAACCGCCAAAATCTCCCTATCAACAATGTAAAATGAGAAATAAGAAGAAAGAAGAATCCGGACTCTTTAATATCATAGCAGATTGATGGGCGTATTATGGGCGTGTGCTTGCCTTCCTTTCCGAGATATGCAGATGAGGCTCCGGGTTCTCCGGATCCACTTCGAGAAGAACCGAATTTGCATCTCACCTACAACTTGCCGACAACAATGGGCCTGCTTATGGTAATCGGGCGATGGATGGCATGAAAGAAAAGCTCTTGGGTATGCAACTAGTATTTTTGGAACAGTATTCAGAAGCTTTCAATTTATATAACTCACTTCTTAGCCATGTAACTGATACACACGATCAACTGTTCATATAACTCAATTAATGGCTATATAACTCACGTTGACTTTCAACTGTAAAACCTGGCAATAACACAATAACTATTTACCGTGGGAAGGATAATAAATAAGCAGAAATTACACAACCAAATGAGAAAGAATACATTGTGCAAAAAGAGAGGAAGAAAAAACAAAATGACGCAAATGCATTATGCAAAGAAAAAGAAAGAAAAAAAGGTGGTATCATTCCCCAAACAAAACAAGGGCAATGGTGGTCATAAAGGTCAACCTCTTCAAAAAGAACACTCCCAACCCAGACGAAAGGTATCGCCCATATCCTGTCATGACTTAGGCACTCCTAATAATTACCTATGGAAGATTGTGGTATAGCTGAATGGAGTGAAACCTAAGTGCTGTTCAGTTTAATTGAGCCTACAGAAGAGTACGAGAAATAATCTACAGCAGAAATTGATCACGCACCTATTAAGGTTTGACTTTAGGCTTCTTTTCAAAGTGTATGTCTCTCTCATGCTAGCAATCGGTTTATCTATCCGTGTACACACACACACATATATATATAGTATATATGTATATATATATATATTGTATATATATATATGTATATAATATATATATATATATATATATATATATATATATATATATCATTACACTTCTTTAGTAAAACGTTATAAGACTTTCTGCAGCATTAACTCTAGTTTTTATTTTTGTTGCTCTGTGCAGAATGAAATACATAAATCAAGTACATCTATTTTCATTTTAAAAAAATGAGATAAAAGCGTTTACTTCAAAGTAAAAGAAACTTCAGCTTAAAAAAAATAGATAGAAATAGATAGAAATAAAAACAATAAAGAAAGAGCCCTGGACACTAGGAAACGGAGAAGTGCATGGTATCAATGTGCCGAGACAAACGCGAAGCACAATTTTAAAATATTATAATTATTCCATCATACAACAAAGATGCAGCAAAACAGACACAATTTTATCGTAACATTTCAAACAACAAGGCGTGATGCGACCTCCTGCTTACTCGGGACTTCGGGACTTATGCAAGATTTTCCCTTCACGCACAAGTCGTAAACAGTATATTCCTAACTACGTGAAAGGTCTTAATTACTTTACTAACAACAAGGATCAAATAAAAAGGACATAACTTAAACACGTTGATATACTCTCAGTTATATGCGGAAACACAAAATAATCGAGCAGAAACAGAGCCTAAATTCAATAAACCAAATAGATTAAAACGTGTCTTGTTTCACCAAGGAAAATTAACATAAATATGCTATATTTCATTAGACAATTTTTCCGTACTGTTTAACATGCACATTATTTATATTTTTACATTACAATCCTAATAAATAAATCATAAATATCCTATCCTAAGATTCCTGCATCTTTAACTAAACGCGAAACACCTTTTCTAGACCTTTTAAGGCTCTTCCATAGACCTTTCCAAACCCCCAACAAGAACAAGAACAACAACAACATAGTAGTTTGCAGGCTTACTCCACGAGTAAGCGAAAACTTGACTAATTAAAGGTAAAACAATCACAGACCATCAACTTTTATGCTGAGTCTGATTCCATTGCAGAACACGGAAGCACGAAGAGATATAAAGAAAAAACACACAAGATAAGACAGCTGAGGAAAACAAAGCTGAACGAAGCAAAAGTCTCTCACTAAACAAATTCAGAATAATGTCCGCTACCTGACATTTAAACTCTTACAGATGAGTTTTTATTTTTTTTACGTGTTGTTTGTGACATGATAAATAAAACGCATTTCAGGAAAAATGACACTTAAAAAATAAACACATCATGCAGTGATCCAGCATTGTCATTAATTTCAGCAATTATGCAAAACTGAATCTCATAATTTACACTAGATTTAATTACATTTGTGATCTTTAATTATACGTATATTGACAGTATAACGGCAGGATTCCATTACGGCACGGAGGCCAAGTGGTATATTATGCTGAATAACAATAAGTCGCTTTGAATAAAAATAAACCATTCTGAATAACAAGGAGTGATGATAACTTTTGGAGTGAATTACTTTACTATTCAGAATTCATTATGAATAATTAAACCTCATGCTTAATGTAAAAAAATATTACATGAATATAATTAAGCCAATTCCGTCAACGTCAATCGCATTGAATCACTAAGGCATTCGTGGGTTTCCTGATCAGATATGGCCGTAGCCTAATCACACGAGACAATGACTAAAATTGAAAACGGAGTAACTGTGCCTGAATTTCAGTTCCCAGATCACACTCATTTCTGAATGTGAATGTAAAGGAATACAAGATGTATCCACAGAATGCATCTTGCATTAAACGTCTGAGTGTTGACTCTTTCGAAATAAGTGATGAAAGGTTCAAACTAAATCAGGAATGGGAAAAAACTAATTTATCACCTGGTCATTTAAGTAGAATATTTAATATCACAAGCATTACCATAACTCTCCAATAAAGGTTTAATTCATACGAGAATGCCACTGAGCCCTAACCCACACACACACAACACACTCACACACACACACACACACAGCACACACACACACACACACACACACATATATATTATATATATATATATATATATATATATATATATATATATATATAAAGTCATATCACATTACCCGTTGATTCCTATACATATATCGAGCTACAAATGTCTTTTAATATCTAATTCGCTCTACCTCGGAATTAATATATTTTCATATATGTTTAACCGAAGGGGAATTTATTCAGCGATAATAGAATTGCCGGCCGACGGGCACGAACCGTCGACATCTTCAATTCCAGGACTGGCAGTGAAGCCTTAGCCAACCCGCCACCGCAATAAATTCCCCCTTCGGTTAAACATATATGAAAATATATTAATTTCGAGGTAGAGCGAATTAGATATTATAGGACATTTGTAGCTCGATATATTATATATATATATATATATATATATATATATATATATATATATATATATTTCTTATCAACTAAAAAATTCCCCTTTGGTTAACATGTATGAAAATATAGTAATTCCGAAGTAGAGCGGAAGGACATTTATAGCTTAATGCCTGTAATGAATCACGGTGATGTGATAAAATCAATTTCATGTATATATATATATGAGCAAAAGTAAAAATAAATTCAATTTTGCGAAGATTTAATGATATTAATGAATAGAAAAATTAGTTCACCTCAACGTATTCTAAAACTGCATTGTTATCATGTATGCAGATCACGTGAATAGACAGCGCCGATGACCACAGTCGTTGGGACAACATTCTGCACAAATTAGGACATACATTAACTAAAAGAACACAGAAACCAACTGTATGGCTGTGCGCACATACGTGGTATTCGTGTGAGTCAGGATGTGAGTTATAGTGTAAATATAATGTTTTGCAATGATGATCTTATTTCTTTTTCGAATCTGATTATCCCTAAATATAGGTGAGGATGAAAGTCTTACAGATTAGCTATTTCTGCTTATTTGATAAAGAACTAGGTTAGTTTCAAAGGGCTAATGTGAAAAGCTTTCAAACCAAATATTGAGAGAGAGAGAGAGAGATTCACCAAACGAATGGTTCCTGACAAGACAATAAAAACTAATAGTACGTTAGACGAAATCATTCTTTCATTCAACTAACCACACAACACAAATATACCCGTAGTTAAGGCTGTACTATGGCTTAACTTACCATAAAAAACTCTCCTAAACTCAGCACTTAGAAACTAATTGCTTACTTCACATCATTTCACTCTTCAGAAGACAAATCCGCTCGTTTTCACAGAGTAAATATAATCATACTATAGGAAATCACTACCCGAACTTTTCGAATAACGATATAGAGCCACGGGTCAGTCATATGGGGAAAATAAATTGATTCCTGGAACGTAGGCTCCCTAGAACTAATCACCAACAATTACCAAGAACTGTGTCCCGACCGTGTGTGAAGACGGCTAGCTGTGTAAACACCAATAATGATCATGATCAAAATAACAAGAATTCCAAATTCTGAAGTAGCCAGCTGAAATGCATTTATGGTAAACAACAGCAGCGTGATAGACGATATAGTATAAGCTGTTGCATTTTAATTAGCTTAATTTGCGGAAAAGATGAAGTCAATATCCCAGCTGATTTCGGTAATCATTTATTTACGAACGATCCTAAAAGCTTTACCTAAGAATGCTTCAAGTATCAATGATAATGATAATGCTATTAATTATCAATGGGTGATCCTACAAACACTCACACACAAATATATAAAATTAATTTTATATTATTATTTATATATATAGATATAGATATATATATGATATACTATATATGGTACGATATACACACATATATAACGATCTTTTCTATATTTGCAAAGAATAAATTACCATACTCCTCTTACGTCAAAACACGCCGAGTTCAAACCTGAGAACTGCAATGGAAGCTCATTAAATCCTTCGTAATCTAAAAACATATGTCCCAGAGCTGACGGAAGGCTTACGAGCGCTTTACTTGTCAGTATTCTAAGCAGATCATATCTGCAATATCTCATCCCTTGAGACTAGAATAATCGCAGCGATTTAAGAGATTCTGACAGTCACACACAGTAGACAGGAAAATAATACGGCTCATGATTTTCGCTGAAACATTATCTTGTATACTAAAAGTGACTAAAAATTGATATTTACTACATTTAATGATTAAGCAAATGACACTTTGAGATTTAAACATAAACAAAAACTTAGTTGGCTCCGTCTTCGCTACTGTCATCATTACTATTCATCTTGAACAAATTGATTCGGGTTTGAATTAAAAGAAATGACTTGATTTTAAGCTTCTACCAACCATTTCAGACCAGATCTACAGTCGTTTTTCGGGAATATCTTCCAGGCTTTTAGTCGGACAGTGATGACATTCTAACACAATGTTTACAATACCCCGTCGTAGTCTATGATGTTAAAGGAGTTACTCAAATTTATATACTTTGGGAGTTTACTTTCATGATTTTAAGTTGTAGTCAGTGAGACCTGAGCAAGGGCTCCAACAAGTCGAGTTAACCCACTCCCCTTCATCATTCCCTCCTTCCTCCACCAACACCCACCCTTCGATTACCTCTCCCCCCTCGTCTTCCCCTCCCCCCCTCTCTCTCTCTCTTCTGAATTACACACACACACACACACAACACACACATATATATATATATGGGGATATATATAGTACATATATTCTCTGTTTGTGTGAGGAAACAACACACAATATACAACAAAATAGATAACCATTTATTACGATATATGCAAATATACCTTATATATATTCAGCTTTTTTCAATAGTATTAACACAAATTTTGTTTGCATTGGTGTGTGGTTAAAAGAGGGAGAGTGCCGTAAAAATTAAGATTTTCAAAATTTCCCAGTTAAGAACAAAATGTAACACCAAAATATCAAAGCTACTGACGTCATTCCTGTACACATCAGGAAATAAAAGTAAAAAATTGCGTGTAGTTATTTTGCATGAGAAAATTAAAACGACACTGAGGGGAAGGTATGACCTCCTCATATTATTGGCTACAGTTACCTTTAACTGTAGCAGTTTGAGATTCCGTTCATGTGTCGTGGACAAATGTTTTCTCATTTGGAACATATGTCCAAGGCTGTATTCACAAAACAAAGACACACACAAACGTATAATATATATATACATACATATATATATATATATATATATATATATATATATATATATATTATAGTTGGCCGAGTCGGTCAAGACGTTACTAAAGTCCTAATTTCTCCTCTGTGCACTGGTTCGAATCCAGGAGAGGACGAAATTGTTATCAACTAAAAAATTCCTCTTTGGTTAACATATATGAAAATATATTAATTCTGAAGTAGGGGGCGAGTTGGATATTAAAGGACATTTGTCGCTTAATGCATGCTTGCATATATATGTGTGTGTGTGTGTGTTATGATTGTTGATGCCTGCGTGAGTCAGTATGTGTATGTGTGGAGTGTAAACGTGTCTTAGTCTAAACATAATTAGCACTAACAAACAAAGATAAAAACGTGTAAGATTCTAATTGTTCTTTGTCTGAATTATTCGAAGACCCTAAGTACCATTTCGCTACTATTCTGAAGATCTATAAACAACAAAAATTGATGGAAGAAACTTACGGCGACGTTCTCCGGATAATGTAAACCAAAATCCTTACGTTGTAAAACGACAGCAATACGATCCTAATTGCTCCAGTGGAAATACAAGGACATCAGTTCTTTCAATGTCATGTTCACAACCAATGACGTTACCTTCGCTCATACGAGTGTAACTTTTCTTTTTGCCAGGAGCGGAAATGCGTTTAAATTGGATTAACTTGGATATAAAGGATACAGATACGTTATCTTTACTTGCCATAAAACTCCTGGCTTAAAAGTAATGATTCATTTCTGGGTTTCCCAGGGAGAACTGTCATAATGCACCATAAATCTCGCCACTACCTCAATTTCAGTGATTTATAAGATTTATAAGAATTTATGTTCGTGGTAAGACGAAGGATGAAAGGAACGCCACAACTGCTCGCTCGAGATCTTCATTTCGTGTTCAGCAGCTTGGCTGTCCTGTTGAAGACTTTATGGAGATTGCATAGTTATACCGAATAACAACGAGAATGAGGCGAAATGATCTTTTTTCAAAACAAATTACCAACAGAAATTTAAAAGCAGAAAAATTCAGAAAAGAGAACTATTGACAAATTTGAGTCTTGAAGAAACCTACAGTAACACACATTCCCTGAGAAATCTAATTACCGTTGGAAATGACACTATTTTTTCGACAAAAGCATTACAACAAGGATTTTGAGTGAGGTCACTAATATAAATTCCATGAATAATTTAAATACCGTTGGCTATGACAATTTTTCTTGACAAAAACTTAAAACGGGGAATTTGATTCACATAATCAGTAGTACACATTCCATGAATAATTAAATTACCGGTGGAGAGACATTATTTTCCTTTAAAAAAATGAAAAGCATGATTTTGAGTCGCAAATACCGGTGAATGTCAACAGCTTCCTGGTAGTTAGTTCTGCCTCATGGCAGGAAAGTTCTGTTATTTGGTCGATTCACAATTTTCGTCGCATTATCTGTATCTAGACTTCCTGTGCAACCGGTATGCAAAATTTATCAGTCTCTCAGTGACTCACACAATGAAAAGATAACTATGACAACTACTGCGAGCATCAATGATATCGCAACATCAGGGAGACGCACTTCTAACCCCCTGTTCTCCTTACTTATCGGGAGGAGGAGGAGGAGGAGGAGGAGGAGGAGGAGGAAGAGGAGGAGGCCTTATCGGAAAGATACAACTAAAGATAACAGATGAAACAAGTCCTTTTTCAAATGTCTTAATAAACTGTGATAAAATGTATAAATTTATTTGGTTGATCTTTTTTGTAAACACCTTGATTTGATTTAGGACAAATTAAACAAGTGACAAATGCGCCGAGGTTTCTGCAAAGCGTATAATGCTGCATGGGCCACGGCCCATGAAACTTTCACCAGGCCGTGGTGGCTTGTCCAATAGCGTTGAAAATGAATGATCATGATTAACTTTAGTCTTAAATAGAAATACAAACTACTGAGGTTAGAGGGCTCAAATCTGGTATGTTTGGTGACTGGAGGGTGGATGATCGGCATACCAATTTGCAGCCCTCTAGCCTCAGCAGTTTTTAAGAGCTGAGGGCGGACAGTAATAGTGCGGACGGACAGACAAAGCCATCTCAATAGTTTTCTTCAACAGAAAACTGAAAAAAATGTAACCGTTTCAGTGGACAAATGCCGTGCTTATGCCGAGAAATCGTCTAACCTTAAATACTTCAGGCATTAGTAAATGCCCCATCAAGTAATGAATCACTTCACTGCAGAAGAGAAATGCAAGATTATTTATTTATTTACTTAGAGAAATGCAAGATGATTTATATTTATTTATTTATCTATATCAATTTTATAACTACAGTTAGAAAAGTAAACTCCCAAAAAAAGAATTATATAAAACAATGCGTAGGAATTGAACACTTAAAATATCTGAGGCACTAATGAAGGTGAAACACAAAATAAATTAGTTTGTATCTTTCTATAGAATTCAGGGGATATGAGTTTTCAGTCGTAACGAACAAATCCGGATGTTTTGCCCCAAGATTAACCGGAACGATGCAGCGTAGCGGACAGGAACTGCACGCATTATTAATCCGTCTGGCAGAGTTTAGAACAATAAAAGGAAAGAAGTACTTATTATTCTTAAATGATTACAGTTGTTGCGGCTAGATAAAATTTGGTAGCTGGTAAGATATAGTCCGGTCAGCAGTGTCTTGGAGAAACTTGTATGAAACTATCTTATAGTTCATGGCCGATTTATTAACGATATTCCGTTGATTTATATCGATACCTTTTACATATCTAGTGGACAGACGCACAAACAGATCAACTAATAAAGGAAACAACCGATAGGTACGAGCCAAGACTTAGCATCCGTCCACTTCGGATTCTGATGCCGAAGCTGATCATCAATATGGAACTGACTGAAGGAGACCTGGAACAAATTTAAACCACAATAGCGGGTTTTCTACATCAACCGCACCACTGACAGTCAGAACAATTCATTGATAAAGAACACGACCCATCATCGAGAGTAAAAGGCATTATAGATTAATTAAATTCATTCCAGGAGAACAGTAATTACAATCGTTGAGACTGACGCGCTTTCAACGATGTGATAATGATCATAATTCCTTTGTGGGGCAGCCGGGAGATTTGGACTCTTGACAGAGCATGCAAAAGCATTAGTTCATCCAAGCGCAGAACAGAACAGAGATTGGCCAAGCATATCTCAAATTGATTAAATATGTGTTTTTAGCGTAAGATTATAACTGGTGAAATTATTATTATTAAGAACAATGGGCGTAGGTTTTCTTACTTGAAGCTTCAATAAATGGCATTGTCGGGCATGGTATGCACTCATGATCTAATGCCTTTTTTGTGCGTGCTTTCAAAGAATTTATTAATTTTATATTTACTATGCGCTGTAATGTACATATCAAAAGGTCAGAGAGAAGACAACGAACACTTCTACACACAAGTTATTAAAATCTTTAAAGTCGGACAAGCATAATACACAGTGCGTTCCTAACTCTCAAGTAAATTGAATGCACACAATTCTGTGTCAGAATCCCAACTACCCTTTCCTTTCTGACAAGGAGGTACCAATTTTTACTGATCTGGTAAATTTGATTACACTTTGCTACAGTTAAAGCTATAATCTTGTCTGCTTGGGCAAAGTCCTGGAGCTAATAAAAGGATTCGTCTCTAAGACAATGCTTTCTAGATCTCTAGTCCTTGCTCATTATTGTTTCTTTGATGGAATTCTCGGCTGAATTCGCTCACTACCCAAGTGACAGTCTGCATCCAACTGATGTGGATATTTCTTCTGACTGGGACTTCTTTCGATTTAGAAATGACCCCCGAACTGGGTACTCTTTTTTGGTGATCATTATATCTGACAAGGCCATCTTTTCTGATGTGGGAAGTCCCTTGTTTCATTTGGCTCTGATTTTAACCACTTTACTTCTGGAAATGGTTAACTCTTCACTTTATTCTATCATCTGTGACCTAGATTCTAGGTGCTGTCAACATAGGTCTTCTAGTGTTGTATACAAAGGTCACTTCCAGGTGTCCCAATGGGTCTATGCTTGTTGTTTATAAAGAAGCAACTATGGTACCCTGGGAGGAGGTTCAGATGTACATCAGGGCCCTGAGTTGCTATAATGTCACCAATATGACTTTGAATCTTCATTATTCTTGAACATAATCATACACTTTTTAGCAATTTCAATAGCTGTTTCCATCACAATTTTCACATAGCATATACCATACTACCATTGCATCACCGAACTCTATTGCTCTCTTATCATCTTTGAACAATATCTTGATATCTTAATTACAATCTGTCAAATAGGGGAGATAAATAACAGACATCACTCTCACTGTAACTACACCAGAGAATAATTCATTCGCTTATGTTATATGAATACATGCTCCACTGTGTGTATCTGCGTTCGCAATGTAGTAAAGGCATAAAAAAGGAAGTTTATTACCAGCACGGTTTCAAAACCCTGGAAAGCACGAAAACTGTTTTGCTCCAAAAGGCCAGTGAGATTATAAAGAGAGAAGAGAAAAGATAAAATTGAACAAAGAAGCTCATAAATCACACCAGAAAACATAGAAGAATAAAAATTCCCTTTTGTGGTCGAACAAGAGAACTGGGTCACTAGATTAACGGTGATATGCAAATCGACTTTATATGTTTTGTTTGTGTTTGTGTATGAGAGAGAGAGAGAGAGAGAGAGAGAGAGAGAGAGAGAGAGAGAGAGAGAGAGAGAGAGAGAGAGATATTTCACTCGAAAATGATTTTAACCCTGGGCTCTGAACAAATATGAAATAGCCCCTATGCAAATTTTGAAAGGATCCACGTACACTGTAATGGACTGAATTTCAAAAGAAACACCAATGGAAAGCAAAGAAAAACTTGTAAAGTTTTTTTAAAGCCTTGGATTCACAAGATCAGCCTGATGTCCGTCCGATCACTCTTACCATAAAAAGAATTAAATAAATGAGGTCAAAGCTGAAGCATACTACAACAGAAGATACCAGCCATCAAACTACAAGGCAATGGTATCCATGTCAGTTAGGAAACTCAAACTTTGGAGTTATGGTCTGATGACACTGAACATGTGTGTATTTACCAACGAGCCTAAGATACCTGATATACCCAGCAGCTACGCGTCGAGACCCAGATGCCCCAATCTATCAAGCAAATCATAATGGAATGGAGACCTGCAAAGTAATAGTTTCTAAATGTTTTGGTGCTCATTGTAGGATATATGCTTAAGAGAGAAGGGAATAAATTTTCTAATATAATATCGAAGGAGGTATTAAAATCTAAAAGCGAAATATGTATTAAGAAGCCCGAAGTACATGCACATCCATAGGAAGTAAGACGTTACATACATTACGTAACTTACGAAGATTCTACTTCTGAAGATATTTAACCAGAGTTTAGTCAAGAAACATATCTCATATAAAATAGGCATTAAAATCTGTTTGCTAATATTTAAAATACAAAGTTTCAGCGGTATATACTATACTTTACTATATACTGTATATATATATATATATATATATATATATATATATATAATATATACTATATATCCTATGCGTGTGTGTGTGTGTGTGTTTTAGAAACAATGATAAACAGTGACATAGACCACGCGGCTATATATACATGACAATACCTTGGTTCGAGCTCCGGGGCGGAAATAAAAACGTCCCTGGGGTCAGGACTTGCCGTCTCGACCCCTTCTCATTACATTCCTTGCAAAGGATCTTAAGAGAGCCAAGTCGTCTTTGAAGTTCAGATACACACCGTCAACAGAAAAATAATTCCTTGTATAAGGACCTAGTCATCTTCTGGCTTGATCAGTGAGTTATGAAATAGAATGAAACTTTAATGCAATAGAAAAAAACTGGTTATCGAATCCTTCAACATTTATGGTAAATGAAAGGCCACCTGCCAAACAAAAACAAGTTTCACGACTACCTAGTTGCCTTCATTGGAATGCATAGTTTCACCGTTCATGTTTCATTCTTGTTGGCTTCCCTTGCGTCTTTATTTGTATCTCCGGATCGACAGTTGCATCCTAAACACTTCTCTTCCTTTTCAAGATGGTGAACGACCTGAGACACCGGGTAAATTCCCTTGATGAAACGAAGCTAACTGGAATCCTCCTCGAATGAACAGCTGTATGGAAAAATAGATAATAAGCACGTCTTGGAGTACATGGGCACCGTCTTTTTGTCACATTTTAATTCTCCGTTTCAGTGAGAATAATGACGCTATTCGTCTTACAGCAGCAAAATATTGTACGTACCATTGCAAATCCATCTTTACATTTAAGTACACACAAGAATATGCCATTAAAAAAGATCAAGTATGAACGCCCACACACACATCACACACCATACATAAACACACACACACATATACACACACAACACACACACACACACATATATATATATATATATATATATATATATATATATATATATATATATACGATTATGGAGAGAGAGAGTAGAGAGAGAGAGAGAGAGAGAGAGAGAGAGAGAGAGAGAGAGAGAGAGAGAGAGAAATTATATGACCACCAAAGGAACGCTCATATGATTTATTCATTTCAACATAATGGCATTTCCGGAAATATAAGTATTGCCACATTCGTTACTGAATAGACATACATACATACATACAATACATACATGTAAGTATCAGGACAATAACCTTTTGAGGTGGGCATGGTTTTGATTCTCAGACAGAGGGAGCAATTTCATTACATTATGTTCAAACATACCGTCCATTTCTTCATTAGTCTGTGGATGATGTACCTAGTACTTACATAGTTGTGGATCGCAGCAATGTACAAGGACCAAGGGGTTAGTAACCATCCGTCATCATCAGTTGCCAACGGGTAACACCTGCAGCCATCGACTCGACGGGGAAAAGAAATATAAATTTATAACAGACTTTCATTTTCTTCATGGTGGTGTTTGATCTATAAAATCCCGTGTTAAAGTAATAATAAGCACATAAATTTAATTATACAGAGAGAGAGAGAGAGAGAGAGAGAGAGAGAGAGAGAGAGAGAGAGAGAAGAGAGAGAGCAGCGAGAGAGAGAGAGAGAGAGAGAGAGAGAGAAGAGAGAGAGAGAGAGAGAGAGAAATTTTACGATCACTAGAGAAACGCTCAAATGATTGATTCATTTCATGTGTTAGTGTCATTATAAGCACACACACACATAAACATACATACATATATATATATATATATATATATATATATGATATATATATATATATATATATATATATATTATATATGTATATGTATGTGTGTGTGTTTGTGCAGGTGTGTATGTATGCATACACTCAGTGCATCTAAGCCAACATCCCTGACTCATGATGCGATCTTGCATCACTCCTTCAAAGGAGGAAAAGAAAGAAAACGGAACAGATTAGCGAACGTGATGTGGAAATTCATTCGCGGGGACCGAGAATCTTTCTTACAGTTACGCCTAGTGAATGACAAACAAGATGGGAAGTTGCAACACAGGGTTTGTATAATGAATGATAAATAATAAAGGAAATTTTCTCATCCCTTGAACTCATGACGATACCTGACTTTGCACTCCAGGTTTTATTGATGTCCAGAAATGAAATCATGTATGACTTTAATTAAAGCACTTTAAACATTTAACAGCAATCAAGATGAAAAGCATTCAATTTCTCTGAATCAAAACTAACGGTAAACCAGTTTATAATTATGTGTGCTAACATGTATGTTTAACCATGTATGCATATATATATGTGTGTGGGTAATGATATGTATATGTATATATATATATATATATATATATATATATATATATATATATATATATATATATATCAACCGAAGGGGAAGCCTCAGAAGGGATACATGGCGGTAAGGGTTTAAAAGGAGACATCCGTTTCATATGGGCGTTTATTTAATGCAACGTTTCAGGGACCAGCCCCATTTTCAAGCTGAAAATTACAATAATAAAATAAAATTAAAATAATTACTCATCTAAAAAACATACAATTAGAATACTTAAAGCAAATTAAAAGAACACCAACTAAACGCAAGTACCATTTCCAGTAGAGGAAGGAAGACGAGTGACTAAAAAACAAAAACAAAACACGAAGGCATCTCTGTTGTTCACGCCAGGTACAGAGGGGTGGAGGCAGTTTGGTTGTTCAGTTTTGGAACAATCGTCTTTATAAAGAGCGATTCGAAGACCACTAGCTACTGCGGAGAAGACGCTTTTGAAAGGATCTTAAAGTTTTTATATTCAATATTGTCTCTGCATTTCTTTGTGTGGTCACGGATGCTGGAAAATTCAGGAGATGATAATTTGACTCCAGTACGGAAACTCACCCCCCTATGGCAATCTATTCGGACCTTAAGAAGTCTTCTTGAGGCTCCGATATATTTTCCTAGATCACATCTAGGACAAGTATATAAATAGAATATTAGATGCCATAAGAGGGTTTAACTTGTCTTTATATTTAAAAATTGATCCAATTGTCAATGGGTTTGTTGGGATCAGCTGACATTTTATGGCCGGACAGTAAGTTCTTATAATCTATTGCATTTTGGTTTCACAACCATATTTTGACTGATGACTCTTAGAAGAGTCCCTTATGCCGTAAAATTCAACATCATTTGCTTCATATACCTACACACAAGGCTCATCAGCAAGGAGTCGAAACAAATGCACATCATGCGCACCATCCATCACTATCTTCCTGGATACTGAGTCATTTCCTTTCCATATCTCCCATCTTTTATAGTTCTTCCTCTCTTCCTTCCCAATACCACTTCTGAATTTTGCACTCTATCTACGCATTTCTTCCTTTTATCCTTGTGACCAAATCATTTAAAAAGACTTTGACCCATCCTTGCATCTTAACTAGACCTTTACCACTTCTACAGATATCCACAAATCTTGCTTATCATTCCAGTTTACGCCCTTTTCACTAAAAAATAATCTTAACAACTTTAACCTTTTGGTTTTCATTCGCCTTCAACATCCACACTTCTCTTCCCTAAAGGAGCGCTGGATTAACATTTCATCAAGCATTCCTACATTGGCTTCCATAGGTAATTGAAGTCTCTTCCCCATCTTTGGCACACTCCCTGCTTTCTATCTTTCTCCACATTTTCCGAAATTCACCTCTCCTTTCATATACTTTTACAACCATCTTTATGCTTGCTCTCAAATACTCATATATATCAACCCTCTCATTCATGTTACCATCCATTGCTTCATCTAATTTCCATTCATCTTTATAACCCTATGCTTGCACAGAATTACTCTATTACTCTCAAATTTCTCTTATTGAAATTCAATATCGTTTCTTAGTTCTTGCAGTTTATTTTCACTGTCCCTAATCAAAACTGTATCTTCTAAAAGCATCAACCATTCTACACTCCATTCACGACTGATTTCCTTATCCCACAATTTACACTGCATCTCCTGTCCTTTCTTTGACTTCTTGCATTATATATATATATATATATATATATATATATATATATATATATATATATATATATATATATATATATATATTTATATGTACGTATATATTCATATATACATATATATAAATATACACACCCACATATATATAGATACATATATATACATATACACCTTAATATTATCTAGCAGTCTTGATACTCACTTGATAGAAGGCAAGGTTCGATTTCTTTTGCAAGGAAATGTCGAGAGAAGCATGAATGTTGTATTAAAGCCAATGTTCCTCTGCTGACTTGATAAATGAATTAGGTATCTAACAGTCTTGCACCCACTTGACTGTTTTTGGTCTCAGCCAGGAGGGAGAAAGTCTTGGGGCTAGTAAGTAACCCCATCCCAAGTTCTTGCTGTGAACAAGAAAGGTCGCACCTTCAGGAGCCATCCCCTATTAGGGTACAGCGAGCGAACTCCACAAGTGAAAAAGAAAATTTGCTCGGAAACATTAGTCGAGTAGTTTATCAATACTATATTTAAATCTCTTCAAAAATAGGGTACTTTCCTCCTTCTTCTGTGATTCCTATAACATGGAACTCTCCTTTTGTACCTATGTCCTATATACAAGCCAATATGGGTTTGTTTTGCTGTTTTCAAAACCATGGAATCTCCTCCATCTTTGATCCGTGAACAAAGGATCCTGTCTATTTTCTAACAAAAGTCGGGCTAAATCTGCCTCATTACTCTACTCACGGTCTCCTCAAATGAGAGCAAAAGAAGAGAAAGAAAAGAAAGCCACATCAGATAACCAAGACTCGACCGGCCAGACTCTGTGTGATGTCTCTCTTTAGTTCGTCGACCCGATCTAAAACTGAACGCGAAGCAGAGAGCAGACAGTGAACTTTAATCGAGTAATCTGCATTCCCGAAGGGCATGGATACGCAGACATCGTGCATGATGATGCATGCAAACGGTTCGTTGGATTGGCAAGCAAAAGAATATTTCCGGAAATCCGGTGCACTGGGAGGACCACCGCGCAGGACAGTGAAGGTTTATTTTCGGATTATAATACTTTCAGAGGTGGCTGGGAAGCAACTTTGAGCGGAGCAAGTTATTATTTATCATGTGTAGGATGCATATGTATGTCGAATACATTAGAGAATAGTAGAAGCTGGTATAACATATCAATTGGCAATCAATGCGCAGGTCAGAGATTGATAATGAAAAGACCGTGTACCAGGCGAATTGCTCTCAAGCATCGCTTACGTGGTTCGGAATAAAGATTCTCATTTCGTAAGCTTTTGCTTTACCAGTATTATGGTTTTCGTATTCTAAGTTTAATCTATGTTTATTAGATGACTGTCGCTGATTTCGAAACTTAAAATCATTACTTATCTTGAAAAGTACAAAATAAAAATGGTATACACTGACAATGATAAAAAAAAAAATTGCACTGCCAGGCTTCAGACAAAAATCTCAAATGGTTTGGTGCAGGGTCAATAAAACCCATTCGATCCTGCTGATGTGACCATAAACAATGTTAATCGAAGGAGCCATTCAATTCATATGTGCTTCAACAAACACTTCTGCTAACTTCAAAAATAATAATAATAATAAAAAATCATATCTTTCACACGAAGAACATAAAGCAACAGAATCACACGGGCATATCACTCGAAGATAACTAACAATAGGATAATAACTATTCCTGAGCACTAGACATTACAACGGAAGGCGCCATACCAAGAGTTTGTTATCGCTTAAGGCAAGATGTTTTTACGAAGGAATTGATTACCAGCCTCAAAAAAAAAAAAAAGCTCGTAAAGGATTCAACGAGCAAACAAAATTCCGAAACCTCCTA